>NC_091619.1:2341780-2644810 GCF_027580195.1 Bos mutus | reverse complement strand
GCTGGGAGGATACAGACAGTAGGTTCCTGGGGGGCTCATTATGTGTAGGGCTCATTTACCCAATCCTAGGGATGGCATTTGGGGAGTCTGGGGAGAATTTTTGCTTCAAGGAGCAACAGAATTAGAGGAAGCTGGTTTATTTAGTTCACTGTAACTTGTTCAAATAAGCACATTATTATTGGCCAGTTAGCTCAGTTGGTTAGTGTGGTATTAATAATAAAATAATGAATAAGTACATTGTGCTTTTTTACATATGTGCCTTGGAAATCCATAGTTTACAAATCTAGGCAGCTCAAGCTTGGAGCCATATTACTTTGGATCTCATGAATTTTAACTCCCCTCCCTTTTTTTTATAGGGAGGATCTCTACCCAGGGTTCTCTCTTTGGAATGAAAGTAGTCAAATATGGCCATGGTTCTGCAGAGAACAGTTCATGCTGCCTGTCTTTCTGCCCCTGTGACATTCAGAATTGGGAGACATTGTCTTTAGATCCAGGGATCCTCTCTTGGGGGTTAGGAAACAGAGATGAGCCTCTGAACATTGTTCTCATTACTCAGATTACCTCCTCCTCTCCATTTGGCAAACTTCTACTAGTATGTCGAGTTTCAGCCTCAGAATTTACTTTTCACTGAAGACTTTCCGTGAGTTAGTTTATTGCTTCTATAACATTGTCTTCCTTTAACATGAGGTATTATCTATGCCCATTCACTCTTGGAGCACTAAGCATATGCTGGGCCTTGTGCTCATTGCTGGGCAAACAGCAGTGGATGAGATGCTTTATAAACCTTTGAAGGGCTCACTGTTTAGTTACACTAAAGTCACTAAGTCATGTCTGATTCTTTGCAATCCCATGGACCGCAGTATGCCAGGCTTCCCTGCCCTTCACTATCTCCCAGAGTTTGCTCAAACTCATGTCCATTGAGTTGGTGATGCTGTCCAACCATCTCAACCTCTGTTGCCCACTTTTCATTCTGCTCTCAATCTTTGCCAACATTAGGGTCTTTTCCAATGAGTCGGTTCTTTGCAACAGGTAGCCAAAGGATTGAAGCTTCAGCATCAGTCCTTCCAATGAACATTCAGGGATAATTTCCTTTTGGATTAACTGGTTTGATCTCCTTTATGTCCAAGGGACTCTCAAGAGTCTTCTCCAGCGCCACAGTTCAAAAGCATCAATTCTTCAGTACTCAGCCTTCTTTATGGTCCAACTCTCACATCCATACGTGACTACTGGAAAAACCATAGCTTTGACTAGATGAACCTTTGCTGGCAAACTGATGCTTCTGCTTCTTAATACATTGTCTAGATTTGTCATAGCTCTTCTTCCAAAGAGTAAGTATCTTTTAATTTCATGGCTGCAGTCAGTATCCACAGTGGTTTTGGAGCCCAAGAAGATAAAATCTGCCACTGTTTCCATGGCTTCCCCATCTATTTGCCATGAAGTGATGGGACCAGATGCCATGATCTTTGTTTTTTGAATGTTGAGTTTTAAGCCAGCTTTTTTACTCTTCTCTTTCACCTTCGTCAAGAGGCTCTTTAGTTCTTCTTCGCTTTCTGCCATTAGAGACTGCATATCTGAGACTGTTGATATTTTTCCTGGTAATCCTTATTCTAGCTTGTGCTTCATCCAACCTGATATTTCCCATGATGTACTCTGCATGTAAGTTAAATAATCAGAGTGGCAGTATACGTTGTTGATGTACTCCTTTCAAGAACCCCATGAACAGTATGAAAGAGCAAAAAGATATGACACCAGAAGATGAGCCCCCCAGCTTGGTAAAGAGTGGAGAAATAGCTCCAGAAAGAATGAAGAGGCCAGGCCAAAGCAGAAATGATGCTCAGTTGTGATATATCTGGTGGTAAAAGTAAAGTTCAATGCTATAAAGAACAATATTGCATAGGAATCTGGAATGTTAGGTCTATGAATCAAGGTAAATTGGATGTGGTCAAGTAGGAGATGGCAAGAGTGAACATCAACATTTTAGGAATCAGTGAACTAAAATGGACAGGGAAAGGTGAATTTAATTCAGATGACCATTATATATACCACTGTCGTCAAGAATCCCTTAAAAGATTACTAAATGGAATAGTCCTCATAGTCAACAAAAAGAGTCCAAAATACAGTACTTGGGTACAATCTCAAAAAGAATAATCTTAGTTTGTTAACAAGGCAAACCATTCAACATCACAGTAATCTAAGTCTATGCCCCAATCACTAATGCCAAAGAAGCTGAAGCTGAGAAGTTCTACAGACCTGCAAAACCTTCTAGAACTAACACCAAGAAAAGATGTCCTTTTAATTTTAGGGGGTTGGAATGCAAAACTAGGAAGTCAAGAGATGCCTGGAGTAGCAGGCAAGTTTGGCCTTAGAGTACAAAGTGAAACAGGGCAAAGGCTAACAGAGTTTTGCCAAGAAAGCACACTGGTTATAGCAAACACCCTCTTCCAACAACACAAGAGAAGACTCTACACATGGACATGATCAGATGGTCAACACCAAAATCAGATTGATTATATTCTTTGAAACCGAAGATGGAGAAGCTGTATACAGTCAACAAAAACAAGACCGGGAGCTGACTGTGGCTCAGATCATGAGCTCCTCATTGCAAAATTCAGGCTTAAATTGAAGAAAGTAGGAAAAACCACTAGGCTATTCAGGTATGACCTAAATCAAATCCCTTATGATTATACAGTTATAAGTGATAGACAAGTAGACTGAAATAATGCCACAAGTAAGTGGGACAGGAAGAAGATGGTTCTTGATTAGACTCAGGTTGATTACAGAAAAATATGTTGTAGGTAAAGTAAGACCAGTTTACAAAAAATTTTAGAATGGCTTCCCAGGTGGCACAGTGGTAAAGAAGCCACCTGCCAAGCAGCAGACACAGGAGTTGTGGGTTCAATCCTTGGGTTGGAAAAATCCCACAGAGTAGGAAATGGCAACCCACTTCAGTAGTCTTGCCTGGAAAATTCCATGGACAGAGGAGCCTGGTGGACTATAGTCCATGGAGTCGCAAAGAGTAGGTACAGCTGAACACACACACAGAAACTTCATCACTTTTAAGGGTCTTTCAAATTATTATTTCACTTATCCCTCCTGTTCATGGGCTTCACTGTCCTTAGCAACTTGTCTCTAAAGGACCACCAGCCCTCATCAGCTACCCTGCACCCTCTTCTTGTTTCTCTGGTGATTTTGTTCCATGCTGGTAAAAAAAAAAAAGATACTCAGCACTGGAGTTTTATAGATTGATTTGGCAGCAGTACAAAGATGGATTTGAGGTTGGTGAAAAGAAGCAGCGTGGTTGCTGACACAACAGGTCAGGCCAGAGATAATTGGGATTGATCTATATGGGTTGACAATGGCCCATAAGAGAGGGAGAGGTAGGACAGACATAGGAAAACCAAGAGGGCTTATAACTGAATCAATGTATGGAGCAAGGGAGAAGAAAGAATGAATCATTATATAAACTACTCCCATCAGGTTCATTCACATCAGTTCCCTGATTATTCATAATATGCATAGCTTTTTGTAATAACTGATAAATCAATGATCTTTAAATTATCATTAGGTATGATTGGTGGCTATAGGATCTCAGCAGCAAGAGTAGAACTGAGCAAAATAGCCCAGTGCTTTATGATGCCATTGCTTTGGGACAAATCAGGAAGATTTTGGAAATGGGGCCCTTGGTAGATGGTATAAACATGTGGTGCCGGGGAAAAAGAGGTTTTCAGCTTCTGAGTCAACTAATATTTATTGAATACTTTCACACTTTTTTTGTCTCACTTAATCCTCCAAATGACCCTATAAAGTCATTAGTACTATTTCATTTTACAGAGGATAAGTTATGAGGAATCTATTACTCCATCAACAGTAAGTCTGTTGGTTCAGTTCAGTTCAGTCAGTCGTGTCTGACTCTTTGTGACCTCATGGACTGCAGCACGCCAGGTTTCCCTATTTGGTGCTAAATGGAAATGAATGTGTGGTGACTATAGAAACAAAACTGGGGAAACAGCCAAGAAGATCTGCTATAAACTGCTTAATTTGGGGACCATATTCAAGTAGTCCTAGTTTATGCATGCCATTCACAGTAGTTTAGGATCCCAGGTCTAAGCCCTCCTAATGATGTTTTAGGATTGTCAACGGAGTCTTTCAGAGCCACGAATAGGACTCACAACAAGGTTAACTGAGGTCAGCATTGTGCCTGAGTGTCTTAGCTTGGGCTGCTATAACAGATATCACAGACCATGTGGCTTAAATGACAGGCATTTACTTCTCATTTCTGGAGCCTGGGAATCCAAGATCAAAGTGCTAGAAGATTTGATTCCTTGGTAAGACTTTTCTCTCTGGATTGCAGATGGCTGCCTTTTCTCTGTGTCCTCACATGGTGGAGAAAGAGTGGTAGAGAGAGCCCTTTATCTCTTCTTAAAGGACCCTAATCCCATCACTTCAATTCATGACTAGTAGATGGGGAAACAATGGAAACAGTGACAGACTTCATTTTCTTGGGCTCCAAAATCACTGCAGATGGTGACTGCAGCCATGAAATTAAAAGACGCTTGCTCCTTGGGAAAAAATCTATGACAAACCTAGACAGCATATTAAAAAGCAGAGACATTAACGACAAAGGTCTGTATAGTGAAAGCTATGGTTTTTCCAATAGACGTGTATGGATGTGAGAGTTGGAACATAAAGAAAGCTGAGCACCAAGGAATTGATGGTTTTAAATTATGGTGCTGGAGAAGACTCTTGAGAGTCTCTTGGCCAGAAAGGAGATCAAACCAGTCAATCCTAAAGGAAAAATCAATCCTGAATATTCATTGGAAGGACTGATGCTGAAGCTGAAGCTCCAATATTTTGACCACCTGATGCGAAGAAGTGCCTCATTGGAAAAGACCCAGATTGAAGGCAAGAGGAGAAGGGGACAACAGAGAATGAGATGGTTGGATGGCATCACCTATTCGATGGACGTGAGTTTGATAAAGCTCTGGGAGTTGGTGATGGACAGGGAAGCCTGGTGTGTTGCAGCCCATGGGATTACAAAGAGTCAGACAAGACTAATTGACTGAACTGAGCTGAATCCCATCAGGAGGACCCCACTTACCATCTTGACCTCATCTAAACCTACTTCTGGCAGGCTCTGTCTCCAAATCCCATCACATAAGAGCTTAATCTCTACAATATGGGGCTGGTGGTAGGGGGACACAGTTCAATCCATAGCACTCAACTTATATATACTTTCAGACTATCCCTGTCTCCATTTTTTTGGATGTGAATGCTCCAACAGTTCATATCTCCAGCTTGATGAGGGTTGGATAATAATAGTTGTACTACTTATAACAATTGATAGAAAAAAAGGTTCCTGAAAAGAGAACTACGAATTTAGTAATTTGTGCTTTCAAATAATTTATGGTACATTTAAAAATAGTCACACATGTCTATGTAAGTATTTATACATCCTACTTATGAAGGTTGACTGCATACATGAATTCTCAGACTCCTTGCCATGTCTCTGAGGCACCAAGGAGAGAAGTGAGAAAGACTGATGCTCTGAGTATTTGGTCAGACCCGTCAGCGGGTTGGGCACAGGTCAAGGGACTCTGGGTAGGGACATAGAAAGGCAGCTGAGTGGTTTATTATGACATGACAGGTGTATCCAGGAAGTAACTCTTGGAAGACCCTGGAGGATAGTTAGTGCCTTTTACTGTAACATGGGATCAAAGACTAGAGGGGAAGCCTATTTACAAACTCAGGACCTCCTGGGAAGAGGGAACTCATTCTATGAATGACAACTCTGTTGTTAAAACTTCTGCTAAAACTGTCCCTTCAGAGTGAGATAAAAAACAGCATTGGGGTGCTGGGTTGTAGAGCCAATAGCCATCCCGCTTCCTGCTACCTGGAGACATTATGTGTCTGTAACCATTTTGACTCCTCACAATAACCTTGGGTGGTTGATAATTGTCAGCCCCGCTGTGTAGATAGGACACAAAAGCCAGGGAGGTTAAGTGACTATCCCTAGGACACATGCTTATAATATAGGACCCAGGATTGGGGCGCATGCTGCTCTGGCCCAAAAGGCTGTACTCCATCTACAATCTTGCACTTTCTCAGCATCTTCTCCTTGAGGCTGTCAGCATTTTGAAAGGGGGGAACAGGAACAAAAATAAATGTGGGTATGATGTTGGGTACAGAGGTTAATGATCTAATAGTCCAGGTACCTGTTTTCTCCAGTGGACTTTGACCCACTTGAGATTTCCTTTTGTCCTTTCATCTTTGGAACTGTGCTAAGTGGAGAAAGGATACCCAAGATATCTGAGGAGAAAGTATGCTATAATACATGATCTCTGAACTTCCAGACTGATTTTCCAAGATCCAAGGACATTCAAATAAGATTTGAGATGTGTATAAATCCACAATGTATGGAGCTCCTTCTTCTACTAGTCTTTAACAACTATAAAGGAGAAAGCCAGTTCAAATAATCATCATGAGATCATAATGCAGCTATAAATTCTGGGGTGAATTGCTTGTTTTTAAATCTTGATTCTGCCACATACTAGCAATATGACCTTAAGGAATTTACTTAATCTTTTCAGGTCTCAGTTTTCTTGTCTGTAAAATAAGTTTAATAAAACACCTTATAAATTTACAGTGAGGATTAAATGAGTCAAGTGAGTAAACTTATGCCTGCTCTTTAGGAGATATTCAATACATTCACCAAAAAGGGATATCACCAAGGTGTATGTGGCAGGGGGTGGCGCTGGGTGGAACGACCTAGGAGTAATGAAATAAAAAAAGAAAAGAGGGAGAAGGACTGTCTGCTGATGCTAATTGTGTTTTAGCTGTCCACAGATTTCTTCCTTCCTTCCTTTCTTCTTTCTGTTCTTTTTTTTCCTGGCCATGTTGTATGGCATGTGGGATCTTAGTTCCCCAACCAGGGATTGAACTAGTGCTCTTGCCTTGGGAGGACAGAGTCTCAATCACTGGACAACCAGGGAAGTCCCCCTTTCTTCATTCTTTTAATAGTTATTGAGTAGTTACTATGTACTGGGCACTGTTTTAACTGCAACAGATGCAGAGAAGACACTCAAAGAGTGACATCTGAGTGATGATACGGGTGTCACCTGGTTCGGGTGGGGGTTCTCTGAAGCAGAGGCTGCAACAAGGGCCCAGGTGCAGGTGATCGGTTATGGAGTATCCTCCAAGGAAAGGAGGTGAGGGCCGCAGGGTGGGATGAGGGGAGAGCTGAGCAAGGCTGCGGGCTCACTTGAGTCTAACTTCAGCCTGATTCAGTGGAGGACTCTACAATTACACTCTAAAGTTGGTCCCATCTTGAAACTATGTCAGTGGCCTTTGTACCTTCTGTTTAGCCAGGCCTTGGCTGTAGACCGTCCCTTGTAAGGGGTGGGTGTGGGGTATATGTCACATCTAAGAAAGTTCCCTTTCAGCCAATGGCAAATCCTCAGAGAGGAGGGCAGCTATGAGGTGTCAGCACTCCAGCATTCACAAGGCTGGATATGGGTGGGCCAGCCCAGTAGAGGAGACCTGGGCAGAGCATTGATAAGGTTTTTTATAGGACCCAGGCCCTTTGGAGAAAGGGGAATGGATATGAAGATGAGGGCTCTTCTTTTGCAATTTTCAGATATACAGAAAGCCATTTTTATGGTTGTTGCTTCGGCTGCTCAAAATTTACACTTCTCAACCGGTTTGTAAGTTTGCCGTCAGAGTCTGTGTCCGACATAGCTTTCTAGGGTTTATATATGTAGTAACAGGCACAGGGTAGATCATTAATGGAGTGATTTTGTAAGAAATTATAGTGGAGAATATAGCATAGGAAGTGTTGCATGTAAATAATGGAGAACTTGTTATTTCATGTCCCTGATTTTCATGCTGAGGCCAGGTTTAGATTATATAGATTCCTCTGTTATGATACCGTATTTTCTTCCCACCCACACTGCTGGTTTACAATCCTTATGCCAAGGGTAACAAAAGCAATGTCTAACATTATAGTACAGCACCTGAATATGCTTTATCTTATCTAATTTCTATCAAGCATGGTATACCCATCTATCAGTCTTGGAAAATCCATCCATCAATTCCTTCATTTTAATCTTTGCCTTCTTGTTTCACTCTATTCCTCTGATTTCCCAGATGCTTCCCAGATTAGGTACCTGGAGCCCTCATACTATCTCTTATTTGATTAGCTCCCTCACTGCTACACCTCATCAAACATTTAAAATTTTAATGTTATTGAGAATGACTAACACCTAAGAGAGGGACTTCCTGCCCAAAGCTCTGAGCAAGGCATCCTTGACCTCTTTGTTTCTGAGGCTGTATACAATGGGGTTTAGGAGCGGGGTAATGACAGTGTAGGTTACAGAGATCAGTCTGTCCTGCAGGGAGTTTTGTGATTTGGGTTTTAGGTAGATGAAGGAGGTACAGCCATAGTGGACAATGACTACTGTGAGGTGTGAGGCACATGTGGCAAAAGCCTTTTTCCTACCCTCAGCAGATGCCATCTTGAGGATGGTGCAGACAATCAGGACATAGGAGATAAAGATCAAGACCATGGGCAGAACAAGGACGCACAGACTGATGAGCAAAGTGATCAATTCTTTGATGGTGATATCAGCACAAGCAAGCTTCATTAGGGGCCGGATGTCACAAAAGAAGTGGGAGATGACACTGGCATCACAGAAAGGCAAGCTGAACACAGAGGATACTTGAATGGTGGCTGTGCTCAAGCCAATGCTCCAGGATCCCCCTGCCAGTTGTATACAAGTCTTCTTGCCCATGATGACTGAATATCGTAGGGGGTTGCAGATGGCCACATAGCGGTCATACCCCATGGCTGTGAGCAGGAAGCAGTTGTTGACACCAAAAGTGAGATAGAAGAAGAGCTGAGTGGCACAGTCTGGAATAGAGATAGCATGTTGGGGGCTGAGGAGACTGAACAGCATTCGAGGGATGATGGCCACTGTGTAACAGGTCTCAGAAATGGACAGCACACTCAGGAAGAAGTACATCGGTGTGTGAAGCTGATGGTTGAGGCAGATGACTGTCAAGATGATAGCATTGCTGGCAAGGGTCAACAGGTACAAGACCAAAAAGACCACAAAGAGGATGAGTCTGGGCTGCCATCCAAAAATGGAAAAGCCTTCAAAGGTAAACTCTGCCACAGCTGTGAAATTAGGTCTTGGCATTGAGAATCTGGGTCTGAAAGAGATGAAGTGAGATGGTTGAACATCCAGGCTGGAAACAGTTTACTGGTCCAGGGCCATCATCAGCCACAAGCAGGGATTCACAGTGGGAGTAGCTCTGGGTTACAGAAGCTCTCAGCATTCAGACACTGGCCAATTCTGTGAAGACCTCTTAGGATACTTGGGGGCCTGGCATTGGAGGCAGATATAGTAGGGATGGAAGAGAGAAGATATGTAAAGGGAGTAGTGAAAACACCTAAAAAGCTTGGCTAGAAGTTGAAAGGTGGAGAGGTAGGTAGATGGACCAGAAAAATAGATTGAATGATAGACCAGAGCAGACACAGCCCTGGAACTCCATCCAGAGTCATCTGTTTAGACCAGCAATGGTCTAAACATGTTAGAGACATAGTGTAAAGGTGTATGCATACAGAGAGAATCCAAGCCAGGGACAGAAACCTACTTAAGTCACACTTCTGAGAGGTAAGAGGCCAGCTCCAACTCTGGTCAGAAGGGCTTGGACAATAAAGATACATAGCACTACTTGCTTTCATGGTTCAAATTAAATTCAAAATAGCTAATGTCTACAAGACTTCCCTTGTAGCTAAGCCAGTAAAGAATCTTCCTGCAATGCAGGAGACCCAGGTTCAATCCTTGGGTGGGGAAGATCCTCTGGATAAGGAAATAGCAACCCATTCCAGTATTTTTGCCTGGAGAATCCCATGGACAGAGGAGCCTGGCAGGCTATAGTTCACAGGGTCGCAAGAATCAGACATGACTTAGCATCTAAAACACCATAGTTAATGTCTGGAATAAGGCCATGAGAAGAGAGACTACTTTTCTTTTTTAAAGTAATTATTACTTTTTTTATTTGAGATTCTAGTGTGTGGACCCAGGATGTTCTGTGATCTAGCGCTAACTCTTTTCTTTTCAGCCCTGCTTTCTTTTTATGTTCTCCAAATACCATTTGTTCTAATACCCAACTCTCCTTTCTTCTTTGTGGAATGTATCTGTAGTTTCTGCTGCCATTGTCTAGTCTGTAAACACAATAAAGAGACTGAAACTTATTAAGAGTTTGAAGTACCAGTAACTGTAAACAGATGAAAACAACAAAATATTAAACTTTATAGAAATCTCCGGCTTTAACCCCAGTGTAAGTCAAGGGATGCTTAATTTTTTGTGTGCTCATTTCATTTGTCTCTATTGGCTCATCTATAAAATTGAGGGGATAATATCTACTCATAGTGTTACTATGGAGATTACATGAATTACTGTATGTAAATAGCCAAGCACAGTTCTTGATACATAATAGGCAAACAATACATTACATTTCTGTTTCCCTCTCTTCATCTGTTCTCCCCAACCCCACTCTGCCTGACTCTGGGTTCTATTTGCATGTGAGACCCACCTAAACACACATGTATTTATTCTCCCTTTCTTCCTCCCTCCCCCATTTCCCTCTCTCTCATTCTCTCTCACTGTCTTTCTCTTGTGTTTGGGGATGATTTTTGTCATGAATTTCTTCAAGCCCTATTAATTGAAAAGTCCAATCCTCACTTTCCCTTCCTCTCCAACTCTAGATTCACAAATGGGGTTGGGCATAGGGCTGGTCTATTTTCAGAAGTAAGGCCAGCTCCTCTTACTTCACATGTGACCTTACAAACATTTCTTCATCTCTTTGGGCTTCAGTTTATTCACCTGTAAGATGAACACAGTACTAATAACTATCTCAGAGGACTGATAAAGGATTACATGGGAAGATGCCCATACGGCATTTGGCAGAGGCCCCAATGTAGATCATGCCATCAATAAATGGTAACTGTTGGGAAAGGTGAGCACAGATTTCAAAGGTTATTGTGTTGTCTTCCCTTCTCCTCTCCCAAGCCTGACTTCAAGAAGGTGGTTGGTCTCCATCTAGCTAATACTTGTGGCACAGCTTGCAGATTAGAGGATGTTTTTCTGTCTTTTGGAGATGCAAGGATAAGGAGGTAGTGGGGGAGGAAACACAATATTCAAGGAAGGGAGATAATCCCAAGGATCAGAGGAGGATCTGCATTGGGTTGGAATGGAAAAGCCACTCCCAATGCAGCAATACTACAGGCGTGCCTGTGTCCAGGACCTCTGCCTTGAACTCCTACACTCATGGACCCAATATTTCAGCCAGCCAGCCAGCCTTTCACTGACTCTCCCTTCCTGGCCTCTGTATGATATCTGGGGCAGGACGAGGTGGGGACTTCTGTGTTCAGGGAATACATTTTTTCTAGAATAGAGGGGGAAAATTAGGTTTGCTCAACCAGAATCAGATGTTCCATTTTTCTTCTTCAGTCCCTACAGGCCAGGAATGTGATAGAGGGTTGAGGGGAGAAGATGGGACTGGATGCCCCCAATTACCATGCTTCATTCATATATGTTGAGCTTCAGCTAAGTTCTTTGAAACTTCTGAGATTTTTATATAACTAATGCCCAAAAAACACTTCATGCCTGACTTTTTAGTATTTCTAATGGTCTTTATTTCCCAAGGGTTGTGACACAGCCGTACATTCATTTTTCCAGTTGACAATATTCCTAGGAAAGAAAATAAGAAGGTGACAGTCCATGAGGCAAGGGTCATAAAGCTACATCTAGCCAGACGAGAACCATGCTTCACTGAGTCATGGGATGTAACTTACATCTCACAGGCAGGGCTGAAGCACTGTCTTCTAGGAGAGCAAGACTTGTAAGGATAGAACAAGGACTGGCAGGACTCCTGCTGTGTGTGGCAGACAAGGCTCCCAGAGAATCTTCTGAAAGGGCGGACTAAAAGAAAAATACAGAGTCCACCAGGGTCAGTTTGTTCATTCTTTTCTCTGATTGGTCAGATCTGGGTGTAACAGATGGAAAGTGATATCAGCTCTCCTGTGTCTCCTCACAGCCCTGTTCCTTTCATATGGATTGCAGTCTGTCAGAGAGGACAATTCTCTTGTGCCCCAGGACTCTGGGGTCTCTCTCCCCAAAGTCACAGTGACTGTCCCCAAGGTAACATTCACAAGATCCAAACACTGTAATGTCTGGGGATCTCATTAACAATGGGGCTCATCAACCCGCTCATGTAGATAGTATGTAGGTGTCAGGGAGGAAGAAATTGTCCTTTCAGGTTCTTCTAGTGGTCTAAGAATTAAAGTGATGTGAGACAGATTAACATGAGAAAATCAAACAAGTTTTAATGACATGTGTATATAAAAGAAGTGGGTTCCCCAGTGGCTCAATGGTAAAGAATCTGCTTGTAGTGCAGGACAGATGGGTTTCATCCCTGGGTGGGGAAAATTCCCTGAAGAAGGAAATGGCAACCCACTTCAGTATTCTTGCCTGGGAATCCCATGGACAGAGGAGCCTATTGGCTACAGTCCATGGGGTTGCCACCGAGTTGGACATGACTGAGCAGCTAAACAACAACAAAAATGTATGAGGAGAAACCCAGGAAAACTGAGTAACTTGCCAAAATGTCCAAAAACCTCACCTTAAATACCAACTTCAACCAAAGACAAAAAAGAATGCTGCAGGTAGAGATTTGGGACTTCAAAGGGGAGAAAGACAATCCACATAGAAAAGCAAAAGTTTAGTATATCAATGTGTGCTGGGCCTTGCAAAGACAATGGAATGCAGAAAGAAATTTTAATGAACAGACATTCCTAGGTTCCCCCTGTCTACTGCCTGATTCATACTACAGTTATCTATGGTGATGGCTCCTTTCCTGGAACCTGTCCTTGATCTACATTCTTTAAGGCAGTTGGGGGAAGGTCAAATATTCTTCCTGAGTCTTTTGAGACTTAATTGTTTTCAGCTCAAAATAATCTGCATGCCAGAGAGACATTTTGGGGTGGCATGTTTTGCTCCCCTACATAGATGATTGAGGGTTTCCATAGGAACAGATTGTCTCATTAGGCCATGGTCTTGCTCTGCTCAGTGGATGGAGGAGGAAGAGGAGCTCTTGACTCCATGAACATCATTGTAGAAAGGGTCTATGACGTTGTGGAGCCCAACCATGTTTAAGGGTGCAGCTTTATTAGATAGGCCACTCAGGCTAAGGTCTCTGTACCCTCAGGGTCAAAGGATCTGACTCTGATGTCTCTTCCAGTTTGAAAGTTCTGGAAACTGCGAATCATTCATTCAGTGATTCCTTCAACAAATACTCATTATGTGATACTCACATCAAGGTACATGGAACACAGCAGAACAAAGACATGACATTTGTCCTACACACTAGTCCTGCTGGTTTTGCCCAACAGACTGCAAGGCATTGAGAGAGTTAAGTCTTAGGTAAGTTGATAAGAAGTCAGGGGTCCTGGGGGAAGGGGAGGGGGAGGGGAGGGAGGAGGAGAAACGGGGGACAAGGAGGAGGAATAGGAGGACAAGGAAGGAGCTCTCTAGGAGGAGAAAAAGGTAAATTTTTTTTCTACATTCCTTTGTCTTAAGCACATAAAACATTTGTTTTTTTAAAGCCCAAAGCTAATAATTACACAACAAAACAACTCATCTTGCTCAAGGATATGTTTTCCCTTAAACTCTGTATCAGTGATCATATAACCACAATGTATTGTGCTCCAGGACATGTTTCTGCTTGTTAAGAACCTTCTGACTAATCCTGTCATCTTAAAATGTATACTACGGGACTGGGTCTGGTTCAGTTCAGCTCAATGCAGTCAGTCAGTCATGTCCGACTCTGCGACCCCATGGACTGCAGCACACCAGGCCTCCCTGTCCATCACCAACTCCTGAAGTTTACTCAAACTCATGTCCATTGAGTCAGTGATGCCATCCAAGCAACTCATCTTCTGTTGTCCCCTTTTCCTCCCACCTTCAATCTTTCCTAGCATCAGTGTGTTTTCCAGGGAGCTGGTTCTTCACATCAGGTAGCCAAAGTATTGGAGTTTCAGCTTCAGCATCAGTCCTTCCAATGAATATTCAGGACTGATTTCCTTTAGGATGTATGGTTGGATCTCCTTGCAGTCCATGGGACTCTCAAGAGTCTTCTTCAACACCATAGTTCAAAAGCATCAATTCTTTGGCACTCAGCGTTCTTTATAGTTCAACTCTCACATCCATAGCTGACTAGTAGAAAAACCATAGCCTTGACTAGACGGACCTTTATTGGCAAAGTAATGTCTCTGCCTTTTAATATGCTGTTTAGGTTGGTCATAACTTTTCTCCCAAGGAGTAGCGTCTTTTAATTTCATGGCTGCAATCACCATCTGCAGTGATTTTGGAGCCCCCAAAAATAAAGTCTGACACTGTTTCCACTGTTTCTCCATCTTTTGCCAAGAAGTGATGAGACAAGATGCCATGATCTTTGTTTTCTGAATGTTGAGCTTTAAGCCAACTTTTTCACTCTCCTCTTTCACTTTCATCAAGAGGCTTTTTAGTTCCTCTTTACTTTCTGCCATAAGGGTGGTGTCATCTGCATATCTGAGGTTATTGATATTTCTCCTGGTAATCTTGATTCCAGCTTGTGCTTCATCCAGCCTAGTGTTTCTCATGATGTACTCTGCATGTAAGTTAAATAAGCAGGGTGACAATATACAGCCTCGACATACTCCTTTTCCTATTTGGAAGCAGTCTGTTGTTCCACGTCCAGTTCTAACTGTTGCTTCCTGACGTGCATAGAGGTTTCTCAAGATGCGGGTCAGATGGTCTGATATTCCCATCTCTTTCAGAATTTTCAACAGTTTATTGTGATCCACACAGTCAAAGGCTTTAGCATAGTCAATAAAGCAGAAATAAATGCTTTTCTGGAACTCCCCCGCTTTTTCAATGATCCAGTGGATGGTGGCAATTTGATCTCTGGTTCTTCTGCCTTTTCTAAAACCAGCTTGAATATCTGGAAGTTTACGGTTCATGTATTGTTGAAATCTGGCTTGGAGAATTTTGAGCATTACTTTATTAGTGTGTGTGATGAGTGACATTGTGTAGTAGTTTGAGCATTCTTTGGCATTGCCTTTCTTTGGGATTGGAATGAAAACTGACCTTTTCCAGTGCAGTGGCCACTGCTGCATTTTCCAAATTTGCTGTCACATTGAGTGCAGCACTTTCACAGCATCATCTTTCAGGATTTGAAAGAGCTCAACTGGAATTCCATCACCTCCACTAGCTTTGTTCATAGTGATGCTTCCTGAGGCCCACTTGACTTCACATTCCAGGATGTCTGGCTCTAGGTGACTGATCACACCACTGTGATTAACTGAGTCATGAATATCTTTTTTGTACAGTTCTTCTGTGTATTCTTGCCACCTCTTCTTAATATCCTCTACTTCTGTTAGGTCCATACCATTTCTGTCCTTTACTGAGCCCATCTTTGCATGAAATGTTCCCTTGGTATCTCTAATTTTCTTGAAGAGGTCTCTAGTCTTTCCCATTCTATTGTTTTCCTCTATTTCTTTGCACTGATCACTGAAGAAGGCTTTCTTATCTCTCCTTGCTATTCTTTGGAACTGTGCATTCAAATGGGTATATCTTTCCTTTCCTCCTCTGCTTTTCACTTCCCTTTTTTTACAGCTATTTGTAAGGCCTCCTCTGCTGCTGCTGCTGCTAAGTCGCTTTAGTCGTGTCCAACTCTGTGAGACCCCATCGACATCAGCCCACCAGGCTTCCCCATCCCTGGGATTCTCCAGGCAAGAACACTGGGGTGGGTTGCCATTTCCTTCTCCAATGCATGAAAGTGAAAATTGAAAGTGAAGTCGCTCAGTCGTGTCCGACTCTTAGCGACCCCGTGACTGCAGCCTACCAGGCTTCTCTGTCCATGGGATTTTCCAGGCAAGAGTGCTGGAGTGGGGTGCCATTGCCTTCTCCAGACAGCCTCCTTAGACAGCCATTTTTCTGTTTTGCGTATCTTTTTCTTGGGGATAGTCTTGATCCCTGTCTCCTGTACAATGTCACGAACCTCTGTCCACAGTTCATCAAGCACTCTGTCTATCAGATCTAGTGCCTTAAATCTATTTCTCACTTCCACTGTATAATCATTAGGGATTTGATTAGGTCATACTTGAATGGTCTAAAGGAGATCAGGCCTGGGTGTTCATTGGAAGGACTGATGCTAAAGCTGAAACTCCAATATTTTGGCCACCTCATGAGAAGAGTTGATTCATTGAAAAACACTCTGATGCTGGGAGGGATTGCGGGCAGGAGGAAAAGGGGATGACAGAGGATGAGATGGCTGGATGGTATCACTGACTCAATGAACATGAGTTTGAGTAAACTCCGGGAGTTGGTGATGGACAGGGAGTCCTGGCGTACTGTGATTCATGGAGTCGCAAAGAGTCGGACAAGACTGAGTGACTGAACTGAATGGTCTAGTGGTTTTCCCTACTTTCTTCAATTTAAGTCTGAATTTGGCAATAAGGAGTTTATGATCTGAGCCACAGTCAGCTCCCAGTCTTTTTTTTTTTTTTGCTGACTGTATAGAACTTCTCCATCTTTGGCCACAAAGAATATAATCAATCTGATTTAGGTGTAGACCATCTGTTGATGTCCATGTGTAGAGTCTTCTCTTGTGTTGTTGAAAGAGGGTGTTTGCTATGACCAATGCGTTCTCTTGGCAAAACTCTATTAGCCTTTCCCCTGCTTCATTCTGTATTCCAAGGCCAAATTTGCCTGTTACTCTGTTTCTTGACTTCCTACTTTTGCATTCCAGTCCCCTATAATGAAAAGGACATCTTTTGGGTATTAATTCAGAAGGTCTTGTAGGTCTTCATAGAACCTTTCAACTTCAGCTTCTTCAGCATTAATGGTCAGGGCATAGACTTGGATTACTGTAATATTGAATGGTAAGTGGGTCTGGTAAGATCTTTCTATTTTTAGTTCTAATCCTGTTATCTTAAAATGTAAATTGTGGTAGTGGGCTTAGTAAGACCTTTGCAACATTAAGACATTCTTTTGATTTACTGTAATAACCAACTGAAAAAGTAGATAGCTTCCTTGCTAAGACTAGCGGGGGTGGGGGGCACTCTCTATTCCCCTTCTGATGTCCGTGTCAGAAGCGTTCTCTGTTCCTTTTTCACTTTAATAAAACTCTGCTACACAAAAGCTCTTGAGTGATTAACCCTGGTCCCTGGTCCTGAAGGTAAATCTTCTTTGGAGATCACAAAACTGACATCATTCACTGTAAGCTACATCGCTGTGCATTGCACAGGAAAACCTGAGCACTTTCTCCTTGAGTGAGATGAGAAGGAAGGCCCCCATTGCAGTTCTTCCTGCATTTGCCCTCTTTCTCTTTCCCAGTATTTAAGCATTTGCTTGGCTTCCCTCATGGCTCAGTTGGTAAAGAGTCTGCCTGCAATGCAGGAGACCCGGGTTTGATCCCTGGGTTGGGAAGATCCCCTGGAGAAGGAAATGGCAACCCACTCCAGTATTCTTGCCTGGAGAATCCCATGGACAGAGGATTCTGGAAGGCTACAATCCATGGGGTTGCAAGAGTCGGACATGACTGAGTGATGGTAGGCCCAGCCTTGTCTGCCTTTTATAATGTCAGCCTAAGATGGGCCTTTCCAGAGGTTGAAGGAGAATCAGATATCAATTCTACCAGGTTCCACTGGAACTTGGGTTCTTCTAATCCCTAGTTCTGGTACCCTGCTTATGCCTTTCTCTTAGAGACACCAAAAGTAGGAAAGGTTCCTTTCCTAAACACCAGTGGACTGAGAAATGAATACCTGAAAGCAAGGCAGTTCACTGTGGTGTCTTTGATAAGGCAAGTAAACTGAGAGAGGCTGACAGCATGGGATAGTTGCTAGGCATTTGGTTTAGTTCCACATAATCTCTTTCAAGGCCCTCAAACATTTATCCAAGAGAAACTGCAAATACTCAGGCTCATAAGCCATTAAGGTCCAGAGACCTAGAGCTAAGAAATAGATACATAGCATATTTATTACAATTTAGGAATGACTAGTGCATAGCCTCATTAGAACTGTTTGAAATCCTTTAGGGAGCAGCTGAAAGAGGGCTTAAAGCTTGGCAGCAGATCTTAGCAAGACTTTAAAATAATCATTAAATCTTGGACCTTATTAATCAATGTCCATTCTTCACAGTTTTTCTGGTAGCTCTGTTTAAATATGTATCTCTGAAATTAGAAATAGAAATGGAGTTGAAACCCATGAGAAAGGAAAAGAAACCCTGATATTGAAATTATGAACTGAGAAATGACTTTTAAAAAATATATGATTCTTATTGCACATATCTGAAAAAGACTGAAAAATCTGGAGTGGATGGAAGTTTGGTGGGGTTTTTTTTGTTTGTTTGTTGTTTTTCTGAAAAAGGAATGAGTACATCATTGGTATGTTTGGGAAGTTTTGTCTTTTCCATTCTGATTTTTTAATATCTTTACCTCTTTTGATTTATCACATTAGTTATGAACTATAATACAGGATTGAATAAAGGCAGTTATAGAGGCCTTTTTGTCTTTTTACAAATTTAATTTAAATGCTTCTCATGTTTCAGCCACCATTAAATGTGATGCTTGTTGTAAATCTCAGACAGATAAACTTTATCACATTAAGGAAGTTCCCTTCTATTCCTGTTTTGTTTGCAAATTCATCACTAACAGTCTGTTCAATGGCCTCATTCCTTTTCTGTATCCACTGATATAATTTTTATGCTTTGTATTCTTTAATGTGCTTTCTTTCTTTAATTGGTTGGGATGCTTTCTTTCTTTTTATTCTTTAATATGCTTTCTTTCTACATTAATAGACTGTTCTGATTTTGATTTATTCATTTTAAAAGAAAACCTGTGCTTGTTCTTTTTATACACTGTTGAATTCAGGTTGCTATTTTTTTATTCATTCCTTATTGGTTGATAATTATCATTCCCTACTTTAACTTTGATACCAAAAGTTTTCAATCAGCAACCTGTTTAAATGCTGGGAAGATTTTACTTCTTTTCTGTGCTCTGAGCCTGGTGTCTTTTTTGTTGTTGCTTGCTTGTTTTGTGAGAGAATAGATTTTCCTTTATTTCCATTTTTAAGGATTATTATTCAAGTAAATTTTCCATTGCTTCATGGTATAGTTATGGTAATTTATATCTTCTGAATTTTCCCATTTTGCATTCTTTTTCAAATAGATTAATAAAAAGTTGTTCATGATATGCTTTTATAATTATTTTACTCATCTGTATCTGCCCTCTTATCTATTTTCCTATTTGATTTTTTAAATTATATCTCTCCAATTTGTCATAGTTGTTAGAGACTATATTTTTCAGTTAATATTTCCAAAGATCAATTTTTTGTTTCTGTTTTATATTTCCTTTAGTATTTTAATTAATTTTATTTCATTATTATTTGTTTCAGATGGCCAACACATTGGAGCTTCAGCTTCAGCATCAGTCCTTCCAATGAATATTCAGGGTTGATTTCCTTTAGGATTAACTGGTTTGACCTCCTTGCAGTCCAAGGGATTCTCAAGAATCCTCTCCAGCATTACAATTAAATGAACAAGGTAAATTTGAAGAAGTTCTCAGAAAGAAATTTATAGCCTTATAATATTTACTATAGTTCAGTTCATAGGCATCACATTTACTATTGCTGCAGTCCATGGGGATCACAATGAATCAGACATGACTCAGTGACTGAATAAAAACAGTTATTTCATACTTGCTTTAGTAATTTAACTTTATTTCACTATTATTTGTTTCAACTTTCTTTGATTTTATTTTTCTTTTTTAAGCTTCTTGAATTAAAATATTTTTTTTCCTCTTGCTTTACAGTAAATATTATAAGGTTATAAATTTCTTTCTGAGAACTGCTTCAGATTTACCTTATTCATTCTGATGTACAGTGCTATTGTTGAGTTATACTACATAATTTAAAATTTTTGTTTTTATTTTTTCTTTAATTCTCAGTTTATTTATATGTTTATGTTAGGATAATACACTTAATACCAAAGAGCTCAGATCCTGGAGTCAGGGTGCCTGGGTTTGTGATCCATCTGCTACTGCCATAGGTGACCTTGGGCACGTGGCCCTCCCCTCTGTGCCTCAATTTTCTTATTTGTGAAATGCGAAGAATAATAGTATTGACCTTAAACAACTGTTGTGAGGATTGAATGAGTAAATATTTGAAAGTTCTTAGAATAATGGCTGGCATATAGTAAGTGCTATGTAAGTGCTTATAAAATAAATCTTCAATGCTATAAGGAGGGGTAATGGAAAGTTTGGCTACTTTCTTTTATTGATTTCTTATTTTAAAGCATTGTGGTCCATGAAGACTATTTGTATAATACCCTGGTTTCAGAATTTGTTGAGGCATCCTTAGAGTCAAAAATATCAGGCTTCCCTGATAGCTCAGTTGGTAAAGAATCTGCCTGCAGTGCAGGAGACCCTAGTTCAATTCCTGGGTTGGGAAGATCCCCTGGAGAAGGGATAGGCTACCCATTCCAGTTCTGGCCTGGAGAATTCCATGGACTGTATAGTACATGGGGTGGCAAATAGTTGGACAAGACTAACCAACTTTCATTTCACTAGGGTCAAAAGACTTAACAGTCTCTGCATAAATTGAGTATTAAGTTAAGCTTATTACTTGTCATAACTGTTATAATCCTATTAACTCATTGATTATTTTATTAGTTCAAAAGAAATGTGTAGTAGTATCATCTACTATGGTGTTTGTCAGTTTATCCCTGTAGTTTTACTGTCTTTTGCATATACATTTTGAAGCTATGCTGCTAGGATCTTATAAATTCATTAATGGAATACCTTCCTGGTGAATTGTTTTATTTATCAATGTAAGTCCCTTAGTGATGTTCATCTTGTCGTTTTCAGTCCCTGGGTCGTGTCCGACTATTTGTGATCCCGTGAACTGTAGCACGCCAACCTGCCCTGTCCTTCACTATCTCACTGAGCTTGCTCAAACTCATGTCCATTGTCAGTGATGCCATCCAACCATCTCATCTTCTGTCTCCCCCCTTTCCCCTTTACCTCAATCTTTCCCAGCATCAGGGTCTTTTCCAGTGAGTCGGCTCTTTGCAACATGTAGCCAAAGGATTGGAGCTTCAGCATCAATCCTTCTAATAAATATTCAGGGTTGAGTTCCTTTAGGATTGACTGGTTTGATCTCCTTGCAGTCCAAGGGACTTTCAAGAGTCTACTCCAGCACCACAGTTCAAAACCATTAATTTTTCCACAGTCAGCCTTCTTTATGGTCCAACTCTCACATCCATCCAGATGGACCTTTGTTGGCAAAGTGATGTCTCTGCTTTTTCATAAACGGTCTAGGTTTATCATGGCTTTCCTTCCTAGGAGCAAGCATCTTTAAATTTTATGGCTGCAGTCACCCTCTGCATTGATTTTGGAGCCTAAGAAAATGAAATCTGATACTGTTTCCACATTTCCCCATCTATTTGCATGAAGTGATGGGACCAGTTGCCATGGTCTTCATTTTTTGAAATGTTGAGTTTTCACCCAGCTTTTTCACTCTCCTCTTTCACCTTCATCAAGAGGTTGTTTAATTCCTCCACACTATCTGCCATAAAGATGGTGTCATCTGCATAGCTGAGGTTATTTATATTTCTCCCCACAATCTTGATTCCAGCTTGTGCTTCATCCAGCCTGGCATTTCACATGATGTATTTTGCATATAAGTTAAATAAGCAGGGTGACAATATACAGCCTTGATGTATTCCTTCCTTTCCCAATTTTGAACCAGTCCATTTTTCCATATCTGGTTCTAACTATTGCTTCTTGTTCTGCATACAAGTTTCTCAGGAGTCAGGTAATGTGGTCTGGTATTCCCATCTCTTTAAAAATATTCCGCAGTTTGTTGTGATCCACACAGTCAAAGGCTTTAACATAGTCAATGAAGTAGAAATAGATGTTTTTTCTTGGAATTTCATTGCTTTTTCTATGGTCTAGTGAAGCAGAAGTAGATGTTTTTGATTGGACTTCCCTTGCTTTTTCTATGATCTAGAGTATGTTGGCAATTTGATCTCTGGATCCTTTACCTTTTATAAATCCAGCTTGTACATCTGGAATTTCTCAGCTCGCATACTGCTGAAGCATAGCTTGAAGGATTTGGAGCATAATTTTGCTAGCATGTGAAAAAAGTGCAATTATACGGTAATTTGAATATTTTTTGGCTGTGCCATTCTTTGAGATTGGAGTTAAAACTGACCTTTTCCAGTCCTGCAGCCACTGCTGAGTTTTCCAAATTTGCTGTTAAAATGAATGCAGCACTTTAACAGTATCATCTTTTAGGATTTGAAATACCTCAGTTGGAATTCCATCACCTTCACTAACTTTGTTCATAGTGATGCTTCCTGAGGCCCACTTGACCTCACACTCCAAGATGTCTGGCTCTAGTTGAGTGACCACACCATTGTGGTTATCTGGGTTATTAAGAACTTTTTTGTACAGTTCTTCTGTTTGCTCTTGCCATCTTTTCTTAATCCTTTCTGCTTCTGTTAGGTTCTTGCTGCCTTTGTCCTTTATTGTGCCTATCTTTTCATGAAATATTCCCTTGGTATCTCCAATTTTCTTAAAGAGATCTCTAGTCTTTTCCATTCTATTGTTTTCCTCTGTTTCTTTGTGTTGTTCACTTAAGAAGGCTTTCTTATCTCTCCTTCCTATTCTCTGGAACTCTGCATTCAGAGGGGTATATCTTTTCCTTCTCCTTTGCCTTTCACTTCTTTTCTTTTCTCAGCTATTTGTAAGGCCTCCTCAGACAACCACTTTGCTTTCTCGCATTTCTTTTTCTTGGGAATGGTTTTGGTCACTACCTGCTGTACAGTGTTACAATCTCTGCCCATAGCTCTTCAGGCACTCTGTCTACAAGATCTAGTCCCTTGAATCTATTCATCATCTCCACTATATAACCATAAGAGATTTGATTTAGATCATGCCTGAATGGCCTAGTAGTTTTCCCTACTTTCTTCAATTTGAGCCTGAATTCCACAATAAGGAGCTGTTGATCTGAGCCACAGCCTGGTCCGGGTCTTTTTTTTTTGTTTTCCCTGACTGTATAGATCTTCTCCATTTTCAGCTGCAAAAAAATATAATCAATCTGATTTTGGTATTGACCATTTGGTGATGTCCACATGTAGAATTGTCCCTTGCATTGTTGGAAGAGAGCATTTGCTATGACCAGTGTGTTCCCTTGGCAAAACTCTTTTAGCCTTTGCCCTGCTTCATTCTGTACTCCAAGGCCATACTTGCCTGTTATTCCAGATATCTCTTGACTTCCTAATTTTGCATTCGAGTCCCCTGTGATGAAAAGGACATCTTTTTTGGTTGTTAGTTCTAGGAGGTCTTGTTGGTCTTCATAGAATTGTTGAACTTCAGCTTCTTTGGCAATAGTGCTGAAGTTTTCACTTAGAAAGATATTTTGTCTGATACTCATAAGGTTATATCAATTTTCTTTTGGTCAGTATTTTCCTGGATAACACTTATACCTCTTCATTTTCAACCTGTGACATATTATTTTAATAGTGTAGTGTAGATTATTAAAACTCAATCTGAAGGCCTCTGTATTACAATTTATTAGCTTAATTCAGTCACATTTATTATAATTAGAGAAGTTATTAAACATTACTGCCATCTTATTTTGTATTTTCCATGCACTAAGGTTTCTTAATCTCTGTTTCTCAATAAATCTTTTTGTTTGACTGATTAGTTTGTTCCATTTTCTGGTTAGAAAGTTATATATATATATATATATCCTTCCTATTTATCTAATAGTTAACCTTAATTTTTACAATTTAATTTTATTTTTGATAAATAATTCAAATGTAGAATTAAAAGTACAAAATAGTACATTATTAAAATACTTTGTGCTTCCACCCATAATTCTTGCTTCATAGAAGCACCTATTTTCAACTCTTCCCTGTTTCTCATGTTATTAACCTCTGTATTTCTGCTATAATATATATAAAATGCATGTAATAGTATTTCTTAATTCCTAAATTTTAGACCTTAACTATTCCTAGCTCATTTACAACACCAGCATTTTTACACATGAAGACAAACATGTGCAAATACTTCTCCTCTTGACATACTCCCAGCCAAAATAAATCTATTTTCAGAGCATACATTATTATAATATGCAAATATTACAACTGAGCCATGCAGCAAGCCATAAGTGTACATCTCTTCCAGTGCAATTATTGTTTTCTTGCTGAATTTTAGTAATTGAATCTATGAAGGAAAAATGTTGCCTGCCATATCAGTGAACAAAGGATATTGCTGCCATCAAGCCATCACATTACAGCCACCCCCAGGGATGAGCCCTGAGGGAACTTGGGATGGAAACAGAATGCCTCCTACCAAGTCTCAGCCACCACAGCCACCCCTACCCTGACCGTGCTCTCTGAAGGGACTGTAACAGGGAAAAAATGAATACTGGCCCTGGATGGGGTTCCCCAGGTGTCACTAGTGGTCAAGAACCTGCCTGCCAATCCAGGAGACCCTTGATGCCTGGATCAGGAAGATCCCCTAGAGGAGGGCACAGCAACCTACTCCTGTTTTCTTACCTGGAGAATCTCATGAACAGAGGAGCCTGGTGGACTACAGTCCATGGGGTTGCAAAGAGTTGGATATGACTGAAACAACTTAGTGCATGCATACACACACACACATGACTCTGGATGATAAGGTGTATATCAAAAGGATGATTTAAGTGAGTCCAGACTCTTCCATGGGCCCATACATAGAAAAGCATTAAATTCCTTAACTTGAAATACTCAGTTTTCTTTAATTAACAATAATCTTTCAAAGCTCCTACCACTTGATCTTTGTTGCAAAAATTCTTACATATCCTGACTCCTCTCTTACCTCTTTGGAGTAGTCTTTCAGAGATATCTGAGAGGCTGAGTCCTGGGTTTAAGTCCTTGGTTTTGTCCACCAAATATAATGTAATTCTCAACTTATAGGCTGTGTAATTTTTTCAGTTGACAAGTTCATTTGTTTAGTCTTCAAGTAGCTATAATTAATCCAGGCTCCTGTCTTCCACCAGAACAACAAAACCTTCTTCCATAGTTAGATATGAATATGCATATGCAGTTCATGAATATGAATGTGCAATTCATGGGGTTTCAAAGAGTCAGACATGACTTAGCTACTGAACAACAACATAGTTAGGTAATATTCCCAAGTCACATTAATCTGTCTATCTATCTGTCTTGTTAGTTGGACTCCTAGTTAGTTTCTTTTTATCTTATTTTTGGCCACACTGCATGGCTTGCAGGATCTTATTTCCCTGACCATGGATTGAACCAGGGGCCTGGAAGTGAGAGAATCTAGTCCTAACCACTGGACTGCTAGGAAATTCTCAGTTTCTTTTCATATTAAGGTCATCTCTTCCCACATTTGCCAATCCAACTCTTGGGTTGCTCTGTAGGCCTGCTGCTGTAATCCTGGAGCTTTCCCTCACCAGGAGTCCTCCCATCCCCCACACTTATTAAATTATAATAGACAAAAATGGTATATATTTAGAATGTTACAGTATGATGATTTGATACACATTTACATTGTGAATGATTACCACAGTCAAGATTATTCACACAGCCATTGCCTCATACAATTACCTTTTTTAATGTTCTTATATACTGCTGCTGCTGCTGCTAAGTCGCTTCAGTCATGTCCGACCCTGTGCGACCCCATAGATGGCAGCCCACCAGGCTTCCCCATCCCTGGAATTCTCCAAGCAAGAACACTGGAGTGTATTGCCATTTCCTTCTCCAATGCATGAAAGTGAAAAGTCAAAGTGAAGTCATTCAGTTGTGTCCGACTCTCAGCGACCCCATGGACTGCAGCCTACCAGGCTCCTCCATCCATGGGATTTTCCAGGCAAGAGTACTGGAGTGGGGTGCCATTGCCTTCTCCAATCTTATGTACTAAGAACACTTAAAATCGATTCTCCTGGGAAATTTCAAAACTTCAATAAAGCATCATTAACCTTAGTCACCAAACTATACAACTGACTTATAATGAAAACTTGTACCCTTTGACCAACATGTTCCCCTTTTCTCCCTGCCCCTGGCAACCACCATTCTACTCTCTGCTTTAGTGAGTTCAACATTTTTGGATACTGCATAAAAGTGAGATCATATTGTATTTATACTTCTGTATTAGATTTATTTCACTTAGGCTTAGCATAATATCCTCCAGGTTTATTTATCCTGTTGTAAATACCATAATTTCCTCCTTTTGTATGGCTTAATAATATTCCACTGTGTATGTATGCATGAATGTGTGCATACAGATGTGTTTAAATTCTCCCACGTTTTCTTTATTCATTCATCTGTTGATGTATGCTTAGAATGTTTCCACAACTTGGCTATTGTGAATAATGCTGGGGTGCTGGCTTTTTCTCTAGTTGCAGCATGAAGGGGCATCTCCAGTTCTGGTACACATGATGTAAAGCGTATAGGTTCAATAGTTGTGATGCATAGGCTCTCTAGTTGCAGCATGTGGACTTAGTTGCTCCACAGAATGTGGGATCTTAGTTCCTCCACCAAGGATCACACCTGTATCCCCTGCATTGGAAGGCAGTTTCTTAACCACTGGACTACCAGAAAGTGAAAGTAGCTCAGTCATGTCCAGCTCTTTGTGACCCCATGGACTATACAGTCCATAGAATTCTCCAGGCCAGAATACTGGAGTGGGTTGCCATTCCCTTCTCCAGGGGATCTTCCCAACCCAGAGATTGAACCCAGGTCTTCCACACTGCAGGTGGATTCTTTACCAGCGAGCCACCAGGGAAGACCATGGACCACCAATGAAGTCCCTATTTTCAATTTTTAAAGGAACCTCCATGCTGTTTTCCACAGTGGCTGTAAATAGTTTACTTTCCCACCAGTAGTGTACAAGGGTTCCCTTTTCATCCTTGCCAGCTTTGGTTATTTCTTGTCTTTTTGATAATGGCTACTCCAACAGATAGGAAGTGATATCTCATTGCAGTTTTAAATTACATTTCCTTGGTGATTGGGTATTGAGCACCTTTTCATATACCTGGCCACCAGCATCCTGAGATTTCCTGAACTCTTGCCAATATTAATTTCCCTATTTCCTGAATCCCTCATTTTGAGGGTATACCTTTTCAATAATACACTGAAAACAAAGTATGGGTTATATATTCCTTAAAATATTACTTTTGTGAAAATATCTTTATTATATTCCTATATGTTGTGAATAGTTTGCCAAGTATATTTATTTAGCTTAGAAGTAATTGCCCTTTTAATATTGAAGACATTACTCCATTGCTCTCTAATTTCTAGGGTGATTGTTAAAAAATCTAATTTCATTTGAATTATCAATCTTTATAATGTGATATTTTCCCCTCTCTTTCTCTTTTTGTAAACTTTTAGCATACTTTTCAATATATATTCTCTGTTATTTTTTTTCCTATGCTATGCTAGTCACTATGCTAGTCACTCAGTCCTGATGATCTTTAATATTGTGAAATATTCCTTTCATTGATGTTGTCTCTTTTATTGCTCTGAAACTGATGTTGGACATTTAAACCTCTTCTATTTAAACATTTAAACCTCTTCTATTGATCCTCACACTTTGTATTCTTTCTTTCATTATCTAACTTTTTTTCTTCTTTTTGATACACTTTCTTGAAGACTTTTTTCAACATTCTCTTCCAATTTTTGAATTTATTAATGGAATAAATTATCTTCTATAACAATTTTTGTTATATAAGCCTTTTTAAATTTTGTGTTTACACTCTGTTCTCTCATCTTTTGGGGCTTCTCTGATAACTCAGTTGGTAAAGAATCCACCTGAAATGCAGGAGACTGCAGTTCGATTCCTGGGTCGGGAAGATCTGCTGGAGAAGGGATAGGCTACCCACTCTAGTATTCTTGGGCTTCCCTTGTGGCTCAGCTGGTAAAGAAGCTGCCCATAATGTGGGAGACCTGGGTTCTATCCCTGGGTTGGAAAAATCCCCTGAAGATGGGAAAGGCTACCCACTCCAGTATTCTGGCCTGGAGAATTCCATGAACTGTATAGTCCATGGGGTCACAAAGAGTCGGACACGACTGAGTGACTTTCACTTCTACTTCTCATCTTTTTAAGAATATTCAGTTCAGTTCAGTTGCTCAGTCATGTCCAACTCTGTGACCCCATGAATCGCAGCATGCCAGGCCCCCTGTCCATCACCAACTCCCGGAGTTCACCCAAACTCATGTGCATCGAGTCAGTGATGCCATCCAGCCATCTCATCCTCTGTCGTCCCCTTCTCCTCCTGCCCCCAATCCCTCCCAGCATCAGGGTCTTTTCCAATGAGTCAACTGTTCACATGAGGTGGCCAAAGTATTGGAGTTTCAGCCTCAGTATCTGTCCTTCCAATGAACACCCAGGAGTGGTCTCCTTTAGGATGGACTGGTTGGATCTCCTTGCAGTCCAAGGAACTCGCAATAGTCTTCTCCAACACCACAGTTCAAAAGCATCAATTCTTTGGCACTCAGCTTTCTTCACAGTCCAACTCTCACATCCATACATGACCACTGGAAAAATTATAACCTTCAATAGACAGAGCTTTGTTGGCAAAGTAATGTCTCTGCTTTTGAATATGCTATCTAGGTTGGTCATAACTTTCCTTCCAAGGACTAAGCGTCTTTTAATTTCATGGTTGCAATCACCATCTGCAGTGATTTTGGAGCCCAGAAAAATAAAGTCTGCCACTGTTTCCCCATCTATTACCCATGAAGTGATGGGACCGGATGCCATATTAGTTTTCTGAATGTTGAGCTTTAAGCCAACTTTTTCACGCTCCTCTTCTTTCAGTTTCATCAAGAGGCTTTTTAGTTCCTCTTCACTTTCTGCCATAAGGGTGGTATCATCTGCATATCTGAGGTTATTGATATTTCTCCCGGCAATCTTGATTCCAGCTTGTACTTCTTCCAGCCCAGCGTTTCTCATGATATACTTTGCATATAAGTTAAATAAGCAAGGTGACAGTATACAGCCCTGATATACTCCTTTTCCTATTTGGAACCAGTCTGTTGTTCCATGTCCAGTTCTAACTGTTGCTTCCTGACCTGCATATAGGTTTCTCAAGAGGCAGGTCAGGTGGTCTGGTATTCCCACACACGGTCAAAGGCTTTGGTATAGTCAATAAAACAGAAATAAATGTTTTTCTGGAACTCTCTTGCTTTTGCGATAATCCAGCGGATGTTAGCAATTACCCATGCATCTATATTTAAATATTTTCTCTTCTCTATGCATTGTCTCTCCTTTCTCCAACGTTCATATATTTTTCTGTTTGTTCCATCGTGGTCTTTCATGTTAGAAACCACCTTGATTTTTCATTTATATCTAAAAGAGGAGCTCTAATGAGCCAATAGGAAATTCTAGATGTGTGTCTATGCATACAAAGCAATAAAGCGACAAATCATTTTTCACTGAGAAGTACCCATGTAAATATCTATAGATGTATTCTCTGGGGAATTCTCCATTTCCCCAGGGAGGATTCCTCTAATGTTCTTTCTGATGACTATACATCTTGTTGCCAGAATTGTGGGAGACCATGAGAGAGAGGAAGGAGATTGAGAAGAAATCTCTCTGCTTGATATGTAGGCTTTCTCTTCTTCCCCTATTTTCTACACAGCATTTTCCTTTAGTTCTGCAAATATCTCTGGAAAATGTAAATCTCCAGTATTTTACCTGAATGTGGGAGAGACATTGACTTTGCTATGCAGAGTGGAGAAGGAACCCCCACTCTGCATGTTCTGAAAGAGCCACATTTAAAGAATTAAGAAAGTTGAAACGAAGTCTTTGTTGAGAACTCTGAAGGATGTGAGATTTACCTTCCTTCCATGCTTACCAATGAGCCTGCTGTGGTTCCATGGATGCAGGCAAAAGCCCCGAGATATTTTGGAATGAGACAAAAGACGTTATTACTCACAGCAATAATATCAACATTTGCACCACCTCTCTGAGCCCCAATTCTTACAATACAGAGAGAGCCAGGAGTACCTGAACACTTAGTAAGTTACATTAGAAAAACAGAACCCTGAGCTTAAAGAAGCTGAATATGAGATACTGTGCATTAAACCTACCCTATGCTCTATCTTCCAAGGCTGTTCACTATAAAAAATTTCCCTTGAAATAATAATCTGGAACAAAGGCAGTCAATGTGTCTGCTCATAAGAGAGAACTGTCAGAGTTCAAATACATACAGCAAAATCTAAAAGGAAGGACAATGTGTTGTGTGTAGCAGTGGGTGGGGGTTAATGTTGGCCTCTATAATATAGTGTACAACATTGAGGATCACCTATGCAGGAAAAGCAAAGTGGCTTTTATAAGGTGAATAAGTTGTTTAAGAGCCTAGATGAACCATCTGCTGTGTAAATAAGAGAAATCATACACTTTTAGTTTAAAATTTGGAAGGACTCTGTAACATTTGAGCCATTAAAATGAAGAAGCCTTATCTATTATGAGTATACTAGATATAGGTAATAAAGGTCAAGATAAATGGTTATTTATCTTCATAGAAATGTATATACTCCTCAAAGGTGTGAAAATATGAAGTCAAATGAAAATAAATGGCAGGAATTTATTTGCAGCTGTCAAGAGGCAGGTAAGTTTCAGTGAGAAAATGAAAAATAAGGCATTAGAAAAAGAGAGCATAGAGTATGATTAAAGCACACAGTTCTCAGAGTTGTTGATTAAAAAGAAAGTATAATTTGAAGTTACTAAGAGTTATTCCTAAAGGTTTTTTTAAAATAGATTTAATTAGGGAGCAGTACAAACAAAAGCAAGAACCCTCACACAAATCCTTGGTTTACCGTCATGCAGTGCAGGTGACTCTTCATCCATGCTACTTGAGAAGGTTCAGAGAAGAGCTGGGAAATGCCCTTGAGAGAGTGGCAAGGGCTCCCATGTGCAAGTAGCCTGATAAGACAGAGACTCTGGAGTCTGCAGTGGCAGAAGCAGAGAGGGGATGTAATTTACTTCAGTACATTATGAATGGTGTGAACAGAGCTAATACAGGCTCATTCAGCTCACACAATACTAGAAAGAACATGATGACATATTTAGTTCAATCAAATTCAACCTTTGTATTTTGGAAAATCCCACACACCAAGGCACTCTTTGACTTCAGGGTCATTCTCAGCTGGGTTCTCCTTCTTCCTTACAGGAGGCCCCAAGGACTCAGCCTCTTGAAAGCTTCTCTGAACCACAGAGCCCTACACTCCTTCAGAAGGATACTTTTGTCCCTAAAAGTGACATGGTTTTCTTTAATAATGATAATAATCATGGCCAACATTTTTTGAGATCTTACTTTGCATCTGTCATTTTGCTTAATGTTTTATGCATTAACCTGTTCGAGCCTCACACATTCTTCTGAGTTAAGGACTAGTATTGATGTGAAAAGTGTGTTGCAGAGGGGATCACACCTTGCCCAAGGTGAAATAAGATTCAGTCGTAGGAAGCGATGATGTCAGAGCTTCTGTCCTTAACTATTGAACTGTAGTGATTCTCTTGCTGCTTCATCTGTATCTTTATAAGTGTTGGTCCCTCTAAATGCCCCCAGTGACACATGCATCATTTGCCTTTCCCTCACTTCTTGGATAATACCTCTTTGTTAGTACACTCTGACCTCAAGGCTGAGTTAGATGCCCCTCCTTTATGCGTCTATACCATCCTGTACTAATCTCCATCACAGCACTCATTACTCTGTACTCTCATTCCCACTTACCTTTCTTCTCTAATGATGTTCTAAGTTTTTAACACCGGGGATTCTTTCCAATTCATTATTTATTCAATAAATAGTTATTGAGAAACAAGTATGCAGTAGCCATTGAATCCATAGATCATAGCACATAGTAGGGGGATCAGAAATATTTGATGGACAAATAAATGAATACTCATCTTTAGGGTTCTTTTCCCCTCAAGATCAATTTTGAATTTTTTAAGCTAATTTCATAGAAAAATATAGGAGTTAATTGCATAACCACATTGAATAAAACTAATTGCATTCATGCAAGCTTCCTATAAGTATTGCCTTTTAGCTTTAGCTTCTAATTCCTACTCTAAACTGATCACTGGAAGTCTTCCTGGTTAAGTGTGTGTGTGTGTGTGTTAGTCACATAATTGTGTCCAACTCTTTGCAACCCAATGGACTGGGGCCTGCCAGGCTCCTCTGTCCATGGAATTCTCCAGGCAAGAACACTGGAGTGGGCTGCCATTTCCTTCTCCGGGGAATTTTCCTGTCCCAAGGATCAAACTGGGTCTTCCACATTGCAGGCAGATTCTTTACTGTTTGAACCACCAGGGAAGCCCTGGTTAACTACTTCATGTTTAAGGATCTCTGCTAATGAGAAGCCTCAAACATTATATATACTTAGAGTTTACTTATATATCTTTTAATAGTTGCCAGACACTTTCCTGACCACTTTGCATAAATCAAGAAGTTAGTCCTTACAACTCTGTGAAGAAGATGCTATCATTAAGCCCATGTTAAAGATAAGGAAACAGACACAGAGAAGTTAAGTAACCTACCTGTGATTACCTAGGAATTGCAGGAAACAGAATTCAGTCCTGGGCAGAGTGAATCTAGAGTCTATGCTTTTAATCACCGGGCCCTACTGTCTCTCATTACTGTCTATTTTCTCTATAGGGCATAATGATCGCAAACTGCATTTTGATACATTAGTTGTGAGAGACCATTTGATACAAATTTTGTAGAGAAGAACAATGGTCTATTAAATACTCTATTAAGGTTTAGGATGCACAGAGTTTTTAACTTTCCCTTTTCACTTGCTGGTGTTCATTTATGTGTGAAATGGCATGTTTAGAGAGTTTTCTATTTCAGAATTGTTTGCAATGACAACAGCTGGGGACAAAAAGGACCAAAACATCCATCAGCAATAAACTTAGTTAACAAAAAGGACATATCTATAAGGTCAAAAGTTATCCTACCATTGAAAAAATTCAGATAATTCTTCAAGTACTCTATGGAGCTCATTACAGATATTGTTAAATATAGTGGGGAAAGTATTAATGTATATTTGAACACATATTTGTTTTTATTAGCTTGTATATATGTGTGCTTAGTCAGTCAGTCGTGTCCGACTCTTTGCTATGTTTCCATGGACTATAGCCCACCAGGCTATTCTGTCAATGCGGATTCTCCAGGCAAGAATACTGGAGCAGGTTGCCATGCTCTCCTCCAGGAGATCTTCCGAACCCAGGAATCGAACCCAGGTTACCCAGATTGCAAGTGGATTCTGAGTCACCAGGGAAGACCCGACTAGTATATATATGGCATCTCTATTTATATACTATCTATTTCCAGGAACGAATATAGGGTGGAGGGGTGCAGGGAGAAAGGGTAACTACTTAACATGACTTTGCTATTTAGTTGTTTTCAGTAATAGAACTCTACTATTGCATTATCTTCCTCGATGTGGCCTTATTTCAAAAAATTCTTTCCCAGGAAGACAGAAGTTTATTAGGAACCTCCACCAAAAACTTATATCAATGACCATTGAACTATTCAGCTCTTCCCCCCTCCAATATTCTGATTTTTTAAATTTATTTTTTAATTGGAGGAAAATTTCTTTACAATGTTGTCTTGGTTTCTGCTGCACAACAGCACAAATCAGTCATAATAATACATATATGTCTTGAGCCTCCTCCTGCTCCCCATCCCACCCCTCTAGGTCATCACAGAGCACCAGGCTGGGCTCCCATGTTATATAGCAACTTCTCACCAGCTATCTACTTGACACATGGTAGTGTATATATGTTGCTCTGTTCCTCCCACTCTTTCCTTCCACCACTGTGTCCACAAGTCTGTTCTCTATATCTGCATCTCCATTTCTTCCCTGCAAATAGATTCATATATATCATTTTTCTTTTTTTGAAATTTTTTCTATATTTTTTTATTTTTACTTTTTAATTGGAGAAAAATTGTTTTACAATATTGTGTTGGTTTCTGCCATACAGAAATGCAAATCAACCGTAATTCTATATGTATCCTTTCCCATTAAGCCTCTCTCCCTTTCCCTCATCCCACCCCTCTAAGTTATCACAGAGTGCCAGGCTGGGCTGCCTATGTTATATAGCAGCTTCTCACCAATTATTTATTTTACATATGGTAGTACATATATGTCGGAGAAGGCAATGGCAACCCACTCCAGTACTCTTGCCTGGAAAATCCCATGGGCGGAGGAGCCTGGTAGGCTGCAGTCCATGGGGTCACTAAGAGTCGGATATGACTGAGCGACTTCACTTTCACTTTTCCCTTTCATGCATTGGAGAAGGAAATGGCAACCCACTCCTGTGTTTTTGCCTGGAGGATCCCAGGGACAGAGGAGCCTGGAGGGCTGCCGTCTATGGGGTTGCACAGAGTCGGGCATGACTGAAGCGACTTAGCAGCAGCAGCAGCATATATATGTCGATGCTACTTTCTCTATTTGTCCCATTCTCTCCTTCCCTTACCATGTCCACAAGTCTGTTCTCTATATCTGCGTATCCATTCCTTCCCTGCAAATAGGTTCATTAACACCATTTGTCTAGGTTCCATATATATGCATTAATATACTATATTTGTTTTTCTCTTTCTGACTTAATTCACTCTGTATAAAAGTCTCACTAGAACTGACTCAAATTCATTCTTTTTATGGATGAGTAATATTCCACTGTATATTTGTACCACATCTGAATTGTTCAACTTTTTAATAAATAACATCAAATGACTGTTAACTCTCTAAGGCAACTGAAATTCCAGTCTCAAAAGTATTACTTTTTTGAGTTTACCAGTCCAAAACTATTAGATCATGCTCCTTACCCAATCCTAATTAAGTCCATGAATTGAAAGACTGATATAAAGCATACTCCAAAACTTTATAAATAGCCTTACTTTTCACTTCCGTCTAACTTGTACTAATACTTTGTCAGGGTGGTATTCTCCCTTATCAAAGTAAGGATAAACTCAGCCTTGTTTATCAGTAGGTTATTTGGGTAGCATTTTCAAGGAATCAGTATTCTAAAGGTAACAGGAAGGAAACTGAAAGAAGACTAATATTTAACTATAAACCTATTTTACTTTTGGATTGTTGTACAATGTCTCTGTATTGCTTGTTCAACAAAAGAATTGGAAGAAAGAAAGGAAGAAAGAATGAAAGAAACTAAATCATTAGATGGAAGCAATTCAGAGAGAATATAAATGAAAAATCCCAGATCTAGGTCCTATGTCATTTCAATATATAGGGGCAAAGTAGAAGCAACCAACAGAGAAAGAGCATCTGTGATATGACTGAGTTAAAACAAACAAAAAAAAGTTCAGAATGCTCTAAATTTCTTAGATTGAAGCAGGGCCATTTGTAGAAGAAAGGGAGAGGAGAAATGCAATTTATGTTTGTGGCTGAGATTACATTCCATGAATGGTGATTAAATTCCATGAATTCTAGAACAGCTTAGAAGCAAGTAAACTTTAATCCTCCTATATTCATTATTTCTTTAAGTAACTGAGTCATTCTTTGGAGAGGAGGAAAAATTCCAGCTGCACCAATTCAGGTAAGCAAGACAAAGAGTAAACTTGCCACACTGGCATACCATTTCTTCCTCAACAAATCCAGTGGTCTGGATGCTGTCTGGAAAGAAAGTGCTGTGCAGAAAGAGAAAACAGCTGGAGCTGAAGTTGGAGATCCAGCACCAACTGCTTTCTCCAAAGAAAAGACGTTTTCTTGTGTCTTCCTTCCTCAGTTACCCCTGTGGGTTTCAGTGTCAAATCTTCCTTCTAAATTTGATGAGAGACATTAATCTATTCATCCAAGAAAGATGAGACACATGGACCCAAAATACAATGAACAGCTGACTTCTCTTTGGACAGTAGAGCCCAGAGTCAATGGGACACATCTAAATTGTTAGGGGAAAATCCTGTTCATCAATTTTATTTTTTCCTCCAAGTTTTCTTTTAAAGGAGATGTTTAAAGTGAAGTGAAGTGAAGTCACTCAGTCGTGTCAGACTCTTTGCAACCCCATGGACTATAGCCTGCCAGGCTCCTCTATCCATGGGATTTTCCAGGCAAGAATACTGGAGTGGGTTGCCATTTCCTTCTCCAGTGGATCTTCCCAACCCAGGGATTGAACCTGGGTCTCCTGCATTGTAGGCAGATGCTTTTACCATCTGAGCCACCAGGGAAGTTTGTTGTTTAAAGTAGCCAAACATAAAAAGTGACTTCAGGAAAAGAAATGCAAGTGACTGTGGATCTCAAGGATGTCTGTAGGGAATGATCTATAGCCTCCTCTTAAACACAATCTGAAACTTTGAAAGAATAATGTCTAAGGTCTTAAGATTGAGAATTCTATATTTAGCAAAACTATCATTAAGCAATGAAGGTGAAATAAAGACACTCTCAGGTAACCAAAGACTTGAGAGCATTTGTTGCTAGCAGAGTAAAAAAGGAAGTTTTTCAAGCTATAAGGAGGTGACACTACAATAATTGGAATTCATACAAAAAATTAAAAGTACCAATGGTAATAAATTATTTGAAATTAAGCATAAATGTATGCTTTTATTTAAATTATATTTTAATATCAAAAGTGATCATATACCTTTCCTTTCCTACTCCAGCTCTGGCTCCCATAGTGGTTTCATGCATGCATCTCTCTTCCCATGAACTTTGACTCCTTATATTTTCCTGTATCTTCAGTCTTAAGGGTAGTAGGTTTTCCTGTGTCTTCACCTTTCTTATGGATTCAAGAACTGTTGATTGTTCAGCCTGTTCAGCCTTTCATTCGTTGTTGGGATAGAATGGTGTGTGTTCGCTGCTCCTTATGTGTTGAACCAAAATTCCCAATCAGATTTTTTTTTTTTAACAAAAATATTTCAAATAAATTCCCTTTCAAACATCCAAATTGAATTAATTCTAGATTTACTTAGCTATATGTTTTATTGCTTCCCTGGTTGCTCAGATGATAAAGAATATGCCTGCAATGCAGGAGACCTGGGTTCAATCCCTGGATTGGGAAGATTCCCTGGAGAAGGGAACGGCAACCCACTCCAGTATTCTGGCCTGGGAAATCCCATGGACAGAGGAGCCTGGCGGGCTACAGTCCATGGGGTCACAAAGAGTTGGACGTGATATACATATATCATGTATAAACTAATATACATATGTTTTATTATAGTTTTAGACATGACTGAGCGACTGAACTGAACTGAACTGAATTCTTCAATGTATGCTATAAACTCAACACTTTAAGCTTGAACTTTATGCTATAGACCATATTTTGTCCTCATAGAAATCTCTTGGGACTAGAATCAGTGGGTATCAATTTAGAGGCCTGTGGAGTAATCTATATTCTTTCATTAACAATAGGCTGAGATTGTAAGAACTTTTATTTTGAAGTTTGTACTTAAAGCTCACTTTTATGCTAGCCCTCATTGTGTCATGACATGTTACCAGTTAACCTGAAACTGACTCCAATGGCTTTATTTACAATATTTCTGTATGAAAAATTTGTGAAACTATTTGAGAAGATATTTTAATACCTTTTTAATAATCCTGGGAAAGAGCTTTATTATCTACAACTTTGTCAAGGCATTCTTGACACCTTTATTTTTAAGTGTTGCGGACTCTGATTAGAGTTGGTCATTGAGATCGACTAATTGTACCCTTTGCTTATCTCACTACCATGTTTGAATTAAGCTCTAAAGGTACAGTTTTACCAGATGCTCACCATGGTGAGATGGGAAACACAGAGACAATGCCTTCTTTAGGCCCTTGGCTAATGCTATTCTGAAAATGGTAGAGATAATGAAGGCATAAGAGTCAAAAGACAATGGCAAAAGTAGTAGTCAGAAGACTCAGTAGCAAGATCAGTGATTGGACTAGCAGAATCAAGTTCAACATGACTTGCACATAATAGAGAAAATGAACAGTGAGTGGATCACAAAAGGTTAGCTAGAGAAGGGCCACAGCCTGAACCAGTGATAGAAGCAATCCTGTTGTACACAGTGAGGATGCCAGCAGAAGACACACAGGTCCTCCAGTTCTTGAATTGAGTAAGAGTGGGTTGCAGATGCCCATGATATGGGACTACCCCATTACTGTTGGTGATAAGAAAGCAAAGATGATGCTCAGGTCTCAGAGTTCCCCAAGGAGATATGGATTCTCATCTACAAGACTTGAAAGCAAAATGAGATACTGTTCATGCTGAAGATCTTTGAAGGAAACAGGACACTAAAAGAAACACAGGGGGAATGTGAAAGTGAAAGCCACTGAGGATTATAGTCCCAGGGATGACATTATCAGCCATTGTGATGAAGTACAGGCTTAGGGGCAGAAAAAAAATCCTTGAAAAATAACTCACTCACCTCTATGTACAATTTTCATGGAAATTTTCACATTAGGAAGAGATTTAGAGAAGTAAACATTTTCTTTTAACACCAGGTCAGTCAGTCAGTCAGTTCAGTCGCTCAGTCATGTCCGACTCTTTGTGACCCCATGAATCACAGCATGCCAGGCCTCCCTGTCCATCACCAACTCCCGAAGTTCACTCAGACTCATGTCCCATTGAGTCAGTGACACCATCCAGCCATCTCATCCTCTGTCATCCCCTTCTCCTCCTGCCCCCAATCGCTCCTAGCATCAGAGTCTTTTCCAATGAGTCAACTCTTCGCATGAGGTGGCCAAAGTACTTAGGTTTCAGCTTCAGCATCTTTCCTTCCAAAGAAATTCCAGGGCTGATCTCCTTCAGAATGGACTGGTTGGATCTCCTTGCAGTCCAAGGGACTCTCAAGAGTCTTCTCCAACACCACAGTTCAAAAGCATCAATTTTTCGGTGCTCAGCTTTCTTCACAGTCCAACTCTCACATCCATACATGACCACTGGAAAAACCATAGCCTTGACTAGATGGACCTTTGTTGGCAAAGTAATGTCTCTGCTTTTCAATATGCTATCTAGGTTGGTCATAACTTTTCTTCTCTCTAGGGAGTATGCTGTACAGATCAAGAAAGAGGCATGTCAAAATTTACCTTAAAAGAACATTGACCTCTGTGTCTTGATACATGGCTAGTATGGTAGCCTGAATGACCCTCCAAAAACCTGACTGTGTACTAGTCATATTCTCTACACAAAGTAGCAGGGCTGAGAAAAGGAGAGCCCAGGGCTCAAGATACTGTTCTGACATATTCCCGGGTCTCATACTTTGTGTTGGCAGACATTTTGACAGACATGAATGGATCAGTCACAGATATTCATCATTCTTCACTGTGTTGCTGCTTCCTCATTTTTTCATCAAAGGCCCAGATCAAAGCTGAATACAGGAGCAGCTGAAGTGTGAAGTTCACTCAACACCTTCATCTTCTTTGACCTGAACCTGTCTCTGCGATGGTCAAGTAGGGTAGTTGTTTTCATAATTCTGCTGTTTATTTTATGTTGAAATATTTCCTTCTTCCAACCCCTGTCCCAAATTCAGTGAATCATTAGAAATTTCTTGATTTATTCCCAAGGATGCTGGAGCTTTTGGCCAGTGGAAGAGCACTGATGTTCCCCTGCTCCTGGAACATTATTCAAGAGTGCTTCTCAGAGTACTGTGTAATCCATTGTGTGGTTAGAGCCTCACCCCTCCCTTTCTTTGTCCACCTCATTCAGATCCAGATCTTCCTTAGAGTTTGTGCCAAACTCTTGCTTTTGAGGTTTCCCTCGTGGCTCAGTTGGTAAAGAATCCACCTTCCAATGCAGGAGACCTGGGTTTAATCACTGGGTTGGGAAGATCCCCTGGAGAAGGAAATGGCAACCCACTCCAGTATTCTTGCCTGGGAAATCCCATGGACAAAGGAGCCTGGCAGGCTATAGTACATAGGGTTGCAAGAGTTTGACATGACTTAGCAACTAAACCACCACCACCACTATTGTTGTTACTGAGATTGTCTTTAAAGATTTCTCCAGCTTTAGGTGGTAGCATGGGCTTGTTCTGTTTTTTGACCTTTTGCCTTTGTACCTGCTGACTCTCTCTGGCAATGATATCCTCATGACAATTGGCTTGAGCCATCACAGCTACACTCTGTTGTACTTCTTTCTGAACATGTTGTCCATCTCTGAGACCTGCTATACTCTGGTTTTTATTCCCTGCATTGACCATCATCCTGAACTCTAAAGCCCATTGCCATTCAAAACTATGCCATCCAGCTCTTCTATTTCATCTGTGCAACCAACAACTGTTTTCTGCTCACAGCTATGCAGTATGAACACTATGTGGCCATCTGCAATGCCCCTCCTTGGGATTCACTCATTGTATTAGAGTTCTCCGGAGAAACAACCAGTCCACTCTCTGGTGGACCTTGTCATGTTCAACCTAAGGAGCAAGGAGTTCAGAGATGCGCTTCACACAGCCACGCTGAAGATACCACTCAACCGTCAGTGCATCCCGACTGTGAGAGTTTCTCTTCACATACTCACCCTGCCAAAGTGTTTACGATCAGGAACATTCTCCACAACACCAGGAGTCTCCTGTGAGATCTGTTCTTGCAATGTTGTCTCAGGAGATGTCTCCCCTCAGACTGCCAGTCATATTCCCATAACACCAGCTAAAAGGTACTGAGTGTCAGTTCTTACTTCTGTCAAATAATCAAAAGAAGGTCAGCTCTTACTCCTGCCAAATAATACAAAACAGGTGAGAATCATGTTAAAGACACCTTGGAAAAAGCTCTAGAAATTTTACTCTGCTTTGAGGTTGGAGAACCTCCAGAAAGGAAGCTGAGACTTGTCAATTTAGTTGTTGCTTATACCATTTCCCATCATGTTATTGCTTATGAACTTTGGTACAAGTACCCTTCTCTCTCACCCCCACCCTGCAGAAGCTGTGCTGAGCCATGCCTGTATACTGTTTCTCCTCCCTACTACCACCTCATGCTCTACACCACCATTAACATGGGGCATAAAGACTGGGACTTAATATCACACTGATGATAAAATTCTTTATTTTTATTTTATTTTATTTATTTATTTTTCTTTTTTTTAATTTTACAGTATTGTATTGGTTTTGCCATATATCAACATGAATCCACCACAGGTATACACGTCTTCCCCATCCTGAACCCTCCTCCCTCCCCGTACCATCCCTCTGGGTCGTCCCAGTGCACCAGCCCCAAGCATCCAGAATCGTGCATTGAACCTGGACTGGCGACTTGTTTCATATATGATATTATACATGTTTCAATGCCATTCTCCCTCTCCCACAGAGTTCAAAGACTGTTCTATACATCAGTGTCTCTTTTTCTGTCTCGTATACAGGGTTATCGTTACCATCTTTCTAAATTCCATATATATGCGTTAGTATACTGTATTGGTGTTTTTCCTTCTGGCTTACTTCACTCTGTATAATAGGCTCCAGTTTCATCCACCTCATTAGAACTGATTCAAATGTATTCTTTTTAATGGCTAATACTCCATTGTGTATATGTACCACAGCTTTCTTATCCATTCATCTGCTGATGGACATCTAGGTTGCTTCCATGTCCTGGCTATTATAAACAGTGCTGCGATGAACATTGGGATACACGTGTCTCTTTCATTTCTGGTTTCCTCAGTGTGTATGCCCCACAGTGGGATTGCTGGGTCATAAGGCAGTTCTATTTCTAGTTTTTTAAGGAATCTCCACACTGTTCTCCATAGTGGCTGTACTAGTTTTCATTCCCACCAACAGTGTAAGAGGATTCCCTTTTTTCCACACCCTCTCCAGCATTTATTGCTTGTAGACTTTTGGATCACAGCCATTCTGACTGGCATGAAGTGGTACCTCATAGTGGTTTTGATTTGCATTTCTCTGATAATGAGTGATGTTGAGCATCTTTCCATGTGTTTGTTAGCCATCTGTATGTCTTCTTTGGAGAAATGTCTATTTAGTTCTTTGGCCCATTTTTTGATTGGGTCATTTTTTTTCTGGAATTGAGCTGCAGGAGTTGCTTGTATATTTTTGAGATTAGTTGTTTGTCAGTTGCTTCATTTCTATTATTTTCTCCCATTCTGAAGGCTGTCTTTTCACCTTCCTTATAGTTTCCTTTGTTGTGCAGAAGCTTTTAATTTTAATTAGGTCCCATTTGTTTATTTTTGCTTTTATTTCTAATATTCTGGGAGGTGGGTCATAGAGGATCCTGCTGTGATTTATGTCGGAGAGTGTTTTGCCTATGTTCTCCTCTAGGAATTTTATAGTTTCTGGTCTTATGTTTAGATCTTTAATCCATTTTGAGTTTATTTTTGTGTATGATGTTAGAAAGTGTTCTAGTTTCATTCTTTTACAAGTGGTAGACCAGTTTTCCCAGTATCACTTGTTAAAGAGATTGTCTTTTCTCCATTGTATATTCTTGCCTCCTTTGTCAAAGATAAGGTGTCCATAGGTGCATGGGTTTATCTCTGGGCTTTCTATTTTGTTCCATTGATCTATATTTCTGTCTTTGTGCCAGTACCATACTGTCTTGATGACTGTGGCTTTGTAGTAGAGCCTGAAGTCAGGCAGGTTGATTCCTCCAGTTCCATTCTTCTTTCTCAAGATTGCTTTGGCTATTCGAGGTTTTTTGTATTTCCATACAAACTGTGAAATTATTTGTTCTAGCTCTGTGAAGAATACCATTGGTAGCTTGATAGGGATTGTACTGAATCTATAAATTGCTTTGGGTAGTATACTCATTTTCACTATATTGATTCTTCCAATCCATGAACATGGTATATTTCTCCATCTATTAGTGTCCTCTTTGATTTCTTTCACCAGTGTTTTATAGTTTTCTATATATAGGTCTTTAGTTTCTTTAGGTAGATATATTCCTAAGTATTTTATTCTTTTCATTGCAATGGTGAATGGAATTGTTTCCTTAATTTCTCTTTCTATTTTCTCATTATTAGTGTATAGGAATGCAAGGGATTTCTGTGTGTTGATTTTATATCCTACAACTTTACTATATTCATTGATTAGCTCTAGTAATTTTCTGGTAGAGTCTTTAGGGTTTTCTATGTAGAGGATCATGTCATCTGCAAACAGTGAGAGTTTTACTTCTTTTTTTCCAATTTGGATTCCTTTTATTTCTTTTTCTGCTCTGATTGCTGTGGCCAAAACTTCCAAAACTATGTTGAATAGTAATGGTGAAAGTGGGCACCTTTGTCTTGTTCCTAACTTTAGGGGAAATGCTTTCAATTTTTCACCATTGAGGATAATGTTTGCTGTGGGTTTATCATATATGGCTTTTATTATGTTGAGGTATGTTCCTTCCATACCTGCTTTCTGGAGGGTTTTTATCATAAATGGATGTTGAATTTTGTCTAAGACTTTCTCTGCATCTATTGAGATAATTGTATGGTTTTATCTTTCAATTTGTTAATGTGGTGTATCACATTGATTGATTTGCAAATATTGAAGAATCCTTGCATCCCTAGGATAAAGCCCACTTGGTCACGATGCATGATCTTTTTGATATGTCACACACGCTAGTAAAGTAATGCTCAACATTCTCCAAGCCAGGCTTCAGCAATACGTGAACCATGAACTTCCTGATGTTCAAGCTGGTTTTAGAAAAGGCAGAGGAACCAGAGATCAAATTGCCAACATCCACTGGATCATAGAAAAAGCAAGAGAGTTCCAGAAAAACATCTATTTCTCCTTTATTGACTATGCCAAAGCCTTTGACTGTGTGGATCACAATAAACTGTGGAAAATTCTGAAAGAGATGGAAATACCAGACCACCTGATCTGCCTCTTGAGAAATTTGTATGCAGATCAGGAAGCAACAGTTAGAACTGGACATGGAACAACAGACTGGTTCCAAATAGGAAAAAGAGTACATCAAGGCTGTATATTGTCACTCTGCTTATTTAACTTATATGCAGAGTACATCATGAGAAATGCGAAACACAAACTGGGATCAAGATTGCTGGGAGAAATATCAATAACCTCAGATATTCAGATGACACCACCCTTATGGCAGAAAGTGAAGAGGAACTCAAAAGCCTCTTGATGAAAGTGAAAGTGGAGAGTGAAAAAGTTGGCTTAAAGCTCAACATTCAGAAAACGAAGATCATGGCATCCGGTCCCACCACTTCATGGGAAATAGATGGGGAAACAGTGGAAACAGTGTCAGACTTTATTTTTCTAGCTCCAAAATCACTGCAGATGGTGACTGCAGCCATGAAATTAAAAGATGCTTACTCCTTGGAAGGAAAGTTATGACCAACTTAGATAGCATATTCAAAAGCAGAGACATTACTTTGCCAACAAAGATTCATCTAGTCAAGGTTTTTCCTGTGATCATGTATGGTTGTGAGAGTTGGACTGTGAAGAAGGCTGGGTGCTAAAGAATTGACGCTTTTGAACTGTCGTATTGGAGAAGACTCTTGAGAGTCCCTTGGACTACAAGGAGATCCAACCAGTCCATTCTGAAGGAGATCAGCCCTGGGATTTCTTTGGAAGGAATGATGCTAAAACTGAAACCCCAGTACTTTGGCCACCTCATGAGAAGAGTTGACTCATTGGAAAAGACTCTGATGCTGGGAGGGATTGGGGGCAGGAGGAGAAGGGGATGACAGAGGATGAGATGGCTGGATGGCATCGCTGACTCGATGGACGTGAGTCTCGGTGAACTCCAGGAGTTGGTGATGGACAGGAAGGCCTGGCGTGCTGTGATTCATGGTGTTGCAAAGAGTCAGACACAACTGAGCGACTGATCTGATCTGATCTGATCTGGATACTATTTGCTAGAATTTTGTTAAGGATTTTTGCATCTATGTTCATCAGTGATATTGGCCTGTAGCTTTCTTTTTTTGTGGCCTCTTTTGTATTGTTTTGGTATTAGGGTGATGGTGGCCTCATAGAATGAGTTTGGAAGTTTACCTTCCTCTGCAATTTTCTGAAAGAGTTTGAGTAGGATAGGTGTTAGCTCTTCTCTAAATTTTTGGTAGAATTCAGCTGTGAAGCCATCTGGTCCTGGGCTTTTGTTGGAAGATTTCTGATTACAGTTTCGATTTCTGTGCTTGTGATGGATCTGTTAAGATTTTCCATTTCTTCCTGGTTCAGTTTTGGAAAGTTATACTTTTCTAAGCATTTGTCCATTTCTTCTAAGTTGTCCATTTTATTGGCATATAGTTGCTGATAGTAGTCTCTTATGATCCTTTGTATTTCTGTGTTGTCTGTTGTGATTTCTCTATTTTCATTTCTTTTGTTGTTGTTGTTTTTGTTTTTGTTGATTTGATTCTTGTCCCTTTTTTTCTTGATGAGTCTGGCTAATGGTTTGTCTATTTTATTTATCTTCTCAAAGAACCAGCTTTTAGCTTTGTTGATTTTGGCTATTGTTTCTTTTGCCTTTATTTCTGTCCTAATTTTTATGATTTCTTTCCTTCTGCTAACCCTGGGGTGCTTCATTTCTTCTTTTCTCTAGTTACTTTAGGTGAGTTAGGTTATTTATTTGGTTGGAGTTACTCTTGCCTGGAAAATCCCATGGACAAAGGAGCCTGGTAGGCTGCAGTCCATGGGGTCGCGAAGAGTTGGACACGATTGAGCGACTTCACTTTCACTTTTCCCTTTCATGCATTGGAGAAGGAAATGACAACCCACTCCAGTGTTCTTGCCTGGAGAATCCCAGGGACAGGGGAGCCTGGTGGGCCGCTGTCTATGGGGTCGCATAGAGTCAGACACAACTGAAGTGACTTAGCAGCAGCAGCAGCAGGTTATTTATTTGATTTTTCTCCTGTTTCTTGAGGTAGACTTGTGTTGCTACGAACCTTCCCCTTAGCACTGCTTTTACTGAATCCCATAGGTTTTGGGTTGTTGTGTTTTCATTTTCTTTCGTTTGTGTGCATATTTTGATTTCTTTTTTGATTTCTTCTGTGATTTGTTGGTTATTCAGAAGTGTGTTGTTTAGCCTCCATGTGTTTGTATTTTTAATTGTTTTTTTTTTTTTTTTCCTGTAGTTGACATCTAATCTTACTGCATTGTGATCAGAAAAGATACTTGAGATGATTTCATTTTTTTGAATTTACTAAGGCTAGATTTATGGCCAAAGATGTGATCTATCCTGGAGAAGTTTCTGTGTGCACTTTAGAAAAAGGTGAAATTCATTGTTTTAGGATGAAATGTCCTATAGACATCAATTAGGTCTAACTGGTCCATTGTATAATTTAAAGTTTGCATTTGCTTGCTAATTTTCTGTTTAGTTGATTTATCTGTAGGTGTTAGTGGAGTATTTAAGTCTCTCACTATTATTGTGTTACTGTTAATTTCCCCTTTCATATTTGTTAGCATTTGCCTTACATATACTGGTGATTCTATGTTGGGTGCATATATATTTATAATTGTTATATCTTCTTCTTGGATTGATCCTTTGATCATTATGTAGTATCCTTTGTCTCTTTTCATGGCCTTTATTTCAAAGTCTATTTTATCTGATATGAGTATTGCTACTCCTGCTTTCTTTTGGTCTCCATTTGCATGAAATATCTTTTTCCAGGCTTCTCTTTCAGTCTGTATGGGTTCCCTAGGTTTGAGGTGGGTCTTTTGTAGACAGCATATATAGGGGTCTTATTTTTGTATCCATTCAGCCAGTCTTTGTCTTTTGGTTGAGGCATTCAGCTCATTTACATTTAAGGTAATTATTGATAAGTATGATCCCATTGCCATTTACTTTGTTGTTTTGGGTTTGAGTTTATAAACCTTTTCTGTGTTTCCTGTCTAGAGAAGATGCTTTAGCATTTGTTGAAGAGCTGGTTTTGTGGTGCTGAATTCTCTGAGCTTTTGCTTGTTTGTAAAGCTTTTAATTTCTCCTTCATATTTGAATGAGATCCTTGCTGAGTACAGTAATCTGGGTTGTAGGTTTTTCTCTTTCATCACTTTAACTATGTCCTGCCATTCCTTTCTGGCTTGAAGAGTTTCTATTGAAAGAGCAGCTGTTATCCTAATGGGGATTCCCTTGTGGATTATTTGTTGTTTTTCCTTTGCTGCTTTTAATATTTGTTCTTTGTGTTTGATCTTTGTTAATTTGATTATTATGTGTCTTGGGGTGTTTCATCTTGGCTTCATCCTGTTTGGGACTCTCTAGGATTCTTGGATTTGGGTAGCTATTTCCTTCCCCATTTTAGGGAGGTTTTCAATTATTATCTCCTCACGTATTTTCTCATGGCCTTTCTTTTTGTCTTCTTCTTCTGGGACTCCTATGATTCGAATGTTGGGGCATTTAACATTGTCCCAGAGATCTCTGAGGTTGTCCTCATTTCTTTTAATTCTTTTTTCTTCTCTGCTTCGTTTACCTCCAACATTCTATCTTCCACATCACTTATCCTATCTTCTGCCTCAGTTATTCTACTGTTGGTTCCCTCCAGAGTGCTTTTGATCTCAGTTATTGCATTATTCATTATATATTGACTCTTTTTTATTTATTCTAGGTCCTTGTTAAATTTTTCTTGCATCTTCTCAATCCTTGTCTCCAGAGTATTTATGTGTAACTCCATTTTCTTTTCAAAATTTTGGATCATTTTCACTATCATTATTCTGAATTCTTTCTCAGGTAGACTCCCTATCTCCTCCTCTTTTGTTTGGTTTAGTGGGCATTTATCATGTTCCTTTACCTGATAAATACTCTGCCTTTTCATCTTGTTTAGGTTGCTGTGTTTGAGGTGGCCTTTCTGTATGCTGGAAGTCTATGGTTCCTCTTTATTGTGGAGGTTCTTCCCTGTGGGTGGGTTTGGACTAGTGGCTTGTCAAGGTTTCCTGGTTAGGGAAGCTTGCATCGGTGTTCTGGTGGGTGGAGCTGGATCTTTTCTCTCTGGTGTGCAATGAAGTGTCCAGTAGTGTTTTGAGGTTCTATGGGTTTGGTGTGACTTTTGGGTGCCTGTATTTTTGTGCTCAGGGTTACATTCCTGCGTTGATGGAAAATTAGCTTGGTATGATTTGCTCTGAAACTTGTTGGCTCTTGGGTGGAGCTTGGTTTCTGTGTAGGTATGGAGACTTTTGGATGACCTCTTATCAATTAATGTTCGCTGGAGTCTGGAGTTTTCTGGTGTTCTCAAGTTTTGGATTTAAGCCTCCTGCCTCTGGCTTTCAGTATTATTCTTACAGTAGCCTCAAGACTTCTCCATCCATACAGCACCAATGATAAAATATCTAGGTTAATGGTGAAAAGATTCTCCACAGTGAGGGACACCCAGAGAGGTTCACAGAATTACATGAAGAAGTGAAGAGGGAGGAGGGAGATAGAGGTGACCAGGAGGAGAAGAGGGGGAATCAAAAGGGGAGAGAGCAATCAAGCCAGTAATCAATTCCCTATTTGCTCTCCACAGTCTGAAACACTCAGAAAGGTTCACGGAGTTCCATAGAGAAGAGAAGAGGGAGGAAGGAGATAGAGGTGACCAGGAGAAGAGGAGGTGGACTCAAAAGGAGAGAGACCAGTCTAGCCAGTGACCAGTTCCCTAAGTATTCTCCACAGCCTGGAACACCCAAAGAGATTCACAGAGGAGTTAAGTAGAGAAGAGAAGGGGGAGGGAGGAGATAGAGGTAACCTGGGGAAGAAAAAGGAGAGTCAAAAAGGGAGACAGCAATCAAGCCAGTAATCACACTCCTAAGTAAAAATGGGTACTGAAGACTGGATTCTTTAAGGTACAGAATTGATAACAAATACCAAAAAGCATAGAAATCTATAGTAGAGGTTAGACTCTCAAAAATACAATATTCAAAAAACAAAACAAAATCACAAAACTTTTTTAAAAATATAAATTTGCTTTAAAACTAGGGTCTTTTTATCCCAAGGTAATAGGTTTTAAGAATGAAAATTAAAGGAGTAATAAAGAACTTAAAAATCAAAAAATGATAATAGTAAAATATATCTAGGAATTTATCTGGAGCTGTTGAGGGCAGTGTGGGGTCAATTCAGTTTCAGATAGTTCCTTGTTCCAGCTTATACTTCTCAAAGTCTATAGGTCCCTTCCAATGTAACTAGTGCTAACTACAGAGTTTTAACCTGTTGCACCTGTCACTTCCAAAGCCATTCCCTCCTCTTTGTTTATTTCGGCTTCCTCTGTTTGCAAGTATCTAACTTCCACCCTAACACAAGGGGGCGAAGGTGGTCATTAATTTAGGCTCACTTGTTCAATTGTGCTGCAGGGAGGGAGGAACACTGCAAACAAATATCACTGGCATGTCTGGGCCACACTGGGTTTGCCCCCACTCATGGCGTGTGTGCTTTCCTGGTCTACATTGCTTAGGCTCCGGGTTGCTCTGCCGGGGAACTGTCTAAGGCGGGCCCTGGGTTGCATGTACTTCCCAGGTCTAAACCATTCAGGTTCAGGTTCTTGGGTACTCCAAAAAGGAAGAGACTCAGTTGGGCCTGCGTTTTGTGTCCTTTCCAGGTCCGAGCAGTTCAGGCGACCAGGTGCTTGGCAAGCTCACTCTCCCCAGGTGGGGCGGTGCGTTTTATCACCTCCCCGTCCCAGTCGCTCAGTTTCCTGTGTGCACAGCAGGAGCACCATCTCAGGTGTGTGGTGTGTCTCCTTTGGGGACCTGATCCCTGGCCACGACCCTCCTGGTGGATGCCAATCGTCCAGGATCCCAGGAAGACTTGGTTAGCAGCTGGGAGCCTGCTCACAGTTTGGTAGGGGATTCCATCTCTGGGGCCAAGTTTGCCCCTTGCCTGCTGGCTCTGGCTGTCTCCTGCCTGCCTTCCTGCCTCTGGCAGGGGATGGGCCAGTCCACAGCCCACTAGCTTTCCTCTGGTATTCGCTCAGTCCTTTGTTCTGTGAGAGGCCCTGGCAGTGCCTTAGTTTAGAGCTTTTCACAGGAAAGTTCTCTCTCTTTCTTTTTTTTCCCCCTCTCTCTGGCTATCCCAGGTTTAGGTTGCTATCTCACATTAGCTCCCTCAGATTGCCCTCAGGGCATTCAGGCCCCGTCCTTACCCTAAGCAATGCAGCCCCCACTTGCTGGTGGCGGGTGCAAGTGTCTGGGCTACTTCTCCATTGGGAGTTGCAGTTAGGCGTGTAATCTGTGGGTTTTATTTATTTTTTCCCTCCTGGTTATGTTGCCCTCTGAGATTCCAAAACTCCCCACAGACCCGCGGGTGAGAGGGTTTCCTGGTGTTTGAAAACTTCCCTCTTTTATGACTGCCTCCCAGGGACGGGTCTCCACCCCTAACTCTTTTGTCTCTCTTTTTATCTTTTATCTTTTGTCCTACCTCCTTTTGAAGACAATGGGATGCCTGTCTGGGTGTCTGGTGTCCTCCACCAGCGTTCAGAAATTGTTGTGTGGTATTTGCTCAACGTTCAAATGATCTTTTGACGAATTTGTGGGGGAGAAAGTGGTCTCCCCATCTTATTCCTCTGCCATCTTAGGACCACCCCTAGTTATATAATTTAAACTGTATTGTATCCTTCAAAACCTAGTATATCTATCCTTTAATTCACCCATTTATTTAAGTGATGTTTATTGAGGGCTTCATTAGCTGTCTATATTGATGTGATGTAATTAGCTTTTAGAAGCCTGGAGCCATCTCAAAATTTTTGATCAAGGAACACTTTAAACTCTTTAAAAATTATTGAAGACCCTGAGAGATTTTGTTTATATTATTTTACTTTAGCAGGAATTAAAACTAAAAAAAAATGAAAATATTTATTAATTAATTTAAAAATAGCATTAAGCCTATTAGATACTAACATAAATGAAATGTTATGAAAAAAAGTATAATCAAAAACATATTTACAAGAGTGGTACTGATTTAGATTTTTGAAAATCTTTTTTTAAAATCTGGTTTTAACAGAAGATATTTGGATTCTCATGTGTATTTCTGTATATCAACCAATGCCATTTCACATATTATGTAGCCTCTGGAAAACTCCTCTCACAAAAGAGAATGAGTGAAAAAGAGAATTAATGTCAGTATTCTCATGCAAATTGTTTTGACCTGACAGACCTCTTGAAAAGAATCCCCTGACCACTCTGAGCATGTCTGAGCTAGTGTGTAAGATGTTGTCTACCTGTTGTGAACTGTGTTTGCTGAGGTTTCCTCTCCTTGCCCTGACCACGCTGACTTTAGAATTTAAAAAGGAGCTAGATGTAGGAGTAGGGAAGCATCACTTTTGAAAGTAAAGGAACCAATGAGGAGGTCACGGGCCTCTTTCATCTTTGGGCATTTCTGTGGTCCATTGGAAGTGGCACTAAAAAATGCCTGAATGGGGGAGGGGAGGAAATGAGATGTAGAGCTGGGATCAAGAGGTTCTAAGGGGCGCTCATCACTCATTATTTTTTGGTATACGTGTAAGAGATGGGCTTTACAAAATTTGTTTTCTTGTAGATTTTCTCTTATTCCTAAATCCCAGCCAGCAAATTAGAGCCTACGCTGTGCTTAATAACATCAGTTGCTAAGAATCAAAGGAGACCCTTTTTCTCCCCTCCCTCCCTTCCTTCCTTCCTTTCTAAAGTTATTGGCTCTAAGGGCACTGCAGTTCAGAGCCAAGAAGTACAGTTTAAAAAGTCTAAAGATAAAGAGCTTCACTATTGCATATATCTAAGCCATGTCTATTCAGTCATACTCCTTTCTTCTTTACCATGTGTCAAATTAGTATATGTGTACACATCTATACACACATTATTTTATTCTATTCGTTTGTATAGATCAATTTCGGCTATTTTTGTACCAATTTTATGTTGTTTTAATTAATATAGATTTATGATATATCTTGATATTTGCTAGATGAAGAAACCCATTGTAATTTTTTCTTAAATAGTTTTGTCTATTTTAGCACATTACTAAATATAAGCCCCATGAAAGCAGTGATACTGTTTATCAGCTTGATTGCTGCACCCCTAGAAGCTTTAATAAAAGTGACACAGTGTAAGCACTCAATAAATATTTGTTAAATAAAGGAATGCACTAATTTTAGAATTAGTTTTTCAGTGTGTGTGCAGCATCTTACTGGGCTTGTTAATAGGACTGCACTGAATTTGTGGATTGACTTTGCATCTTTAAATCTTCCCATCAATGGATATGGCTCCATTTATGCAGTGATTTCTTTGTGTCCTTCAGTAAACTGACGTAATATTCTACAGAAGGATCTTGTCTATTTTTGCTGTATTTTTGTAAGGTGCTTGGGTGTTTTTGTTATTGCTGTAAATGGATATTTTTATATAACTGCTCTATTGAGCTATAATTCACAGAACATAAAGTTCAGACTTTCAAAGTGTGCAATTTAGTGGTTTTTACTAAATTCACAGAGTTGTGCAACTATCACCACTGTCTAATTTCAGAACATTTTTATCACCCCTAAAGATACCCTGCATTAGCCATCAGCAGCTGCTCTATTTCTCCCCATTCTCAGCTGCTCACAAATACTAATCTACTTTCTATCTCTATGGATTTGCCTGTTCTGAACACTTTATATAAATGGAATCATACAATATGTTGTTTTTTGTGATTAGCTTATTTTGCTTAGTGTAATGTTTTCAAGGTTCAACCATATTGTAGCATGTATCAATATTTCACTCATTTTTATGACTAAATAATATTCTAATATGTTGATAAACTCTATTTGTTTATCCATTCACAAGTTGATTGAAATTTGGACTGATACCACTTTTTAGGTGTTATGAAAGTAACATGTGTTCATTTCCTTTGGATATATGCCTAGAAATGAATTATTGCTGGATTCCATTTTGGTGAGGATTTTTGCATCTATATTCATAAGGAATATTGGCCGATAGTATTTTTTTCTTGTGATATCATTGTCTGGTTTTGATATTAAGATAATACTAGTCTCAAAAAAAATACAATACTAGTCTCATATAATGCATTGAAAAATATTTCCTTCTCATTTTTTGGATGAGTTTATAAACGATTGGAATAAATTCTTAATGTTTCATTGACTTCACCAGGGAAATTATCTGGTCCCAGGCTATTCTTTATGGGAAGTTTGTTCTTGTTATAGGTATATTCAGATATTCTATTTCTTAAGTGGGTTTTGATAGCTTATGAATTTCTGGGAATTTGTCCATTTTATCTAGGCTGTCTAATTTGTTGGCATACAGTTGTTCATATAATTCTATTAAGATCTTTTAAAATTTCTGTGAGGTCGCTGGTAATATCTTCTCTTTAATTCCCGATTGTGGTAGTTTGTGTTCTCTCTCCTTTTCTCTGGGCTTCCTGGTGGCTCAGATGGTAAAAAAAAATTGTCTGAAGTGCAGGAGACCTGGGTTCAAATCCCTGGGACAGGAAGATCCCCTGCAGAAGGGAATGGCAACCCACTCCAGTATTCTTACCTGGAAAAATCTATGGACAGAGGAGCCTGGCAAGCTACAGTCCAAGGGATCGCAAAGAGTCGGACACGACTGAGTGACTTTCACATCCTTTGGCAGTTTATGTCCTCTCTCTTTTTCCCTTGGTCAGTCGAGCATCAAGTTTTATTAACTGTGTTGATTGTTTTAAATAACTAACTTTAGGTTTTGTTAATTTTTCTATTGTTTTTCATTATCCATATCATTTGCTTCTCCTCCACTCCTTTTTTTTTTTTTTTTGTTTATTTAGATTTAGCTTGCTCTTTTTCTACATTTTTTTAAGGTGGAATCTTAGGTTACCAACTTGAGAACTTTCTTTTTTTTTTAATATACCCATTTACATATTTCTCTCTTGATTTTTATGTATTCCTTAAGTTTTGGCATGTGTTTTCATTTCTTTTAAAGTAGTTTCTAATTTTCATTATGATTTTTTCTTTGATACATTGGTTATTATTTAGGAGTGTGTTAATAGTCACATATTTGTGAATTTTCCAAATTTCCTTTTGTAAGTGATTTCTAATTAATTTCTTTACACAGAAATATACATTGTTTGATCAATCCTTTTAAATTTCCTGATGTTTACTTAATGGCCTAATATATCGACTGTCCTAAAGAATGTCCTTGTTGAGAAGAATGTGGATTTTTATAGACTGGAATGTTCCTTGGATGTCTGTTCTATTTGGTTTGTAGTATTGTTCAAGTCTTCTTTTTCCATGTTGATCTTATGCCTAGTTGTTTTATCTGTTGTTGAAGATGAAGTTCTAAGGTTTCTAACTATTATGTATATTTCTCCCTTCAAATCTGTCAGTTTTTGCTCCATGTATTTTGGGGATTTGTTATCCAGAATGTGTACAATTTATAATTATTATGTCTTCCTGATGGATTGAACTTTTATCACTATAACATGTACATCTTTTCTCTTGTAACAACTTTGGTCTTAAGTCAACTTAGTTGATATTAATGTACCATGTTATTTTTTGGTAACTGTTTGCATGGTATCTCTTATTCCATTTTTTTACCTGTAACAACTATCTGTGTCTTTGAGTCTATAGTCTGTATCCTGTGAACACTGGATAGTCAGATCACATGTTCTTAATTCACTCTTCCAGTCTCTACCTCTTTATTGGATTATCAAGCTTCCTTCTATTTAATGTAGTTACTGGCCAGGAAGGATCTAATCTCCCATTATACCACTTATTTCCTATATGTCATTCTTTTTTCCTTTTGTCATCTCTTACTGCCTTCTATTTGTTAAATAGATATTTTCTAGTGTAACATTGTCATTCTCTTTGTTTTTCCTTCTCTAGATTTTTAAAAACTTATTTTTTTAGTGGCTGCCCTGAGAAAGATTGCACGTAATTTTTTACACTAAAAGTTCTAGTTCCTATTCAGTTCAGTTCAGTTCAGTTCAGTGGCACAGTCATGTCCAACTCTTTGTGACGCCATGAATCTCAGCACGTAAGGCCTCCCTGTGCATCACCAACTCCCAGAGTTCACTCAAACTCATGTCCATCAAGTCGGTGATGCCATCCAGCCATGTCATCCTCTGTCGTCCCCTTCTCCTCCTGCCCCCAATCCCTCCCAGCATCAGAGTCTTTTCCAACGAGTCAATACTTTGCATGAAGTGGCCAAAGTACTGGAGTTTCAGCTTTAGCATCATTCCTTCCAAAGAACACCCAGGACTGATCTCCTTTAGAATGGACTGGTTGGATCTCCTTGCAGTCCAAGGGACTCTCAAGAGTCTTCAACACCACAGTTCAAAAGCATCAATTATTTGGCACTCAGCTTTCTTCACAGTCCAACTCTCACATCCATACATGACCACTGGAAAAACCATAGCCTTGACTAGACGGACCTTTGTTGGCAAAGTAATGTCTCTGCTTTTCAATAGGCTATCTAAGTCGGTCATAACTTTCCTTCCAAGGAGTAAGAGTCTTTTAATTTCCTGGCTGCAATCACCATCTGCAGTGATTTTGGAGCCCCCAAAACTAAAGTCTGCCACTGTTTCCACTGTTTCCCCATCTATTTGCCATGAAGTGATGTGACCAGATGTCATGATCTTCGTTTTCTGAATGTTGAGCTTTAAGCCAACTTTTTCACTCTCCTCTTTCACTTTCATCAAGAGGCTTTTTAGTTCCTCTTCACTTTGTGCCATAAGGGTGGTGTCATCTGCATATTTCAGGTTATTGATATTTCTCCTGGCTATCTTGACTCCAGCTTGTGCTTCTTCCAGCCTAGCATTTCTCATGATGTACTCTGCATATAAGTTAAATAAGCAGGGTGACAATATACAGCCTTGACGTACTTCTTTTCCTATTTGTGATCAGTCTGTTGTTCCATCCACTTAATTTGCAAAGTATGCAAAGCCCTCGTTCTAATATAGCTTAATTACCTCACCTCTCCTTAGGCTATTGTTGAGATGTATGCTAAGTTGCTTCAGTCGTGTCTGACTCTTTGTGACCATATAGACTGTAGCCCACCAAGCTCCTCTGCCCATGGAATTCTCCAGGCAAAAATAGTGGAGTGGGTTGCCATTCACTCCTTCAGGGGATCTACCTGATCCAGGGATTGAACCCAAGTCTTTTGTGTCTCCTGCATTGCCAGGTGGGTTCTTTACCACTAGCACAAGTGTTGACATATATATGTGTGTGTATATATACACACACATATACACATATACGCATACATGTGTGCTCAATCACTCAGTCATGTCCGACTCTTCGCAATCCCATGGACTGTAAGCCCACCAGGCTCCTCTGTTCATGGGATTTTTCAGGTAAAACTTCTCGAGTGTGTTGCCATTTCCTACTTCTATATATATATATATATATATATATATATATATATATATATATCTTTATACAACTTTATACAAGTCCATAAATACAATTTTTGGTTCTGTTACGTGGTTGTATTTTAAGTCAAATTGTTGCTGTTCAGTCATTCAGTATGTCTGACTCTTTGCAACCCCATGGAATGCAGCATGCCAGGCTTTCCTATCCTTCATCATCTCCTGCTGCTGCTGCTGCTGCTAAGTCGCTTCAGTCGTGTCTGGTGACCCCATAGACGGCAGCCCAACAGGCTCCCCCATCCCTAGGATTCTCCAGGCAAGAACACTGGAGTGGGTTGCCATTTCCTTCTCCAATGCATGAAAGTGAAAAGTGAAAGTGAAGCCACTCAGTCGTGTCTGACTCTTCGTGACCTCATGGACTGCAGCCTACCAGGCTCCTCTGTCCATGGGATTTTCCAGGACTGGAGTGGGGGTGCCATTGTCTTCTCTGCATCATCATCTCCTAGAGTTTGCTCAAACTCATGTCCATTGAGTCAGTGATGCCATCTATCCTCTGTCATCCCCTTTTTCTCCTGCCTTCATTTTTTCCTAGCAACAGGGTCTTTTCCAATGAATCAGCTCTTTGCATTAGGTGGACAATATATTGGAGCTTCAGCTTCAGCATCAGTCCTTCCAGTGAATATTCAGCATTGATTTCCTTTAGGATTAACTGGTTTGACCTCCTTGCTATCCAAGGGACTCACAAGAGTCTTCTCCAACACCACAGTTCAATTGCACCAATTCTTTGATCCTCAGCCTTTTTTATTGTCCAGCTCTCACGTCTGTATATGACTACTGGAAAAACCATAGCTTTGACTTTATGAACCATTGCAGGCAAAGTAATGGCTCTGCTTTTTAATATGCTGTCCAGATGTGTCATTGCTTTTCTTCCAAGGAGCAAGTGTCTTTTAATTTCATGGCTGCAGTCACCATCCACAGTGATTATGGAGCCCAAGAAAATAAAATTTGGCACTGTTTCCACCGTTTCCCCATCTATCTGCCATGAAGTGACAGGACCAGATGCCATGATCTTCATTTTTTGAATGTTGAGTTTTAACCCAGCTTTTTCACTCTCCTCTTTCACCTTCATCAAGAGGCTCTTTAATCCCTTCTCACTTTCTGCTGTAAAGATGGTGTCATCTGCATATCTGAGGTTATTTATATTTCTCCCCACAATCTTGATTCCAGCTTGTGCTTCATTCAGCCCAGCATTTCACATGGTGTACTCTCCATATAAGTTAAATAAGCAGGGTGACAATATACAGCCTTGACATATTCCTTTCTTTCCCAATTTTGAACCAGTCCATCGTTCCATGTCCGGTTCTAACTGTTGCTTCTTGTCCTGCATATAGTTTCACAGGAGGCAGGTAAGGTGAACTGGTATTCCCACCTCTTTAAGAATATTCCACAGTTTGCTGTGATCTACACAGACAAAGGCTTCTGCATAGTCAATGAAGCAGAAGTAGATGTTTGTTTGGAATTCTCTTGCTTCATCAATGATCCAATGGCTGTTGGCAATTTGATCTCTGGTTCCTCTGCCTTTTCTAAATCCAACTTGTACATCTGGAAGTTCTTAGTTCATGTATACTTGAAGCCTAGCTTCAAGGATTTTGAGCATCACTTTACTAGCATGTGAGGTGAGTGCAATTGTGTGGTAGCTTGAGCATTCTTTGGCATTGCCCGTCTTTGTGATTGGAATGAATACTGACCTATTCCAGGCCTGTGGCCATTGCTGAGTTTTCCAAATTTGCTGTCATATTGAGTGCAGCACTTTAACAACATCATCTTTTAGCATTTGATATAGCTCAGCTGGCATTCCATCATCTCCACTAGTTTTGTTCGTAGTTATGCTTCTTAAGGCCCACTTGACTTCACACTCCAGAATGTCTGGCTCTAGATGACTGATCACACCATCGTGGTTATCCAGGTCATTAAGATCTTTTTTGTATAGTTATTTTGTATATTCTTGCCACCTCTTCTTAGTATATTCTTCTTCTGTTAGATCCATACCATTTCTGTCCTTTATTGTGCCTATGTTTGTGTGAAATGTTCCCTTGAAAATGAAGTTGCTCAGTCATGTCTGACTCTTTGCAACCCTTTGGACTTTAGCCTACCAGGCTCCTCCATCCATGGAATTTTCCAGGTGAGAGTAATGGAGTGGATTGCCATTTTCTTCTCCTGGGGATCTTCCCAACCCAGGCATCAAACCTGGGTCTCCTGCATTTCAGGCAGACACTTTACCATCTGAGTCACCAGGGAAGCCTGGGTATCTCTAATTTTCTTGAGGGGATCTCTAGTCTTTCCTGTTCTATTGTTTTCCTCTATTTCTTTGCATCATAAACTTAAAAAGTCTTTCTTATCTCTCCTTGCTATTCTCTGGAACTCTGAATTCACATGGGTATATATTTCCTTTTCTCCTTTGCCTTGCATTTCTCTTCTTTTTTCAGCTATTTGTAAGGCCTCTTTATACAACCAGTTTGCCTTCTTGCATTTCTTTTTCTTGGGGATGATTTTTTTTTATTTATTTATTTTTTATTGAAGGATAACTGCTTTACAGAATTTTGCTGTTTTCTGTCAAACCTCAACATGAATCAGCCATAGGTATACATATATTCCCTCCCTTTTGAAACTCCCTCCCATCTCCCCCATTTCCCTCCCCATTCCACCCCTCTAGGTTGATACAGAGCCCCTGTTTCAGTGTCCTGAACCATACAGCAAATTCCTATTGGCTATCTATTTAATGTAAGTTTCTATGTTACTCTTTCTGTACATCTCATCCTCTCCTCCCCTCTCCCCATGTCCATATGTTAATTCTCTATGTCTTGGGGATGATTTTGACCATCACCTCCTGTACAGTGTTACAAACCTTTGTCCATAGTTCTTCAGGCACTCTGTTTTACAGATGTAATCCCTTGAGTCTATTTGTCACTTCCAGTGTATAATCATATGGGATTTGATTTAGACCATACCTGTATGGCCTAGTGGTTTTCCCTACTTTCTTCAATTTAAGTCTAAATTTTGCAATACGGATTTCATTATCTGAGCCACAGTTAGTCCCTGGTCTTGTTTTTACTGACTGTATCTCCATCTAGAGTTTCTCCATCTTTGGCTACAAAGAATATAGTCAGCCTGATTTTGGTATTGACCATCTGGTGATGTTTGTGTGTAGAGTTGTCTCTTGTGTTGTTGGAAGAGGGTGTTTGCTATGACCAGTGCATTTTCTTGGCAAAACTCTGTTAGCCTTTGCCCTGCTTCATTTTGTACTCCAGGGCCAAACTTGCCTGTTACTTCAGGTATCTCTTAACTTCCTACTTTTACATTCCAGTCCCTTATAATGAGAGGACATTTTTTTTTTTTTTTTTAGTTCTAGAAGGTCTTGTAGGTCTTCATAGAACCATTCAACTTCAGCTTCTTTGGCATTAGTGGTTGAGGCATAGACTTGGATTACTGTGATAAACATTCAGAGATAAACATGTCTGAAATGACATACTAAAGTCCCCTATGATGAAAAGGACATCTTTTTTTGTCATTGTTAGTCCTAAAAGGTCTTGTAGGTCTCCATAGAACCATTCAACTTTAGCTTCTTTCACATTAGTGGTTGAGGCATAGACTTGGATTACTGTGATATTGAATGGTTTTTCTTGGAAACAAACAGAAATCATTCTGTCATTTTTGAGATTGCACCCAAGTACTGCATTTCAGACTCTTTTGTTGACTCTGTGGACTACTCTATTTCTTCTAAGGGATTCTTGCCCACAATAGTAGATATAATGGTCATCTGAATGAAATTTTCCCATTTCTGTCCATTTTAGTTTACTGATTCCTAAAATGCTGTTGCTCACTCTTGCCATCTCCTGTTTGACCACTTCCAATTTACCTTGATTCATGGACCTAACATTCCAGATTTCTATGCAATATTGTTCTTTAGAGCATCAAACTTTACTTTCACCACCAGACACATCCACAACTTTTTGTTTATTCTGCTTTGACTCAGTCAAATGCATCAAATAGGAGCAGAAAAGAGGTGTGAACAAAATATATCCATCTTGTCTTTTATCCTTACTATGTGTGTACATTTTTGTCTTTTTCCTGGATTTAGTTGAAATGCTCAAATCTTTTGTCAATATTTATGCTGTTTGGTGCCTACTTCTGATAGGTGCTTAAAGTTAAAAGAATTTCTTTTTTGCATCAAATAGGAGCATAAAAGAGGTGTGAACAAAATATATCCATCTTGTCTTTTATCCTTACTATGTGTATACATTTTTGTCTTTTTCCTGGATTTAGTTGAAATGCTCAAATCTTTTGTCAATATTTATGCTGTTTGGTGCCTACTTATGATAGGTGCTTAAAGTTAAAAGAATTTCTTTTTTAGTCTTAGTTTGGTAAGAGTGTTTCTGATTAATTGGATGTTGGATTTATATTTAATGTTTTGTGTTTTTCATCTTTTGAAGTAATCCTATGAATTTAATGATTTAATTTGTTAATATGATCAATTATTCTGATAGATTATTTAGCATTTAATCATCCTAGCACTCCTGGTCTAAACTCAACTTGGACATGCTGAGTTTCTTCAAACTGTGGATTCCTTTTGTTAAGATTTTATTTAGAATATTTGCTCTTATCTGTCAGCAATGTTGGTGTTTAATTTTGTGTTTTTCACTGCCTGTTTCTGGTTTGATACAAAGTTTTTGAAGCTAGTGGTTTCATGATTTGAGTTTGGAAGATTCTCCTCTTTTTTTTAATTAAACTTGAAAGAATCTGCATATTTTCTTTTTTTTTCTTTTTATTTATTTTATTTTTTAGCTTTACAATATTGTACTGGTTTTGCCATATATCAACATGAATCCACCACAGGTATACACGTGTTCCCCATCCTGAACCCTCCTCCCTCCTCCCTCCCCATACCATCCCTCTGGGTCGTCCCAGTGCACCAGCCCCAAGCATCCAGTATCGTGCATTGAACCTGGACTGGCGACTCATTTCATATATATTATACATGTTTCAATGCCATTCTCCCATAAATGTTTGGTCTCATGTCTTTCTCTTCAACAGGAGTAGAAGGTGTATTGTGATTAAATTTTTGTTTTTGACTGTTGGCCTGTTTATTTTTCTGATTATTCTCAGGCCAAGGTTAATTTATATTGAATTTAGAAAGATGGTAACGATAACCCTGTATACGAGACAGCAAAAGAGACACTGACGTATAGAACAGTCTTATGGACTCTGTGGGAGAGGGAGAGGGTGGGAAGATATGGGAGAATGGCATTGAAACATGTAAAATATCATGTATGAAACGAGATGCCAGTCCAGGTTCAATGTACGATACTGGATGCTTGGGGCTGGTGCACTGGGACGACCCAGAGGGATGGTGTGGGGAGGGAGGAAGGAGGGGGGTTCAGGATGGGGAACACATGTATACCTGTGGTGGATTCATTTTGATATTTGGCAAAACTAATACAATTATGTAAAGTTTAAAAATAAAATAAAATTAATTAAAAAAAATTATGTATTTAGACTATGTTTTAAAAAAATTATTTATCTAAAGTTTTTCCTGCAATTATCTTAGTTTTAAAATTTTTATTTGTATCCCTAGTTATATATATATAGGTCTTTATTTGTGGTTTTACTTAGGTAGTTCTTATATCATTTGCTCCTTATTATATACACCTAAACTTTTATTTTCAAGACCTAATTTATTTTTCTTATTTTTATTATAGTTGATTTATAGTATTACATTAGTATCAAGTGTGCACAAAGTAGTAATTCAGTATGTGAATCACTGTATTGATTTATCTTCAATACTCATATATTATCCTCTTATTTCACTCCTGTTTGTCTTCTTGTTCTGTTATTGAAGACATTCCATCAAATTTCTCTTGCCACTCTCATATTTAATTTTTTATTTCAGCTAATATATTTTTAATTCTGAAATCTGTTTTTGCTTCTCAGAATATACCTTTTATACAGCACTGCTTTTGTTTCTCTGATAAAGTATTTTGTTGTGTCCTTCTGAAAATGTTCAGTAAGTATCTTTGGAAAGATCTTAATATATTCCCTGCACTGTATCTGATTCTTATTCTTTTGTTGTCTGTTTATTGTGCCGATGTCTCTTTCCATGTTAGTGGTTTTACTCAAATACTTGGTGATCCTTTCAGTCAATTATGACTATGATTGAAATTTGTTTTTGTTGTTGTTGCTCAGTCACTAAGTCATGTCTGACTCTTTGCAACCCCATGGATCCCTGTCCTTCACTGTCTCCCAGAAAGTAAAAGTGAAAGTTGCTCAGTTGTGTCTGACCTTTGCAACCCCATGGACTGTACAGTCTGTGGAATTCTCCAGGCCAGAATAATGGAGTGGTTAGTGGTTCCCTTCTCTAGTGAATCTTCCCAACCCAGGGATGGAACCCACGTCTCCTACATTGCACATGGATTCTTTACTAGCTGAGCCACAGGGAAGCCCAAGAATGTTAGAGTGGGTAACCTATCCCTTCTCCAGCAGATCTTCCTGACTCAGGAATCCAACCGGGTCTGTCTTCCAGAGTTTGCTTAAATTCATGTCCATTAAGTTGGTGCTACTCTCTAACCATCTCATCCTCCGCTGCCTCCTTTTCCTTTTGCCTTCACTCTTTCCCAGCATCAGGGTCTTTTCCAGTGAGTTGGCTCTTCATGTCAGGTGGCCAAAGTATTGAATTGACATTGTATGCTTGACATACTAATAAGCTTTTTAGAAACCTTGTAGTATGTATGTGTGGTGGGATGAGATAGATTGGGTGGTGGGCTTTACTTAGTAGGGTGATAAAGCTGGGTAATATGGTAAAGCTGGCTTTATTAGGGTAAGCTTATTTTTCCAACATAGAACATTGACTTGTCCATATCTAAGTCTTTGTTCTTGAAATGCTGAGTTCCCCAAGGGAAAATCCTTCAGTTTTGAGGTGGGGAGCTCTAAGACTTATTGTCAATATCCTGTGAGGTGTGCTGATACTCTTTTACCTTTCCTTCACTTAAAAAAAAAAAAAAAATTATTATTATAGCACACTCCAACCCTACCTCATCTCTTTAACTCTCTCCAGGAGGCAATCCTTTAGCCTTCTGCTCAGGTGGAGGAAAGGTTCTAATTGTGTGATGTCTGTTAAAATTTTTCAAGCACCTCTATTTTGTTAGATTGATCATTCACTCTTAGGTTCACAAGTACTTACTACCCATTTTCCTGAATATGTCTGGCATTCTGATTGATAAATTGACGTTTAGGTTGTTCTCTCTGCCTCAGGCATCTCCTGCGCATTCAATAATACATCAGCATTCTCCTGTGTGCTAAGTTACATAGAAATCAATAACAACTTACTAAACTGCTTTCCAGATTTCAAAATTTTGTCACAGACATTCTTTTGCATTCGTCTCCTATTTCCTTTTGCTATGGAAGTGAGGCTATTCTTAAATGTAGTAGGGTTTTAGGAAAAAGTCAGAAATAATGCAATGTAAAATCTGTGTTTTGTCAGAATTCTCTCTACTCTGAACTCACATCTAACAGAATTTCTATAAATTTTATTTATTTGTTTTAAATTGTGGTTAGGATTAGCTGGTATGTTTAGCTTCATATTGAGCAGGAGAAGCGAGTTTAATTTTCTTAATTTATTTTATAAAAATGTTACTGCTTTTTTGCTCAACACTTCTAATATCTAGTTGTTTCTGCCTGTATTTATGTTTGCTTTTATTTCCCTAGTATTTGTTATTGCTAGACTCTGTGTCATTAGCCATGCCTCTTACTCCAAGTATTGCTCTTGTCTGGAAATCACCAATGCTGTTCTCCTATTGCCTACCTGGGAGCAAGAACTGTGGGGGAGGGCTCCTTCTCCTGGGCTAATACACCCTGTTACTTTGTCTTGGCATTTATCATTATCTTATTTTCCTCCACCTCTGAGTATGAAGCAACGTTTGTGCCACTCCTAAGTTTCAAGCCTAGATTTTCCTTTTGATTCCTACATACTTCTAAGATACCTTATCAACCCAATTGCATTTGTTGGAAGTCTCTTTTTCATGCCTCACAGTTGCTCAACATGGCTCATAGTCTCTAGTCCACTAGAGACTATGGACTAGATAAAAAATATTCCATTTTTTAAAGCACTGGCTATATAATCCTAATTTTAAACTTTTTTCTTTCCCTTCTCGGATTTGGTTTCAGGGTTGGGTTGGCAAGTGTGGAGAAGAGAAATGTTGTAGGTACTCATTTTATTATTGTTGCTGTTCAGTTGCTAAGTTGTGCCTGACTGTGACCCCATGGACTGCAGCGCTCCAGGCTTCCCTGTCCTTCACTGTCCCTGGCGTTTGCACCAGGCTACAGTGAACATGAAAAAAACATGTTCTTCTGTATAAAAAAACAAAGTTTCTTCTGTATAATTTTCTGAAATGTTTTTCAAAGAATCAGTATTTGCTTTTATAATCAGAAAAATGCCAATTCACATACTACTATTTTAGAATAAAAGAATAAAAAAGAAAAATAAGGGACTTTCTTCTCAGATACTTCTCAGATACTTTCTTCTCAGATATTTCAACCAGTTTGGAGCATTACTCACTCATGCATGCAGCATTCCTTATGGCATCCACATCTCCAATGTTTTTCCTCAGTTTAGTGGGTCACACCAGGAATAACTCAGAGTTCTACTTTGCTTTTGGTATTTAGTCAAAACCTGCTGCTGAATTGCTACTTTGGTTTTCAATCTCTACAAAGTTGATGGCTCAAAATCATGTATGCTATATTTTGACATCTCTGAATTTGTAGGTTAACAATGATGATGCAACAGCATAGGTTATTATTATTATCTCTAGTCAGTCTAACATCAGTACTCTGAATAAAGCAAGAGTACTGTTTGTATATTTATGCATTCAAATATACATATGTTTGAATTACATTTATGTTTTCAAATGCAGTGAATCATTCTGTGAATTACACTGAAATAGCTTTATATGCTTTACATGTTAAAATTCTATTAAGTGAAGAATATATTTTATTATTAGAAAAGTAAAATGCAAGAATAAATAATGATAATTGTGAGAGTTGTTCATTTTCTGGACAAATTTAAGAGTTTTAAGTAGTTAAATAAATAGGAAAATAATGCTTCATATAAATATTGAAATTTGTTAGTTATTAGATAGTTTTAGAAAGAACATTATATACTTATAAAGCCAAAGTTTAAATGTACAAAAAAGAATAGTGGAAATTGACTATCAGAATTCTAATATTTGTAAAATTATGTGGTGTTCTTTATTTATAATACTAAATAAAAACAACTTTTAAGCATGGTATTTTTAGCTTCTTAATTCCATTTAATCCATGAATCTTATCAAATTTTACACATGAGTTACAGCATGATTTCAAATTGTGTAGGACAATATACAGTATACATTATTTTAATACGTACCTAATAAAAATGGAGAAGGCAATGGCACCCTACCTCAGTACTCTTGCCTGGAAAAATCCCATGGATGGAGGAGCCTGGTAGGCTGAAGTCCATGGGGTCGCTAAGAGTCGGACACGACTGAACGACTTCACTTTCACTTTTTCACTTTCATGCATTGGAGAAGGAAATGGCAACCCACTCCAGTGTTCTTGCCTGGAGAATCTCAGGGGCAGGAGAGCCTGGTGGGCTGAGGTCTATGGGGTCACACAGAGTCGGACACGACTGAAGTGACTTAGCAGTAGCAGTAGCAGCAGCAGCAATAAAGAATATGAAGAAAAGAAAGTGTTAGAGAAAAATGAGATGTTACTCTCAAGATATTTTGCCCCTCTACAAATCAGTTTCTTACTTGAAAAGTGAGCATCTACCGAGTACCACAAGTGTGTGTTTTAGTGACTGCTAGACAGAGTCGGACACAAATGAAGTGACTTAGCAGCAGCAGCAGCAGACCCACTCCGTACTCTTGCCTGGAAAATCCCATGGACGGAGGAACCTAGTAGGCTGCAGTCCATGGGGTCGCTAAGAGTCGGGCACGACTGAGCAACTTCACTTTCACTTTTCACTTTCCACTTTCATGCTTTGGAGAAGGAAATGGCAAGCCACTCCACTGTTCTTGCCTGGAGGATCCCAGGGACAGAGGAGCCTGGTGGGCTGCTGTCTATGGGGTCGCACAGAGTCAGACATGACTGAAGTGACTTAGCAGCAGCAGCAGCAGAGTAATCTAGCAGCTACGATGAAGACTAAATGTCCTTTCTCTGAAGTGTCAAGTGTTTAAATATGATTACCAAATGTTTAATAATAAAATTTCAATGTTATTAAGTTTTCAAATAGCATTTTAATTTTATTTCACTATCCCAGATACACAATCTAATGATGTTAGGCTGAGGCACTGGCTTCAGTTGAATATTTTAACTTTCAATTATTGAGTATTTGGTCAAAATACATTGTAGATGCTCCTCTCTCCACTAATATTACTTAAATAAAATGAAATAGGATGGATCAAGCTAGAATGAAAACATCAGAATGCACTGCCTGTAGTAAGGGTAAGTATTATTTGTCAATGTTTCATTTGTATGTGAATACACACAGACACAGAGAAGATGTGTACGTGCATACTGGCTTATGTTACAATATGCATTTCCTATTGGGAGTCATCATGGATCATGGTAAAGAGTTTGAATTTCACTGAATGAAGAGGGAAAGTTTTTGATGTAGAGCAAGATAGGCATTAAATTGCTAATGAAAGATAGTAATACAGAGTTTAGAAGGGTTTTTTTTTTTTTTTATGAGACCTGCACATTTAAGGAAGAATACAACAGTATTAGAACTTAAATAGAAGTGGGAGGAAGGTAGAAGTCCAAAAATTAATTAGTGAAATAATATAAAATGGCCTGGAAAAATTGGAAAGGTAAGAATATAGGGATAATGTTAGCCAATAATAATAGGGATAATGATGTATTATATTAACTTCCTATGGTTACCACAACAATTCCACTTTGTTAATTCTACTCTAGTTGATTTTTTCAATAGCCTAATGGGAAAGATGGTTGACATTGATAACCTCCTATCATAGATAAGGAAAGATTTCCTTACTACCTTAGGAATACATAGTTGGGAATTATACATAGTTGGGAAAGTTATACATAGTTGGGAAAGTTAAGGTGTGTCTTAAATTCAAGTCTCAAGATTTTGTGTTCTTCCCAACAAAGGAGACCAGTTGAGAAATGAAGGGTGGAGCCCATATGTCTGGGGAAACTAAGTACAGCAATCACTTACTGTACTCATGAGCTCTCTGAAGCGCTGTACCAGGCTAAATGACTGGGATGTGTCTGGAAGGTGAATCATCCAGAAGCAGAATTCCCCTCATTATTCTCCAGGATGTCTAAGGAAAGAGAATCGACCCTGAACCAGGACTAGGGATTAAATTGATAGCATGCAGACAGAAAGGCAGAATCATAAATATCTGTGGTTTGTACACAGTACTATATTTAAAATGGATAACTGACAAGAAGCTACTGTATAGCACATGGAACTCTGCTCATTGTTATGTGGCAGCCTGGATGGGAGGGGAGTTTGGAGGAGAATGGATACATGTATGTTTATGGCTGAGTCCCTTCACTGTTTACCTGAAACTATCACAACATTGTTAATTGACTATATTCCAATACAAAATAAAAAGTTAAAGAAAAAAAATCTCTGTAGCAGTATCCTCCTCAGATGGATGACACTGAACTCTCTGATATAATTAGAAGTTTACAGAGATTATATTGCTTTTCTTACTCCAATAATAAAGAGAATATTTGTCCCTGATTTGTCATTTACAAAGGATTTTCACACTTACTGTCTCATATGTTTGTCAGGAGAAACTGACATGTTTTGTAGATGAAACATCTACAAAATGTTATTTGTTTTATCTACATGTTTTGCAGAGAAAACTTAGGCTTAGAGAAGCTAAATAAAGATTCAAGTATATGAGGTGAATAAAAAGTAAAGCCAGGACTCAGAATGCAGTCTTTTTCTTACAGTGCTTATGTTACAATGAATACACTTTGCCCTGCTGGCCTCCAAGCACTACTTGCTACTATTTTCAGTAGCTAACTTTGCAGATACAGATTATTATTAGTAAACTTGAATGGACAGAGCAACATTTTTGAAGCTACAGTCTAAAATTGAAAAGTATTTACTGAGTGAGAGAGGCCATTAACAAACAGTGGGTAACCTTATTTTTGGGTTCTCTTGGATTCCACCATGCTGCTGCTGCTGCTGCTAAGTTGCTTCAGTCATGTCCGACTCTGTGCGACCCCATAGACGGCAGCCCACCAGGTTCCCCCATCCCTGGGATTCTCCAGGCAAGAACACTGGAGTGGGTTGCCGTTTCCTTCTCCAATGCATGAAAGTGAAAAGTGAAAGTCAAGTCGCTCAGTCGTATTTGACTCTTAGCGACCCCATGGACTGCAGCCTACCAGGCTCCTCTGTCCATGGGATTTTCCAGGCAAGAGTATTGAAGTGGGTCGCCATTGCCTTCTCCAGGATTCCACCATAAATTTTGAAAAATGCTCAGATGTGGGTAAGATTGAACCACAATGGGCTATTTATGAAATTATAATATTTGAACATAGTCCTAATTTTTGAGATTATTAATAACATGAAGGAGAACACAGCCTCTGAAAATGCCACTGCTTGGTACAACTCAAACATTAAACTGTCCAGCTAATGAAGACTTCATCTGGTTATGACATCACTCATTCATTTCAAGCTTTCATTTCTAAAGACATTATAGGAAATGCTTGCTCTATAATAATGTATGTGCGAGTTTGGAGGTAGGAGAGTGAGGGGGTGATTTCTTCATTAGAAAGTTCATGAAAGGGACATCCTTTTAGTTTGGTGTTTTGAAAGGAGTACACTTTGGTTGAATAGGCACTAAGGGTGGCAGTAAGGGATTTCCATGAAGTGACAGTAAGCTGTAGAAACACACTCGAATATGAAATAGAAAGAGAGAAGTCACAAGACACTAGGTGTTCTTCGTGGAACTGGATGACAGGCTCGTGCAGGGGCACTGGAAGTGAAGGTTACTAGTGAAAGATGGCATATTAATGCAGATCCTGGGGGTCTGAAACGATAGGGTTGATGGTTTAAATCTTTTTCTTTTACCATACGACACTTTCCTTACATCCACTTCTTTCCAGTCCTCTCACCTGACTAATCCTTTCTGTATATTCTCTCTTGTCCTCCCATTCCCTATCCACTTTTACCCATTCTGCAAGCATCTCCAAAGGCAATACTATTTTTTTTTAACTGAGTGAACTATTTACACATGTTATCACCAACAATCCTTGTGCATTCTTGAAATATAAATGCCAATATGATTACTTGGTGCTACTTCTTTAATTAAATTATCAAGGAATTTTAATCATTTTCCAAAAATATTTCTCTTACATATTCCTGAAAACTTAAGTTCCAGGTTGGCCATATACATGAAAAAGATCTAGACTTCAGGAGTTGGTAAATTATATAGATGTTTATTATCACTGACGGCTATTTATTTATGGTGTTTAAGATGCAAGGAACTTGAATTGTCCACAAAACAATGACTTCAATTGGATGTTAAGCCTTTGTAACTCTAAATGGATAAAAGGGAGCTTCATGTCGAAAAAGAGTGTTATAGAATGTATTTAAAGGTTTAGTACTGCCTTAAAGCAGCCTCCCCTCATTAATCCTTTCTACTATCTTGATCTCATTCTGTCCTAGGTTATGCATACAATCCGTGTACTTCCCCATATCAAGTTATTACTCTTATATTGATCCTCCATACCATCTATGCTGTCTTGTCAGGGGCAGGCTTGCTTGTACTTTGGAGCCCCTTTCTCCAGGGCCTGGATTTATAATCCTTTTATCTCTTCTACCCAACCACTGCATGGTAGGCTCCAGAATTTTCACTCTAGGTGCTGTTCACTGCTTTACTTTCTCTTCCCTATAGAATCTTCCAAGACCCTCTTTGTAACAGGCCCATCTTATCAGGAAAGCTTCCTGCCAATGGCCCGGAGCAGAGCATCCTTGGCCTCTTTGTTCCTCAGGGTGTACACCACAGGGTTCAGTAGTGGGGTGACCACAGTGTAGGTCACTGAGATCAGCTGATCCTCATCCTTGCTGTTCTCTGACTTGGGCTTGAGGTAGGCAATGGAGGCACAGCCATAGTGGACAATGACCACAGTGAGATGGGAGGCGCAGGTGGCAAAGGCCTTCTTCCGACCTTCAGCTGAGGCAATTTTAAGGATGGTGGAGATGATGAGGATATAGGAAATGAAAACCAATCCCATGGGAACCAGGATCACCAGGACACTGATGATCAAAGTCAGGATCTCATTGACAGTCGTGTCAATGCAGGAGAGCTTCATCACAGGCCAGATGTCACAGAAGAAGTGGGCCACCTTTGTGGCACAGAAGGGTAACCTGAATACAGATGTCACCTGTGTCATGGCCACAATCAGCCCGATGCTGCAGGCCCCCCACACCAGCTGGATGCACACCCTCCTGTTCATGATAACTGTGTACCTCAAGGGGTGGCAAATGGCCACATAGCGGTCGTAGCCCATCGCAGTGAGCAGGAAGCAGTTGTTGATGGCCAAAGTGATGAAGAAGAACATCTGAGCGGCACAACCTGCCAAAGAAATGGACTGACTCAGGCCTACAAGGTTGCAGAGCATCTTGGGTATAATGATGACTGTGTACACAGTCTCGGAAGCTGACAGCATGCCGAGGAAGAAATACATGGGGGTGTGGAGGCGACGGTCAAGGCTGATGATGGCCACAGTGATGATATTGCCTGCCAGGGTTAACATGTACAGTGCAAAAAACACGATAAAGAGGGTGAACTGGTGCTCACAGAAGCTGGAGAAACCCTGAAGAGTAAACTCACTCACCAGAGTGTGATTCTTTTTCTTCATTAAGTCATTAAGTCATAGTTGGTTGATTTCTAAGAGTAGACTGGGCAGATTCTTTTGGTCAAAAACTCATTTTTGGGAATAAACAAAGAAGAAATGTTCTTTACTCACTAAAGTGTGTGGCTTTTAGAGTCAAATGGTTTAGACTCATATCCTACTTCTATCATACACTAACTTATCTTGGGCAAAGAATTAATGTATCTAAGACCAATTTCCTTACCTTTATATTAATACAGTGGTGATAACAATATCACAGAACTGTTGGTAGAAACATTTTAAACTAAGTATCATACTTAGAATTTGAACAATTATTGAATCCATTCAAGTTCAACGGTGTCAGGCAGAGCTCTAGGCTTCATGTATGCTCCATGTCCGACTCTTTGTGACCCGTAGACTATAGCCCAACAGGCTCCTCTGTGCATGGAATTTCCCAAGCAAGAATACCAGAGCCGGTTGCCACTTCCTTCTGTAGGAGATCTTCCTGACCCAGGGATCGAATCCACAGCTCTTGCACTGGTGGTCGGATTCTTTGGGGCTTCCCTACTGACTCAGATGGTAAAGAATTTGCCTGCAATGCGGGACACCCAGGTTCTATCCTTGGGAATCCCCTGGAGAAGGGAATGGCAACCCACTCCAGTATTCTTGCTTACAGAATCCCATGGACAGAGGATCCTCGAAGGCTCCAGTCCATGGGGGTCACAAAGAGTTGGACATGACTGAGTGATTAACACTGGGAACACTGGTGCCACCTGGGAAGCCCCTCTAGGCTCTGTAGATACCTCCTAATTCCTAAGTGTCTAGGGTTTAAGACAGAGGTCGTGTCACTATGGTTTACACACTGCCTTTTCATTTCAGTCTTTCAACTCCGAGTACTATTCCTCTCAGCTTTGGTCCTACACTACTCTTCCCTAGACACTGCTCAGTTTTCAAAGCTACACAAAGCTCATGACCTCTGTAAAATCCTTTCTCTTTCTCTCTTCCCTCCCTCTCTCCCTCTCCCCAGATCCATGTCCTTGTACATGTAGGACATGTGTATACTGGTTCTTCTGTGTTGAAAGAACTATAGTGCCTATGTGATTACACAACATGTTCACAAGCATTATTTAATTTCATCACCATCCAGTGGAGCAGGGAGGGCAAGAATTATTGTGTCTTTTCAGAAGGAGAGACTGAGGATCAGCTGTACTCAGGAAATTGTCTGTGGACACACAGATGTCAAAGGATGAAAATCAATATTTGAATACACATCTTGTGATCCTGTGTCCATTGTTCCTTCTACTACAAAATTGTATCACAGAACTTGCCCCCATCATGGCTGCATTATACAGTCTTTGAGAGTAGGGTCCATGTATTCCAACTCTGTGTTGCTAGTGTGTCCACTGCAATGTAGGGCACAAGTGTTCGCTGGTGGAATCATTACAGGTCACTGGTCCATCAAACAAATGGCCTCTTAGGAAACAGAGTGCTAGGCTACCATAGTGAGGTCTTCTTCAAAGAAGAGGAGTATTCAGTGTTTATAACCCCTGTCTCCTTGTTCTTCTGTCTATGCCCATGAGAGCAACAAACGACTAATGAACTAGGCGAAATTTTGACACTGGAATTATAACTAGAAGGAAGCCTGACTCTGTGAACATCTAAATGGAAAATGGACTGGTAGTGAAACTTCTCTAGTAGTTTTACCTTATTACTAAACTACATGTAATTATGTAACAGGTTAGCTATAAAAACAAATTTAATAATAGAAAGCATGGAGTTGCTGAAAAAGTGCATTTTGCTGGAAGTAAAGTAAATTAACAACACACAAAATGACTTACTATTGGGTAAATTTCAACATCAAGCTTCTTTAAAGCTTTTAAGATTAATCTATTCCTCAGAAATATACCATTTTAAATAAAGGAAATCTACAAAATGGTATTTTTAAGGGGTTGCTGCACAGTTACGTGTCGGCTCTTCAGTGCATCATATGAAAGGACACAGTATGAAGTTGAAAACAGAACAATTTTTTTGTTAGATATCAGGGACCGTTTCATAAAATGGAAAGTTGTTTGGCCTTGATGTGTATATTGTGGTAGGTAACTGTAAATCTACTCTATGAGGCTTTATAAAAAGTGTCTATGTGGATTATGATTTGTCTGAAGACAAGACATAGACAAGGAAACATAACTGCTAAATGGCAGAGTCACACATTACCGTATTAGTCAGTTCAGTTCAGTTCAGTTTAGTCACTCATTTGTGTCTGACTCTTTGCGACCCCAAGCATCACAGCATGCCAGGCCTCCCTGTCCATCACCAGCTCCCGGAGTTCACTCAGACTCATGTCCATCGAGTCAGTGATGCCATCCAGCCATCTCATCTTCTGTTGTCCCCTTCTCCTCCTGTCCTCAATCCCTCCCAGCATCAAAGTCTTTTCCAATGAGTCAACTCTTCACATGAGGTGGCCAAAGTACTGGAGTTTCAGCTTAAGTATCATTCCTTCCAAAGAAATCCCAGGGCTGATCTTCTTCAGAATGGACTAGTTGGATCTCCTTGCAGTCCAAGGGACTCTCAAGAGTCTTCTCCAACACCACAGTTCAAAAGCATCAATTCTTTGGCACTCAGCTTTCTTCACAGTCCAACTCTCACATCCATACATGACCACAGGAAAAACCATAGCCTTGACTAGATGGACCTTTGTTGGCAAAGTAATATCTCTACTTTTCAATATGCTTTCTAGGTTGGTTATAACTTTTCTTCCAAGGAGTAAGCGTCGTTTAATTTCATGGCTGCAGTCACCATCTGCAGTGATTTTGGAGCCCCCCAAAATAAAGTCTGACACTGTTTCTACTGTTTCCCCATCTATTTCCCATGAAGTGATGGGACCAGATGCCATGATCTTCGTTTTCTGAATGTTGAGCTTTAAGCCAACTTTTGCACTCCCCTCTTTCACTTTCATCAAGAGGCTTTTTAGTTCCTCTTCACTTTCTGCCATAAGTCATGATTCCTTAGGATTAGCAGATGATCTTTCAAAGTGGTAAATTAAGGATAAAGAAAAACAAAAATTCATACACACCTGGACCTTTTCCAGCTTAATATAATTTCACCTTTTAACATCAATAAAACCCTTGGTGGTTGAGTTGCTGTATGACTCTTGTGATCCCATGGACTGTAGCTTACCAGGCTCCTCTGTTCATGGGATTCTCCAGGCAAGAATACTGGAGTGGGTTGCCATTTCCTTCCTGAGGGAATCTTCCCAACCCAGAAATCAAACACAGGTCTTCTACACTGCAGGCAGATTCTTTACCAACTAAGCTTCAAGGGAAGCCTTCAATAAAATTCTTACATCTATTTTATTCCTCAGTGGCTCCCTCTGTAAATCCCTGATGTCTTTTCCAAAATCTAACTTACTTTTCTTCCTGCAAATTTGTGGCTCAACAGAAAAATGGAGGGGGAAATCAAAGATATGGCCCATTGGTCACAAGTATTCACAAATCAAGGTTGTGAGGTAAAGGTACCTAAATGCAGTCCTTCCACCTGTTTTAGAGCTCTTCCAGGGATGGTGGTAGAAGGAAATTTACTGGGATACTAGATATTTTCTCCAGCTGAAGGAGGAGCTTTTGACACCCAAGAAAGGCTCTTTGGGGCTCATGTCTCAAGGTTTCTGGATATAAGTCCCTGGGCACCCTCGAGAGTCAACTTGGGGCTAGAAGGAAGCAGACAATGGGTGCCCAGGGGCCTTGTTAGGTAGAGGGCTCATTTACTAGATTTTATGGGCTTTTGCTTTGGGAGTCTCATGGCATTTTGCACTGCAAGTAGAAACAGCAGTGGCTTATCTGTCAGGTTTTATTTTTTAAATAAATATTCTATTTTTATATAGTTGGGCCTTGGAAAACCATGGTTACAAAGCCCAAATGAGCTCTAGCAAAGAGCGAAAAGCCTCCGTCTTAGATTCCAGGAAACTATACAGCTCTCCCTGTAGTCTCCTCGGTTATCAGAAGCTGGGTGTTGTTGTTTTTTCCCTTCCTCTTCTTTTCTGGAACTGAAGCCATCAATCTGGCTATTGTTTTTGTCCTATTGTGGGGCTTTAGAAATGGGAGACCAAAACTCAATAGACATTAGAGACTTCTCTAAAGGCCAGGAGAAGACAATGACACCCCACTCCAGTACTCTTGCCTGGAAAATCCCATGCACGGAGGATCCTGGTAGGCTGCAGACCATGGGGTCGCGAAGAGTCAGACATGACTGAGCGACTTCACTTTCACTTTTCCCTTTCATGCATTGGAGAAGGAAATGGCAACCCACTCCAGTGTTCTTGCCTGGAGAATCCCAGGGACGGGGGAGCCTGGTGGCCACCGTCTATGGGGTCGCATAGAGTTGGACACGACTGAAGCGACTTAGCAGCAGCAGCAGCAAAGGCCAGGAGACCACTGTGCATGTCTAAAGAAATCTGAGCCAAGATTTCACCCCATGGGGTTGTCCAAGAAAATGGATAAATACACAGGACTTCACAAGCCCAGCCTGGAGTAACCTCCACACTAATTTCCCTAGCCCAATCCCAGGCATTTTTCTCCCTCTTTGCTTTTTTGTTTGTTTAGTGGCTAAGTCGTGTCTGACACTTGCGATCCTCAAGTCACAAGTCTAGTCTGTAACTCACCAGGCTCCTCTGTTCATGGGATTTACCAGGCAAGAATACTGGAGTAGGTTGGCATTTCCTTCTCCAGAGGATCTTCCCAACCCAGGGATTGAAACTGCATCTTCTGCATTGGCAAGCAGATTCTTTACCCCCAAGCCATCATGGAAACACTTTTCTCTCCCTAATAGCATATTATTCTCCCCATTTCCATCTTTTCTGTTGGTAAAAGACAAACCAATGCATATTAAAAATTTTAAGTGTTTATTTGAGCAAAGTTCTATTCAAATTAGATAGTGCCAAACCAAAAGTAGTTAGGGATACTCCATTGCCAGGAACTTGGGGAGAAACTTCTATAAAGAAAAGGTAGATTCATCCACCTCATTAGAACTGACTCAAATGTGTTCCTTTTCATAACTGAGTAAAATTCCACTTTCATGTCCTAGCTATAACAAAGCAACCAAGATGTCCATTGGCAGATGAATGGATTAAGGAAGTTGTGGTATGTATACACAGTGGAATATTACTCAGTTATGAAAAGGAGCACATTTGAGTCAGTTCTAATGAGGTGGATGAATCTACCTTTTCTTTGTAGAAATTTCTCCCCAAGTTCCTGGCAATGGAGTATCCCTAACTATTTTTGGTTTGGCACTATCTAATTTGAATAGAACTTTGCTCAAATAAACACTTAAAATTTTTAATATGCAGGCAATGGCATCACACTCTAGTACTCTTGCCTGGTAAATCTCATGGACAGAGGAGCCTGGTAGGCTGCAGTTCATGGATCATGAAGAGTCTGACAGGACTGAGTGACTTCACTTTCACTTTTCACTTTTGTGCACTGGAGAAGGAAATGGCAACCCACTCCAGTGTTCTTGCCTGGAGAATCCCAGGGACGGGGGAGCCTGGTGGCTGCCATCTATGGGGTTGCACAGAGTCGGACACGACTGAAGCATCTTAGCATCTTAGCAATGGGCATGGAGGTATATGTGTCTTTTTCAATTCTGATTTCCTCAGGAAATATGCCCAGTAGTGGGATTTCTGTGTTGTATGGTAGTTCTATTTCTAGTTTTTAAAGGAAACTCCATACTGTTTTCTATAGTGGTTATATCAGTTTGCATTCCCACCAACAGTGTAAGAGGGTTCCCTTTTCTCCTCAATTTCCCCAGCATTTATTGTTTGTAGAATTTTTGATGATGGCCATTCTGACCAGTGTGAGATACCTCATTGTGGTTTTGATTTGCATTTCTCTAATATTGAGTGATGTTGAGTATCTTTTCATGTGTCCATTAGCCATCTGTATGTCTTCTCTGGAGAAATGTCTGCTTAGGTCTTCTCCCCACTTTTTGATTGGGTTATTCATTTTTCTGGTATTAATCTACAAGAGCTGCTTGTATATTTTGGGAATTAATTCTTTGTCAGTTGTTTCATTTGCTATTGGATGAAACTTGAGCCTATTATACAGAGTATAGTCAGAAAGGGAAAGAGAAATAGTGTATATTAATGCATATATGGATATACCCGTTTGAATGCAGAGTTCCAAAGAATAGTAAGGAGAGATAAGAAAGCCTTCCTCAGTGATCAGTGCAAAGAAATAGAGGAAAGCAACAAAATAGGAAAGACTAGAGATCTCTTCAAGAAAATTAGAGATACCAAGGGAAATTTTCATGCAAAGATGGGCTCAATAAAGGACAGAAATGGTATGGACCTAACAAAAGCAGAAGATATTAAGAAGAGGTGGCAAGAATACACAGAAGAACTATACAAAAAAGATCTTCATGACCCAGATAATCACAATGGTGTGATCACTCACCTAGAGACAGACATCCTGGAATGTGAAGTCAAGTGGGCCTTAGAAAGCATCACTATGAACAAAGCTAATGGAGGTGATGAAATTCCAGTTGAGCTATTTCAAATCCTAAAAGATGATGCTGTGAAATTGCTGCATTCAATATGTCAGCAAATTTGGAAAACTCAGCAGTGGCCACAGGGCTGGAAAAGGTCACTTTTCATTCCAATCCCAAAGAAAGGCAATGCCAAAGAATGCTCAAACTACTGCACAACTGCACTAATTGTACACACTAGCAAAGTAATGCTCAAAATTCTCCAAGCCAGGCTTCAGCAATATGTGAGCCATGAACTTCCAGATGTTCAAGCTGGTTTTAGAAAAGGCAGAGGAACCAGAGATCAAATTGTCAACATCCGCTGGATCATGGAAAAAGCAAGAGAGTTCCAGAAAAACATCTATTTCTGCTTTATTGACTATGCCAAAGCCTTTGACTGTGTGGATTACAATAAACTGGAAAATTCTGAAAGTGATTGGAATACCAGACCACCTGACCTGCCTCTTGAGAAACCTGTATGCAAGTCAGGAAGCAATAGTTAGAACTGGACATGGAACAACAGACTGGTTCCAAATAAGGAAAGGAGTATGTCAAGGCTGTATATTGTCACCGTGCTTATTTAACTTATAAGCAGAGTACATCATGAGAAACACTGGGCTGGAGGAAGCACAAATTGGAATCAAGATTGCTGGGAGAAACATCAATAGCCTCAGATATGCAGATGACACCACCCTTATGGCAGAAAGTGAAGAAAAATTAAAGAGCCTCTTGACTAAAGTGAAAGAGGAGAGTGAAAAAGTTGGCTTAAAGCTCAACATTCAGAAAACTAAGATCATGGCATCTGGTCCCATCACTTCATGGCAAATAGATGGGGAAACAGTGTCTGACTGTGTTTTTTTGGGCTCCAAGATCACTGAATATCATGATTGCAGCCATGAAATTAAAAGATGCTTACGCCTTGGAAGGAAAGTTATAACCAACCTAGACAGCATATTAAAATGCAGAGACATTACTTTGTCCACAAAGGTCCATCTAGTTAAGGCTATGGTTTTTCCAGTAATCATGTATGGATGTGAGAGTTGGACTATAAGGAAAGCTGAGCTCAGAAGAATTGATGCTTTTGAACTGTGGTGTTGGAGAAGACTCTTGAGAGTCCCTCGGACTGCAAGGAGATCCAACCAGTCCATCCTAAAGGAGATCAGTCCTGGGTGTTCAATGGAAGGACTGATGTTGAAGCTGAAGCTCCAATATTTTGGCCACCTGATGCAGAAAGCTGACTCATTTGAAAAGACCCTGATGTTGGGAAAGATTGAAGGCAGGAGGAGAAGGGGATGACAGAGGATGAGATGGTTAGATGGCATCACCAACTCAGTGGACATGAGTTTGGGTAAATTCCATGAGTTGGTGATGGACAGGGAGGCCCAGCATGCTGTGGTTCACGGGGTCGTAAAGAGTTGGACATGACTGAGTGACTGAACTGAACTGAACTGAACTGAATGCATATATATGGAATCTAGAAATATGGTACTGACAATCCTATACGTAGGGCAGCAAAGGAGACACAGACATAAGGAACAAACTTCTGGACTCAGTGGCAGAAGGAGAGGATAGGATCATTTGAGAGAATAGCATTGAAATATATACATTATTATATGTAAAACAGATAACCAGTGGGCATTTGATGTAGATGCAGGCAACCCAAAGCTGGTGCTCTGTAACAACCTGGAGGGATAGGGCGGGGAGGGAAGTAGGAGGGGCATTCAGGATGCAGGGGACACATATGCCTATTCTGATTGATATGCCTATTCTGATTGATATGCCTATTCTGATTGATATGCCTTTGCTGATTCATATTGATGTATGACAAAAGCCACCACAGTACTGTGAAATAATTATCCTCCAATTAAAATAAATTATTAAAAAAAAAAAAAAAAACTTCTTGGGGGAAAAAAAAAGGCATGGAAGCAAAGTAAAAGTATTGACTGTAGCTTAAAATTTGGTTGGCTGTTTGTGATCAGTTGTCCTGAGGCTTTGACTTCATAACCTGGAGGCATTTATTTCCAGGGTTCGTTTGTTTACATTAAATTGCCCCGTCAGTCTAATGACCTCCTTGTTTGGTTAATTTAATAAAATGTACCCTTACCTATCTTATGGCCAGATCCTGACAACTCTCCACTAAGTTAATTTTTACACACATGGCAAAAAATGAAATGCCTGCCTTCATATCTGATAAACTTCAAAAATATCCCTTGTACTTGGTTTTGGTTTGTTTTTTTTTATCTTGGAGGAGATTATTTTATATTCCTTCTTCTCCTTCTCTACTGAATTTGTGGTAGCTTTTGCATTTAGAAAACTATAAACAGAAAAATTTATATAAAACATGAAGATACTTATAAAATTGGCTTTTATCCTTATCTGTTTCAGAGACATAAGAAGAGGAAATTCTAGCCAAATATGGATTTCTTAAAAAAAACTCAAAATTTTTTCATTAAATTATCATTAAAGAATTTAACATCTCAACTTCTTTTCCTGGCTGTTTGCTGCTGAGTGGTATCTTCATATCCATTATAGCCTTTAATGTTTTGGAGTTAAACTATGATTGGCTAGTCTTCCATTTTGGGGCTACTCCTCTGATTAAACTTGTGTTCTTTTTTTCTCTCTGCTCTACTGAGAGAGGAACCAATTTGTCACTCCAGTTATCACCAGAAACACAAGTCAGTGCTGACTTGCATAAAGAGCCTCCCTGCTTCAAGTGGGAAGCAGGTAGAAAACCTCTTTCACAAGAGACAATGAAAACAGCTCTAGTAACACCAACGGGCTTCCCAGATGGCACAGTGGTATTTGCCTGCCAATGCTGGAGCTGCAGGAGTCATGGATTTGATCTCTGAGTTAAGAAGATTCCCTGGAGGAGAAAATGGCAACCCGCAACAGTATTCTTGCCTGGAAAATCCCATGGAAGAGCCTAGTGGGCTACAGTCCATGGGATTGCAAAGAGTCAGACATGACTCAAGCGATTGAACATGCATGCACAGCACACAATTAGGTTGGGGAGAACTTTGTCCTGTTACAGTCTGGGCTCTCTATGAAAAATTAGGAGACTGTGTTGTTGGAGGATGCACTAGTGACCTTTTCCAGAGGAGGTGCCTTTTTTAAGACATCAACTTGTTTTAAGGGTTGAAAAAGAAATCTAGCAGGTTTACAAATAGCCAGGAGAGGAGAGAGGACAGTGGTTAGGGGTCTGTTAGGAGGTTGATGGCCAACAACCTCTGACTCCTGGTTAACAGGTCTCTCCAGGGATGGCTGTGTGAACAGTTGAAGGGCTGAGATAAGGAAGAGCTATGTCCCTGGATGCCCTAACCTCAGCGTAGAGTTGAATGGGTAAGCTTGTCCACATGCATGGCTGTCGTTGTCCACATCTTTGGTTGCTTGTACTGAAACTTTGATGTTCCAGTTAGCAGCATAGCAAATTACATGAACTTGGTGTCATAAAGCAACAACAATCCGCCATCACCATCTCTGGGAGACAGACCTCAGTCAGGTCATCCTCACCCTGGGTTTCCTGTGTAGCTGTGGTCAGGAGGTGGCACGGGTTTGCTTTCTCACATGTCAGTTAGTCAATACTGCCTGTTGAGCCTGGACTTCCTCAAAGCCTGTGCTCTGGATTTCAAGAGCAAGCACCCCAAGATGAATAACCCAACAGAAGCTGTATATCCTTTATGCCCTGGTCTCAGAGGTCAGGATGTCACAGCATGACTTTCTTGCCATCACATTGGTTCAGACAATCACAGAGACCCACCTAGTCTCAAGGGAAGGGGTAGAGACTTTGCTTTTTAATGGGGGTGCAGCATATTAACAGAAGAACATATGGAGTGGGAGATAGTACATCCAGTTTTTCAAAACACAGCCTGCTACAGTGAATTAGCAGATGACCAGGATCTTCTCTCAAACTGTTTAGACTCATTGTCCTCAAAGGGAAACAGGAGACAAAGTGAAAATTAGACTAACCAAACTCCAGGATCTCCCTTCTTAGGTATTTCTGTAAACCTGATCTCTCTTTTTGAAATGCTTAAGTTCCAGGGATTCTTGAAAAAAAAAAATTAAGGGTAAATGGGAACACCCTCCCCTCTAAAAAAATGAAATCCTAGATCTCTTGCTAATCTAATATTAGAAATTTAACAGGACATTAATGTGAGTTAGAAAATAAAAGATATATATTTAGTGAATTAGATGATAACTAGAAAGCTAAAAAAAATGTTCCTAGCAACAGCAAAATTAACAAAACTCTGATTAGGCTGACAAGAAGACTTTGAAGCTACTGCTTGCAACTTGCCTATAGGTTTTTGTGACCACATGTAGCCTTGGTGTATGTTATTATCTTTCTTTATCCAAAAAATTTATTTCTCTATCATTTTACTAGAATGCTTTATACTTACAAAACACTATGTTTAAAATTTGTAAGTTGAGATGCATAACAATAAAATAAACATTTGAAAATACACTACTCAAGAACTCCACTCAGATACTTCTCATTTTTCCTTCCTTATCTCTTTGTACTTCATCTCCCATCCCCACTCTCACCCCCAACAATTACTACTATCCTGGTTTTTAATGGTTATTTTTGTCTCATATATTTTATACCTTTATTTTATATCTATATGTGTTTAAACAATACACTTTTTAGATCTCTGTTTTTGAGCTTTATAAAAATGATATACTGTGTATAGTTTTCTGAGACTTGCTTTTTAAAAAAATCACTGTCCTTTTCCTAAGATCCAGAATAGAGCTGCAGTTCATTAGTTTAACCACTTTATGCTATTCCATCATGTGAATATGTCACAATGTTTTTTATCCATCCTACTAGTGAGGGGATAATGGAGTTGTTTCCAGAGTTTTGTTTTTATAAATTATAATGCTTCAAATACTTTAATACACACTATACTGAACAAGTGTGCAAAAGTTCCTCTAAGGTTTATATCTTTTAGATGAATTATTAGCTCATGGAATATAAAATGTTTCTACTTTACAAAATAATGCTAAATGGAATTTTGTAATGGTTGTACACTATGGCAAGCAAAGAATAAGAAAGTTCCAGTTGCTCTACATCCTTCTAAGGACTTGTTATTAGACTTGCTAATTTCTGTCAAACTAGTGGGTGTGACATAGTTTTGGTTTTAATTTTCATTTTCCTGAACAATGAGAGATTGAAGAGCTTACAACGTTTGTTGGTTATGTCTGTTTTGTCTTCAGGAAAATACTTGTTCATGCCTTTGACCACTTTTCAACTGGCTTGTGTGTATTTTTCTTATTCAACTGGTAGCAGCTTTATATGTACTCTGGACACCAAACTCTTGCCCTTCATGTGTTATGCAAATATTTGCTACCATTTTCTGGTTTGTCTTTTCATTTTTATGGTGCCTTTTATTGAACAAAAATTATTTTAATGGAGTCAAATTATAATTCTTGTCTCTTTGTTTTAGCACTTCCACATTTCCCTGGAAAAAAGATATTTCTACCTCAGTATCAGAATAATCTTTTTTTTTTCATCTAATCCTGTTAATATACTTATCATATTCAAATCCATCTGGAATTTATTTTTATGTATGAGGTAAGATAGATGTCCAAACTCATTAAAAAATAAAAAACCGGGTAACTAATCCTTCTATCAATTTTATTTGAAGAGTCCTTCCTTTTCCCTCTGGTCTACAGTTTTATCTCTTTTATATATCATAATTCTTTTAAAGCATTGATCAGTTTAGCCACTTTATTATGCTCCATTGGTCAGTTAAATTCTCTGTTCCCAAATTATACTATCTTAACAACTATAAAGTTACAATAAATCTTAGTTACCAGGGAGATCAACCCCTCTTATTTTTATGTAGTTGTAGGATTTCTCTTTCATACAAATTTTAGATCATGTTTTTGGAATTGCATTAAATTAAAAAGTCATTAGGGATGTACTGGTATAGGCTCTTTTTCCATTTATTTAAGTGTCTTTAATTTTTGTTGGGGGTCTTCAAGATCACCATCGAGCTAAATGATTCTCTTAGAATGATTCACAGGGTACAGAGAAACTGTTACACTCATGGTTCTAGTTTATTACAGCAAAAGGGTTCAGATTAAAATTAGCAAAAGGAAAAGATCCATGGGGGCAAAATCCAGGAGAAACCTAGCATAAACTTCCAAGTGTCCTCCCCTAGGAGAAGCATGTGGGCATGAGGAATTTTCCCAGCAACAGTGAAGAGTGTCCATAGGTGCAGAGTGTTGTCAGCAGGGAAACTCACCTGAGCCTTGCTGTCAGGTTTTTTATTAGGAGTCAGTCACGTTAGGCATGTAATAACTGCTCTGTGAACCTCAGGTACTGATGCCAGCCCTTCAGAGCAAAAGCAGGTGTTCACCATAAAACACATTGTTAGCATAAATGATCTGATCAAACAGATATCATTTAAAGACGAGCCTTTCTTGGGAATGTGCAGGGTTTGAGCAACCCAGGCCTGCTGACTTGACCCTTTCCTGCACAAATATCTTTAAAGATATTTTAATAACTTTTTCATGTGTCTTTTTAAGCTTTTTAAAACTTTTTAAAGATACAATTTCAAACTTACATAAAGTTGTAGTACTGCCAAAACTCCTAAATGTCTTTTGTCCAGCTATCCCAACTTTTCACATTTTGTCCCATTCACTGTATAACTCTCTCTCTCTCTTTCACCTACCTATATAATTTTTTTCCAAATTGCTTTAGAGTAAGTTGAAGCTATTGTATCACTTTAATCCTAAATATTTTAGTGTGTATTCCCCAAGAAGAAGCACATTCCTCTATGTAGTCATTATAATATAATTATTAAAAATCTGTGTATATTATATATATATACAGAGACTCATACACATATATTAATATCAGATGCAATGCTTTTGTCTAATTTGCAAATCATATTTCAGTTACCTTATTATCTCATAATGTCCTTTATAGTTAAATTGTTTTGAAGTTTAAGATCCATTCCAAGATTATCCTTTGCATCTGTTTCTCTAGTGCCTTTTGATCTAAAACAGTACTTTACTTTTCTTTGTCTTCCTAGACCTTAGTACTTTTGAAAGCTACAGGCCAGATATTTTACAGAATGTCTCTCAGTTTTCAGTGTTTATCTAAAGAGTTAATCATTTCCCCCTGCACTCATATTCAATTCTGTTTCACTTCTTCCCCTTCTTTGTACTTACTTTTATTTAATTTCCTTCATATCTAGATTCAAATTTTGAATTTTTAACAAGAATATTGAAAGAGTGATGTATCATTCTTAATACACCATACCAGGAACCACGTGATGTCAATTTATCCTAATATTAGTGAAGCTGATTTAAGATAGTGTCCACCAGGTTTCTCCATTGTAAAGTTTTTATTTTCCCTTTTTATATTTATAATTTATAGAGTGATATATTTAAATTAATATCCTATTCCTCATCAAACTTATACGTTCTAGTTTTAAAGTCCATTGATGATTTCATAACTCCATCATTCCTTCTTTAGACTGATATTCTGTAAGAAAGAGATACTATTTAGATAATATAGATACTATGAGACAATGTAATATACTACTGACATTATTTATGTTGATGTTCAAATCATCGTAGAATTGGCAAACAGGAAATGCATTTGTCTGCCTCCTTCGTTCTGTTGACATGTCTCCATTATTCTTTGAGCAGTTTTAGTTTTAGTGGTGTTGTTTTTCAGTCACTAAGTCATGCCCAACTCTTTGCAATCCCATTGACTACAACACACCAGGCTTCCCTGTTCTTCACTATCTCCTGGAGTTTGCTCAAACTCATGTCCATTGAGTTGGCGATGCCACCCAACCATCTCATCCTCTGTCACCCTCTTATCCTCCTACCCTCAGTCTTTCCAGGCATCGGGGTCTTTTTCAATGAGCTGACTCTTCACATCAGATGGCTGAAGTATTGGAGCTTCAGCTTTAGCATCAGTCCTTACAATGAATATTCAGGATTGATTTCCTTTAGTTGATTGACTGGTTTGATCTCCTTGCTGTCCAAGGGACTCTCAAGGGTCTTCTCCAGTGCCACAATTCCAAAGTATCAATTCTTCAGTGCTCAGCCTTTTTTACGATCCAACTCTCACATCCATACATGACTACTGAAAAAAAATATAGATTTGACTATATGAAACTTTGTCAGCAAAGTGATGTCTTTGCTTTTTAATATGCTGTCTAGGTTTGTCATAACTTTTCTTCCAAGGAGCGTCTTTTAATTTCATGGCTGTAGTCACCATCCACGGTGATTTTGGAGCCCAAGTAAATAAAATCTGTCACTATTTCCACTGTTTCTCCATCTATTTGCCAGGAAGTAATGGGACTGGGACTGGAAGCCATGATCTTAGTTTTCTTTTTAATTGTGATATAATCAATATATAACATTATACTTTTTTCAGGTGTACAATGTGTCAATTTGGTATTTGTATATATTATGAAATTGAGAGGGTAACAGGAAAGAAGGCCAGGGATCTCCAAAGGGAGGAACTAGGCTGCAAGTTTCTCTTAAAATTCTGTGTTGCCATGATGACCGACACCTGGTTCCACCTGAACTTAACTTTCTCAAACTTTGAGCTAACCAATGGGCTTTTGTTACAGAATTTATTTTTTTTAAGCTGTGTTAATGAAACTATGTATTTGCTTTGGAATTTGCCTTTCTTCAAAATGGTTCCACCTAAGACTAATGTTCTTTCTTTTCTCAAACCTTGGGCTGATAATAGCTCAACAAACCAGTATTCATATCAATTGCTTTATGGCTGGGGGATGACACACCTCTTGCCATCCTATCTCAAAACTGCATATTGTGGGAGAGGGGCCTGGTGAAACTCCGTCAGCCTTGAGGAGTCTCTCTTATCTGATTAATAGCTTTCTAACAGACATAAAATAGCTTGCTGAAACTAGCAAGGGGGGGCACTCTCCATCCCCCTCCTGATGTCTGTATCAGAAGCATTCTCTGTTCCTTTTTCACTTTAATAAAACTCTCCTACACAAAAGCTCTTGAGTGATCAAGCCTGGTCCCTGGTCCCGAAGCTAAATCTTCTTTGGAGATCATGAATCCAACACTTTCACCGTAAGCTATCAAAATGATCACAATGAATCTGGTTAAAATCCATCACCATCACCATAAGCACAGACCAATTTTTTCAACTTTTGGCAAGCTTATAGGTAAACTTTTTCTTTGAAATTTTACTTCTACAATTATGAATGAGGCTAAGTATTTTTTAATATACTTAGTAATCATTTGCACTTCATTTGCTGTGAATGTCCATTTACATGCTGTTGTTTTTCAGTCACCCAGTCGTGTCTGTTTGTGACCCTATGGACTGCAGCATTCCAGGCCTCCCTGTCCCTCACCATCTCCAGAATTTGCCCAAGTTCATGTCCACTGCATCAGTAATGCCATCCAGCCATCTCATCCTCTGACACCTTCATTTCCTTGACGCTGGGAGAGATTGAGGGCAGAAGGAGACAAGGGTGTCCATTTACATATCTTGCTCTTTTTTCCTGTGTCATCATTTCCTTACAAGAGTTCTATTATAAGGAACTATGAGAGTCCCTTGGACTGCAAGGAGATCCAACCAGTCCATTCTGAAGGAGATCAGCCCTGGGATTTCTTTGGAAGGAATGATGGTAAAGCTGAAACTCCAGTACTTTGGCCACCTCATGCGAAGAGTTGACTCATTGGAAAAGACTCTGATGCTGGAAGGGATTGGGAGCAGGAGGAGAAGGGGACAACAGAGGATGAGATGGCTGGATGGCATCACTGACTCGATGGACGTGAGTCTGGGTGAACTCTGGGAGTTGGTGATGGACAGGGAGGTCTGGCGTGCTGCAATTCATGGGGTTGCAAAGAGTCGGACACGACTGAGCAACTGAACTGAACTGACTGATGCCTTTTATTATACATGTTGCAAAATTTTTCTTCTGTTTATCATTATTACTGAGTTTGTGAGTTTGATATTTTATTAGTATTTTATTTACATGTCTACCAAGGCCTTTCTAACTCCAAGATTATTTTTTTTAAAGTACCCATGTTTTCTTCTATACTTCTTGTATTTCAATATTTGATACATCTGGAATCTAATTGGTTGTAATGAACAAAGTAAAATGCACTTCTTAAAATCAAATTGGATATACCTTTTATCATTATGTGTAACTAGGCCATTGTCTCAACACCATATATTGACTAATAATCTCATATCATTACTACATTATATTATTACTATATGGTAAATCTACCCCCCACCCTCTGATTATTCTTTAGAGTCTCCCTTTATTCTCACATTTAACAATTAATGGTATTTTTATTGATTTCTCATTGAATTCATAGAAATTTAAGAACAAACATCTTTAGTCTTTACAATACTAAAACCAAAGTCTTAATGTTGGAACACTGAGGAAAGTGTTACTCATTTTAAAAGGAACACTTTTAAAAGGAAAAGTTTATTTTCTTTTATGTGTTTCAGTAGGGTTTTAGAGGCTTCCAAGGTGGCCCTAGTGGTAAAAAAAAAAAAAAAAAAAAAAAAAAGCTGTCTGCCAATGCAGGAGATGTAAGAGATGCAGGTTCAGTTCCTGGATCCCCTGGAGGAGGGTACGACAATCCTCTCCAGTTTTTTTGCCTGGAGAATTCCATGGACAGAGGAGACCAACAGGCAATAGTCCATAGGGCTGCATAGAATCAAAGACTGAAGCAACTTAGCACACAGCACTGGGTTTTAGAATATTCTTCGTATAGGAAATGAGTATTTTCTATTTCCATGTATTTAGTCTGTTTTGTTTCATTTAGGAATGGAATATCTTATTCCATTGTATTTTCTAAAGAGCTATTATTTTTATTGCTTATCTTTTCAGTTCATTCTCACCTGTATCTTTAAAAAAATTCCTCAATTTATAAAGTCTTACATTTTATATCTATGTTTATTTCTATCATTTTCAGGGTTCCATGCTAATGCACCCTTCTGTCCTCCATACCCTGTTAAAATCCACAGATTATCATTTAGTTCCATTCACCTTTAATTCACATGCCCCAATCTTATCTGGCATGATGCCAATGTTGGTTAAGTCAAAATTTCCTCTTATGCAGAGTACTCATGCAGTTGAACTTCACTGGTGAAAAATACATTCCTATGATTGCCAGTTTTACTTAAAAGTCATGACATTTAACACTAAGTGGGCTATTGATGTTACGGCAAAAGCACTGTCTTTCTGTCTACCATTCTTTCTCTCACCATCTTTTCACACATTCTTTTTTATTCTCTAACTTCCAAAGACTCTTGCTTATCCTTTTTAAAGCACGTGACTTTACTTTTTACTTCTTTTAAGAACAACTAAAGCAGTTAAGAGAAATCTTTCATATATTCCCACCAACACCTCGGCCCAACCATGTGCCTCTGTGCTCAGTACCACGCCTGTGTGCTCTCACTGTGGGGTGTGCTCTGTACACTCTAACAAGCCCATCCATACACTTATGCACTGCACTCCAATCCCCTTTCCTACTTAGAACTTTGCTTTAGCAGTTCTCCCTTATGTCTTTTGAATCCTCAAATTTGCAGTAGATCACCTTCATTTACAAACTTGTTTGTAATTTTCCTCATCCCAAAAAAACACGCATAAAACCAAATAAAAACAACCTTCTTGTGATCCCACATCCTTCCCCAGCTAGAGGCTCATTTATTTGCTCCCTTTTACATCAAAACTCTTTGAAGGAATTACATTGCCTTAAATTTCTCCCCTTTTTTCTCTTGAATTCATATTAAACAATCTTTTATCACCATCCCTCTACTCATACAGAATTTTTTCATTGAGACTGAACACCTGATATTGTCATATCTAACAGTCAATTCTAAAACACTGTACTTGGCATACTGGCAGTATTTGACCCAATTGACTAATTTATCTTACTTGCAAACTGTTTTTCATGTGGTTTCCAGGACATAACATCTTTTAGTTTTCATATCCGTTCCCCTTTTGACTTCCAGTGTCGTTTCTCTTTTCTCCTCAATCTCACAGTATTAAATTACCTCTTTTCAGCCGCAAACCACTTCACTGTTCAGTTACACCCTAATGATCACTTCCTCTTCTGGCTTTAAACAATTTCCAAATTTAAGTCTCCAGTTCATACTTCTTTCCAGAACTCCAAATTTATATCCCATTTTCTTTTCTTGAATATTTTCTTGGCATCTCCAATAGACCATATCCCAAACTGAACCGATAAACTCTTCCCTCAAAGGTACACTTTGTTCCAAGCTGTTATCACTCCTAACTTGGACCACAGCAAGCAAGGTCCTGACTGGTCTCTCCCTGCTTCTCCTTTGGTCTGGGTGTTAATCACACTAGCAGTCAGAGTAAAGATTTTAATGTCTAAATCAAATCCAGTATTCCCTTTGCTCAGATGTCTCTACAATAATTTGTCATCCCACTTAGAATAAAATTCAAAGTCATTCAGTTCAGTTCAGTTCAGTGCAATCACTCAGTCGTGTCCGACTCTTTGTGACCCCATGAATCGCAGCACGCCAGGCCTCCCTGTCCATCACCAACTCCCGGAGATCACCCAGACTCACGTCCATCAAGTTGGTGATGCCATCCAGCCATCTCCTCCTCTGTTGTCCCCTTCTCCTCCTGCCCCCAATCCATCCCAGCATCGGAGTCTTTTCCAATGAGTCAACTCTTCGCATGAGGTGGCCAAAGTACTGGAGTTTCAGCTTTACCATCATTCCTTCCAAACAAATCCCAGGGCTGATCTCCTTCAGAATGGACTGGCTGGATCTCCTTACAGTCCATAGGACTCTCAAGAGTCTTCTCCAACACCACAGTTCAAAAGCATCAATTCTTCGTCGCTCAGCTTTCTTCACAGTCCACCTGTCACATCCATACATGACCACAGGAAAAACCATAGCCTTGACTAGATGGACCTTTGTGGACGAAGTAATGTCTCTGCTTTTGAATATGCTATCTAGGTTGGTCATAACTTTTCTTCCAAGGAGTAAGTGTCTTTTAATTTCATAGCTGCAGTCACCATCTGCAGTGATTTTGGAGCCCAAAAAAATAAAGTCTGACACTGTTTCCACTGTTTCCCCATCTATTTCCCATGAAGTGATGGGACAGGATGCCATGATCTTCTTTTTCTGAATGTTGAGTTTTAAGCCAACTTTTTCACTCTCCTCTTTCACCTTCATCAAGAGGCTTTTTAGTTCCTCTTCACTTTCTGCCATAAGGGTGGTGTCATCTGCATTATCTGAGGTTATTGATATTTCTCCCAGCAATCTTGATTCCAGCTTGTGCTTCTTCCAGCCCAGCATTTCTCATGATGTACTCTGCATATAAGTTAAATAAGCAGGGTGACAATATACAGCCTTGATGAACTCCTTTTCCTATTTGAAACCAGTGTGTTGTTCCACATCCAGTTCTAACTGTTGCTTCCTGATCTGCATACAAATATCTCAAGAGGCAGGTCAGGTGGTCTGGTATTTCCATCTCTTTCAGAATTTTCCACAGTTTATTGTGATCCACACAGTCAAATTGACTTTGGCATAGTCAATAAAGCAGAAATAGATGTTTTTCTGGAACTCTCTTGCTTTTTCAATGATCCAGCAGATGTTGGCAATTTGATCTCTGCTTCCTCTGCCTTTTCTAAAACCAGCTTGAACATCTGGAAGTTCACGGTTCACGTATTGCTGAAACCTGGCTTGGAGAATTTTGAGCATTACTTTACCTAGCATGTGAGATGAGTGCAATTGTGCAGTAGTTTGAGCATTCTTTGGCAAAGCTTCTAAAACCAGTTTCAACATTCCCCTTAATTGCCTTGGTCATTCCTCTCAACCACACTGGCCTGCTTTTTGTTCCTCACACATGCCAAGTTTAACCCCTTTTCAGGACCTTTCCCTACACCTTACCTTAGCCTGGAGCACTCTTCCCTCAGATTCTCTAAGGCTGACTCACTTCTTCATTCATTCTTCTGCTTACACATCACATTTCCTGACCACCTGACCTAAATAAACTATTGTTTCCTGCTGCCAGGAATGACTGTCTTGCTGTCCTCTTTCCTTTTGTTTTTTCTTCAAACATTACACTCCCCAAAATAACATTATATATTACTTATAAATTTTTATAAGTATAAAAGAGAAGGGAATGATTACCCACTCCAGTATTCTGGCCAGGAGAATTTCAAGGACTGTATAGTCAATGGGGTTGCAAAGAGTTGGACACAAATGGGTGACTTTCACTTTCACTTTTGTATATTTTTGAGAATCATCTATGTTCCTTTTTGAAAGTAAGTTCTATGACAGCAGGAACTTTGTTTCGTTCACTGTTTGTTTTATTAGTGCTTTTTGTTCTCTGCTGTTAAGTATTTTGCCTGGTTTACAGTTTTCCCTCTCTTATTTTCAATCTTATTATTTTGTTTCAGCTAGTGGTAAGTGCTATAAAAATCATAAAACACCTAATGGAGAACGACAATGGGGAGCATTTCTATAGATGAAATGGTCAGGGAAGGAATCCTTAAGGATTACTTCTCATTTCAGTTAAGGCTTGAATAATAGAGAATGAACAAGCATAAATGAACATAAATGAATGAATGGGAATCTGGAGAAAGAGAGTACTCTGGACTGAAGGAATAGCAAGTATAAATTTCCCAAGTGGGAGTAAATCTATGTTAATAGTTACTGAACTAGTAGGTAAGAGGTTAGACATGAGAGTCACACTTAATGGCATGAAGTTATAAGGATAGGTAAGGCCTGTAGGTCATCATGAGGGGAGTAAATTTTATTCCAAATAGACTGGGAATCCATTGGGTGTTCTTAATTAGGAAAAGAGCATGATCTGATTTTCATCTTTAAAAGACAACTTGGGCTGTTATGTAGAGAATATCTGAAAAAGAATAAGGACAAACAAGGAGAGTAGATAGTAAGAGAAGACTATTTCTGGATAAGAGCAGTTTCAGTGGAGATTGAAGGGAATGGATAAATTTGCCTTGTAGGTAGAACTGACAAAACTTGTCAGGAAATGCTAGCTGACATGACCCAAAAGGCTAATTTTCTTTCCCCTTTCAGTAATTTGGCAAAGAACTGACAACGGAAGAATAGGTTGATGGTAGCTGCTGAGTTCTTGATGCTCTCTTTTCTAACAAAGGTCTTTCAACTAAGAAGCTCCTGTTGTTATATAATCACTTAGATTACTTCCCTGTTCCTCTTTTTAAAATAAATATGCCAATCCTATGAAAAATTATGTAATTATATCAACTTGACACAGAGAAACATTTGACAAAATCCAGCACTCATTCATAATGAAAACTCTTAGCAAGTTAAGAATTGAAGGGAATTATCTCAGTTTGATAAAGACAGTATAAAAACCATCAATAACAGTATACTTAGTGGTGAAAGACTGACTACTTCATCTGTAAAATCAGGGACAAGGCAAGGATGTCTGCTCTCACTACTCTTATTCAACATTGTAATGGAAGTTCTGGTCACTGCAATAAGACACAAAGAGGAAATAAAAGGCATATAGATCAGAAAGGAAGAAATAAAACTGTCCCTATTTATATGGGTGATATAATTATCTATGTAGAAAGATCCAACATATGGGCAAAAACAAAACGAAACAAAAAATTCCTCAAACTAGTGAGTTAAACAAGGTTACAATATACAATATCAACATATGAAAATCAATCACAATTCTTTATACAACATTAAAAATTAGGGAACCAAGATTAAAAACACAGTATCATTTACAGTTTCTCCAAAGAAAATGAAATACTTAGGTATATGCTTAACAAAACATGTATAAGATTTGTGCACCGAGTATCAGTAGTCTCCGACCATTTTGGCACCAGAGACCAGTTTCATGGAAGACAGTTTTCCCATGGATCAGGTTGAGGCGGTTGCGGGGGGGGGAGGGGTGAGATGGTTTTGGGATGATTCAAGCAAATTACATTTATTATGCACTTTATTCCTCTTATTGTGGCTCAGTTGGTAAAGAATCTGCCTGCAATACGGGACACCTGGGTTCAATCCCTGGGTTAGGAAGATCCCCTGGAGAAGGGAAAGGCTACCCACTTCAGTATTCTGGCCTGGAGAATTCCATGAACTGTATAGACCATGAGGTTGCAAAGAGTCGGACATGACTGAGGGACTTTCACTTTCATTTATTTCTATTACTATTACGTCAGCTCCACCTCACATCATCAGGCACAAGATCCTGTACATTGAGGACCCCTGCTGCAAATTGCTAAATGATGATGAAAGAAATCGAAGAGGACCTAAATGGAGAGACATACTTTGACCATGAACTGGAAGACTCAACATTATAAATCTGTCAAAAATTAGATATAGACAACCTTATTCTAAAATTGACATGAAAAATACAAGCTTTAGAATAACTAAAATAATGCTAATAAATAAGAATAAAGTGGAATTACTCTACCCAAAATTATTAATAAAACTTACTATGCATGCTTGCTGAGTTGCTTCAGTCATGTATGACTCTTTGTGACTCTATGGACTGTAGCCTGCCAGGCTCCTCTGTCCATGGGATTCTCCAGGCAAGAATACTGGAGAGGGTTACCATGCCCTCCTCCAGGGGATCTTCCTGACCCAGGGGTCAAACCTGCCTCTCTTATGTTTCCTGCCTTGTTAGGTGGATTCTTTACAACTAGTGTCACCTGGGAAGCCCAAGATTTACTGTATAGCTACATTAATCAAAATAGTGTGGTATTAGTGGAGCAATAGACACATAGATCACTATAACAGAATAATAAACTCATAAACTGATCTACAGAAATATGCTCAACTGACTTGTGACAATGTGAAAAATGGAGAATGACAGTCCTTAAAATGGAGAAGGCAATGGTAACCCACTCCAGTACTCTTGCCTGGAAAATCCCATGGACGGAGGAGCCTGGTAGGTTGCAGTCCATGGGGTCGCTAAGAGTCAGACACGACTGAGCGACTTCACTTTCACTTTTCACTTTCATGCATTGGAGAAGGAAATGGCAACCCACTCCAGTGTTCTTTCCTTGAGAATCCCAGGGATGGGGGAGCCTGATGGGCTGCTGTCTATGGGGTCACACAGAGTTGGACATGACTGAAGCGACTTAGCAGCAGCAGCAGCAGCAGCAGTCCTTAAAAAAAGATTGAGTTGAAGCAACTGGATATCTGAAGGCAAAAATTTGACCTTGACCTCAATTTCAAAGCTTATTATAAACAAGTTGAAAAATGAATCATTGACCTAAGTGTAAAAAGTAAAACTGTAAAACGTCTAGAAAAAAAGTTATAGAAAAATGTGTAAAACATGGAAACACAAAAGACCCCAAACAGCCAGCACAGTCTTGGGAATGAAGAGGAAAGCTGAAGTATCATACTCCCTGATTTTAAACTATACTACAAAGCTACAGTAACCAAAACAGCATGGCACTGGTACCAAAACAAACACATAGATCAGTGGAACAGAATAGGGAGCACAGAAATGAACTCACATGTATATGGACAAGTAATCTACACTAGACAAGGCAACATACAATATAAAAAGGGGAGAGGACAACCTCTTCCATAAATAGTTTTGGGAGAACAGAACAGCTACATGCAAATAAATCAAAGTGGACTACTCATATGATACGTAAAAATAAATTCAAAATGTGTTAAAGACAAATGTAAGACCTGAAACCATAAAATTTTTACAAGAAAACATAGGCAGCCAGCTATTTTGGATATGTCTCTTCAGGCAAGGGCAACAAAAGCAAATAAATTAATAAATCAGACTATGTCACACTAAAAAACCTTTGCAAATTGAAGGAAGCTATCCACAAAATGAAAAAAGCCACCTACTGAATGGGAGAAGATACTTAATACTTGAAAACGATATATCCAATAAGGGATAAAAAAGAGCACATCTAATTTGACATCAAAAAAACCAAATGACCCAATTGAAAAATGGACAGAAGGCCTGAATAGATAGTTTTCCAAAGAAGACATGCAAATTACCAACAGGCACATGAAAATACACCCAACATCACTAATGATTAGGGAAATGGAAATCAAAGCCAGACTCGGCATTACCTTACAATTCTCAGAATGGCTGCTATCAAAAAAGAGAACAAAAACCAGAGGAAAGCTGGTTTTTTTCCCAGCTTTCCTAGCTTATGCCATGCTAGAGGGAAAGAAAGTGAAAGTGAAAGTGAAGTCGCTCAGTCGTGTCCGACTATTTGCAATCCCGTGGAGTATAGCCTACCATGCTCCTTTGTCCATGGGATTCTCCAGGCAAGAATACTGGAGTGGGTTGCCATTTCCTTTTCCAGGGGATCTTCCCAACCCAGGGATTAAACCCGGGTCTCCCGCATTGCGGGCAGACGCTTTAACCTCTGAGCCACCGGGAAGCCCTAGGGGGAAGGTAAATCAATATAGCCACTACAAAAAACTGTATGATGATTCCTCAAAAAAAAACCTAAAAATAGAATTACAAGTTGACCCAGAAATCCCACTCCTGAGTACTTATCAAAAGAAAAGGAAAACAAAAACACAATTAGAAAAGTTTCATGCACCCCAGTGTTCATTACATTATTTACAATAGCCAAGATAAGAAGGTAAATCAAAGTGAATTGGACATGCTCAAGCAGGAGATGGCAAGAGTGAACATTGATATTTTAGGAATCAAGGAACTAAAATGGATGGGAATGGGAGAATTTAATTCAGATGACCTTTGTATTTATTACTTCTAAGAATTCCTTAGAAAACTCAGCAGTGGCCACAAGACTGGAAAAGGTCAGTTTTCACTCCAATCCCAAAGAAAGGCAATGCCAAAGAATGCTCAAACTACCGCACAATTGCACTCACCTCACGCGTTAGTAAAGTAGTGCTCAAAATTCTCCAAGCCAGACTTCAGCAATACGTGAACCGTGAACTTCCAGATGTTCAAGCTGGCTTTAGAAAAGGCAGAGGAAACAGAGATCAAATTGCCAACATCTGCTGGATCATTTAAAAGGCAAGAGAGTTCCAGAAAAACATCTATTTCTGCTTTATTGACTATGCCAAAGCCTTTGACTGTGTGGATCACAATAAACTGTGGAAAATTCTGAAAGAGATGGGAATACCAGACCACCTGACCTGCCTCTTGAGAAACCTATATGCAGATCAGGAAGCAACAGTTAGAACTGGACATGGAACAACAGACTGATTCCAAATAGGAAAAGGAGTATATCAAGGCTGTATATTGTCACCCTGCTTATTTAACTTCTATGCAGAGTACATCATGAGAAACACTGGGCTGGAAGAAGCAAAAGCTGGAATCAAGATTGCCAGGAGAAATATCAATCACCTCAGATATGCAGATGACACCACCCTTATGGCAGAAAGTGAAGTTTTTCCAGTGGTCATGTGTGGATGTGAGAGTTGGACTGTGAAGAGAGCTGAGTGCTGAAGAATTTATGCTTTTGAACTGTGGTGTTGGAGAAGACTCTTGAGAGTCCCTTGGACTGCAAGGAGATCCAACCAGTCCATTCTAAAGGAGGTGAGTCCTGGGTGTTCATTGGAAGGAATGATGCTAAGGCTGAAACTCCAGTACTTTGGCCACCTCATGCGAAGAGTTGACTCATTGGAAAAGACTCTGACGTTGGGAGGGATTGGGGGCAGGAGGAGAAGGGGACGACAGAGGATGAGATGGCTGGATGGCATCACTGACTCGATGGAAGTGAGTCTGAATGAACTCCAGGAGTTGGTGATGGACAGGGAGGCCTGGTGTGCTGAGATTCATGGGGTTGCAAAGAGTCAGACACGACTGAGTGACTGAACTGAACTGAAGAATTCCTTAGAAGAAATGGAGTAGCCCTTATATTCACCGAAAGAGTCCAGAATGCAGTACTTGGGTATAATCTAAAAAACAACAGAATAATCTCAGTTCATTCCAACTCAAACCATTCAACATCACAGTAATCCAAGTCTATGCTCCAATCACTAATGTCAAAGAAGCTAAAGCTGACAGTTCTATGAAGACTTCCAAGAACTTCTAGAACTTATAGCAAAAAAAAAAAAAAAAAAAAAGTCCTTTTCATCATAGAGGATTGGAATGCAAAAGCAGGAAGTCAAGAGATACCTGGAGTAACAGGAAATTTTGGCTTTAGGTACAAACTGAAGTACTGCAAAGGCTGAGGTTTGCGAAGAGAATGCACTGGTCATAGCAAACACCTTCTTCTAACAACACAAGAGAAGACTCTACACATGTACATAATCAGATGGTCAATACCAAAATTAGATTGATTAGATTCTTTGTAGCCAAAGTTGGAGAACTTTTTAGCAAAAACAAGACCAGGAGCTGACTGTGGTCAGATCATGAACTCATTGCACAGGAGGTGGTGACCAAAATCATACCAAAGAAAAAGAAATGCAAGAAGGCAAAGTGGTTGTCTGAGGAGGTCTTACAAATAGCTGAGAAAAGAAGAGATGTGAAAGAAAAAGGAGAAAGGGAAAGATATACCCTATTGAATGCAGAGTGCCAGCGAATAGCAAGGAGAGATAAGAAAGCCTTTTAAAATGAATAATGCGAAGAAATAGAGGAGAAAAGTAGAACAGGAAAGATCAGAGATCTCTTTAATAATATTGGAGATACCAATAATATTGGAGATGCCATCTTTCATGCAAAGATGGGCACAATAAAGACAGAAATGTTATGGACCTAACAGAAGCAAAAGATATTAAGAAGAGGTGGCAAGAATACACAGAAGAGATAATATGGAAAAAAGGTCTTAATAACCCATATAACCATGATAGTGTGGTCAATCACCTAGAGCCAGGCATTCTGGAATGTGAAGTTAAATGGGCCTTAGGAGGTATTACTATGAACAAAGCTAGTGGAGGTGATGGAATTCCAGCTGAGCTATTTCAAATCCTAAAAGACAATGCCATTAAAGTGTTCCACTCAATATGCCAGCAAACTTGGAAAACTCAGCAGTGGCCACAGGACTGGAAAAGGTCAGTTTTCATTCCAAACACAAATAAGGACAATGCCAAAAAATTTTCAAGCTACAATACAGTTTCACTCATTTCACATGCTAGCAAGGTAATGTTCAAAATCCTTTGAGCTAGGTTTCAACAGTACTTGAACTGAGAACTTCCAGATATATAGGCTGGCTTTAGAAAAGGAAGAGGTGCCAGATATCAAATTGCCAGCATCCATTGAATCATATAAAAAGCAACGGAATTCCAAAAAAAAAAAAACCCTATCTACTTCTGCTTCATTGACTATGCCAAAGCCTTTGACTGTGGATCACAGCAAACTGCAGAAAACTCTTAAAGAGGTGGGTGCACCAAATTACCTTATCTGTCTACTGAGAAATCTTATGCAGGTAAAGAAGCAACAGTTAAAACTGGACATGGAACAACTGACTGATTCAGAATTGGGAAAGGAGTATGTCAAGCCTGTATATTGTCACCCTGCTTATTTAACTTCTATGCAGAATGTCAGGCTGGATGACTCACAAGCTAGAATCAAGATTGCCAGGAGAAATATCAACAACCTCAGATATGCAGATGTTACCACTCTAATGGCAGAAAATGAAGAGGAACTAAAGAGCCTCTTGATGAGGGTGAAAGAGCAGAGTGAAAAAGCTAGCTTAAAACTCAACATTCAAAAAACTAAGATCATGGCATCCAGTTCCATCACTTCCTGGCAAATAGATGGGAAAAAAGTGGAAATGGTGACAGATTGTATTTTCATGGACTCGAAAATCACTGCAGATGGTGACTGCAGCCACGAAATTAAAAGACAATTGCTCCTTGGAAGAAAAGTTATGACAAACCTAGACTGCATATTAAAAAAAAACATCACTTTGCCAACAAAGGTCCTTATAGTCAAACCTACGGCTTTTCCAGTAGTCATGTATGGATATGCAAGTTGGACCATAAAGAAGTCTGAGTGCTGAACAATTGATGTTTTGGAATTGTGATGCTGGAGAAAACTTTTGAGAGTCCCTCAGAAAAGGCAATGGCACCCCACTCCAGTACTCTTGCCTGGAAAATCCCATGGATGGAGGAGTCTGGTAGGCTGCAGTCCTTGGTGTCGCTAAGAGTCGGGGGTGAGAGACTTCATTTTCACTTTTCACTTTCATGCATTGGAGAAGGAAATGGCAACCCACTCCAGTATTCTTGCCTGGAGAATCCCAGGGACAGAGGAGCCTAGTGGGCTACCGTCTGTGGGGTCGCACAGAGTCGGACACGACTGAAGTGACTTAGCTGTGGACAGCAAAGAGATCAAACTAGTCAATCTTAAATGAAGTTAACCCTGAATATTCATTGGAAAGACTGATGCTGAAGCTGAAGCTCAGTACTTTGGCCACCTGATGGGAAGAGCCAACTCACTGGAAAAGACCCTGATGCTCAGAAAGACTGAGGGCAGGAGGAGAAGTGAGCAACAGAGAATGAGATGGTTGGGTGGCATCACTTACTCATTGGATATGAGTTTGAGCAAACTCTGGGTAATATTGAAGGACAGGGAAGCCTGGCATGCTGCAGTTCATGGAGTGGCAAAGAGTCAGACACGACTTAGTGACTGAACAACAATGAGACAAGATATGGAAGCAATCTAAGTATTTATCAGTAGATGAGTGGGCAAGGAAAATGTGGTAAATATTACCAATGGAATATTAACTAGGCATAAGAAAAAATGAACTCTTTCCATTTGTGACAAATTGGTTGGATTTTGAGTATTATACTAAGTGAAAGAAGCTAAATATATACTGTATGATTTCACTTATATATGTAAAATCTAGAAATCAAAACAAATGAACAAACATAACAAAGCAGAAACAGAATCATAAATATAGAGAACAAACAGGTGGTTGCCAAAGGGGAAAGGGATGGAAGGAAAAAAGAAATAGGTGAGGGATATTGAGGTACAGACTTCCATTTGAAAAATAAACGATCATGGGTATGAAGATAACTATGTGTATCTTTGAATGGTGACATCATAATTAGCATTATCCTTGTTGATCACTTTGAAATGTAAAAGGTAAAAACAAAAGAAAAATTAAACCAATGGAAAATAATACTATGTTTTTAATATGGAGACAAGATCATTAAAATATTAGTTTTTCATAAATTAACAAATGCACCAGATTTTGACTTGCTTGAATATAACTGTTTTGAGTATGTGTGTGTGTTGGGGAAGGGTGTAATTTAAATAAGCTGCTTCTAAAATTTATATGAAAATTTTAAGCAAGCAAAAACATCTAAAAATATTCTAAGGAAGAATAGTGGCAGGTAAATATATTAGGTAAAAAAAAACAACACTTTAAAACAAATATGTAAGTGGAATAGAATTAAAATTCTTCATTATTTCCATATTTCACATTGTGTCAGAGGACTTTTCATTTGCTCCATGGAAGGGTAAGCCCAAAAGAATTCAGAAAAAAAAAAGTCAATTGAATTTCAAAAAGTTTTTTTAATGCATAACTAAAATATTTGCCTGAAAAGCTGAAATAGTTTTTAACTTTAGCAAACTTTTCTAGAGAGGAAAGCTTATTTGAGTTTACAAAGAATAATTTTGAATATCAAAAGCCTAAGCACTGAAAGTACTTTGTATGTGAAACATATAATGTACACTACTACAGAGTTAGGAAGGATTTAGGTTTCTCTGTTGAAATAAAATAAAGATGTCTGGCTTCGTGGAGATGATAGCACTAGAATTAGCTGGTTATTGGGGAAGGCCCACTCTTGCACCTGCTGGAGATGCCAGGTTTACCCTGCTGTAAAGAAGGAGGGGAGGCATCTGATAAAGCAGAAGTGCTTTATCACTTCCCAGCCTCAGAAAGCATGTGACTGCTGGTGGAGCAGAAATAGGTGAGTGATACATCCAAGAGGATGTCTTGGTGACTCCTCAATGTGTCCTATTTACTCCACTATAGGGTTAAGGATGCAACTAAATGTCCAGGTGCCCTCAAGTGCTTGGAGAGAGAGGGCCAGTGGGCTGAAGAGTAATCACAAGGAAGATGAAGCAGGAACCACATTGTTTGAAGAACATGACAAGACCAGAGTCATCTCAAAAGATACCAACAAGGATGACTACAAGGGTCATGTATCTATATTGAATCCAATATGGACAGATGGAAGTGACCATGGATCAAGTTCCTCTTCCTCCCTGCTAAGAAAACTAGAAGCCTCTGTTACCAACCCAAGGCTCTTGGACTCCTTAATCAATAAAAATTGATAGGTCAGACATGAAATTCAGGCAAGGTTTTACTGGGACTTGGGTTGCGGCACAAAGGAGTGAAAGCAAGTTAACAGGTTCCTTTGCTGGCTCCTGAGTGGGGGTGAGGGGGTGAGCTTGTCCTTTAAATATGATGAGGCTAAGGGCAGACCTCTTGGGTCAGGGCAGAGGAGTGGCTTAAGTGGTCTGCTCACCTCCTTGCTGGTGCTGTGTGCAGGATCATGCATAGGACCCTGCTTTCACTCAACACTTCAGAAGTGGCAGTTGGGTTTTTGATAGTTTTGTATTTTATTGTTCATAATTACCTGACTGCTTCCCAGGTGGCACTAGTGGTGAAGAACCTGCCTTCCAGTGTAGGAGACATAAGAGATGTGGGTTCAATCGCTGAGTTGGGAAGATCCCCTGAAAAAGGAAATGGCAACTCACTCCAGTATTCCTGCCTGGAGAATCCCATGGACAGAGAAGCCTGGCAGGCTACAGTCCATAGGGTTGCAATGAGTCGGACATGACTGAAGCGACCTAGCACACACGCAAGCCATGTGTGCAGTTATTTTTAGCTACTTGTAGTTTCTTTGTATTTTGTTGTTGGAGGATAGGTTTGTCCAGGTGCAAGAACTGCACCAGTGACAGATTTTATTTTCTTGGGTTCCTAAATCACTGCAGAAATGACTTCAGCTACAATATTAAAAGATGTTTGCTTCTTGGAAGAAAAGCTATGACAAATTTAGACAGCATATTAAAAAGCAGAGACATTACTTTGCCGACAAATGTCCATATAGTCAAAGCTTTGGTTTTTCCAGTAGTCATGTATGGATGTGAGAGTTGGACCATAAGGAAGATTGAGCGCCAAAGAATTGATGCTTTTGAACTGTGGTGTTGGAGCATGTCACAGTCTTCATAGACCGGGACCTGGGGACTGGAGTCGATGAGAAGGAAGGACGCAGGGACCCAAGTCTCGAGTGAAACAAGGGTACTTTACTTGCAGAAACACATGCTTATATATCTTCAATAAAATGATTACTCAGCCATTAAAAAGAATGAAATGCCACCAGTTGCAACAAAATGGATAGTCCTTTAAGTAAAAGGTCACTGAAGAGAGTCACTGAAGGGAGTCACTGAAGGGAATCCAAGCAGGTGGTCTCTCCCATGATCTCCTGAGAACTTCGTGCAGCTCTGCTTGTTCCTGTTTCCCAGGAACTGATAAGGAACAGAGAGTCTTTGAGAAATGGCACACAAAGGAAGAAAACAACATATTGGATCCCTTAAAGTTGAACATCCCCTGACAATTCCCCCTTTTTTATTTTTTCATAACTGGGGGTGACTGTAGATACTTTAGTGAAAAAGGCCCTGACCAATTGAGTTTGTTTAGTTTGAACAATTTTAGTAGAATGGCATCTGTATACTACAAATATAATCACCAGGATAATTATCAGCCTTATAGCTCCAGATCCAATACTATGTGTGATGCTTTGAAACCATCTTCGAGGGTCTAGCCCAGATAATTGATCAGCTAGCTGTTCAGCTAAGGTTTGCAAATTGTTGGAAGAGACCTCTTAGAGAAGGTTTCAAAAATTTCCTTCTACAATAATTGTACATTTAAGGAAGCATTATTATGTATATCTTGCAAATGAAATTTTGTTCCCAATTATAAGTTCTATGGTTGAACCGAACAGGAGTAATGCAAAATTGCATAGAATTTCAATCACATTTTAATAATACCTGTTTTTGTAAATCTATTAATTGATCTCAAACCCATTGGATGGCTGTTTTTAATTCCTGGGTGGCCCACATAGTATGAGCATCTTTAGTCCAATTTTGAATAAAGTTTTGTGTTTGAATTGAAGTTTGTAAAGCTATGCCTGAGGCAGCAGCAGTGGTGCAAATGGCTATTAGTCCCAAAATGCCAAGAATTAGCCATCCAATGAATCATTTAGCTCATTGGAGTAATTTAGTGAGTAACCAGGAGGCAAGTCCTGCCATGGGACCCTCTTCACAGGGTCACTGGAGATCTACTGGCAACCATAGGCTATGTCAAGATTGAAGAATCAAAAGGGATTCGTTTTTTAGAGAAATAGAGGAATTAAGACAAGTATACAATTTGCAATCTATAAGTCTTATTAAATTGTAAGTTTCCTATGGCTATTACAAAAGGAAAGGGAACACAAGCTTGTATAAAATATGAATGATTATAATGGAAGGAATAGTTACTATGACTACAACTGGTCCCTGTGAAATATCCAGTCCCAGTTCCAAGTTTTTCAGTACTTGCAGCAAGTTTCCAGATGTCCCATTGTTCAGGCCCAATTCGTTTATTGAGGACGATTCAAGGGCGAGGAGGTGTCATTCGGCCGTCAAGCCAGCCAAGAAGTCCTTTGTCATGGAAGTGTTCCATTGAACTGTTGGTAACCTTCCATGCTACTTGAGTAACATAATCACACATAGTACTATTAATATCATCTGAGCAGTTAAATAGCCACATATCACATACCATGGGGTCCCCAATCTACAGTGGTGTAATTGGCCACAAACATTAATTTCCCTGACTTAGCTTGACATCTATCCCAATAAACAGGAGTATATTTAAAATCCTTATAAGTAAACCCCTTACATTCTGACTTTTGTCCTTTTCCTAGAATTTTGGTAGTATTGACATGGTTCTCATAAAAGGACAGGGCAGTAAACAGTCCAAGCAATGTGTGGAAATTCTATTTTGGAGGCAGGTGAAAGCCCATGTTTGTTGACTAACGTTAATATATAATTCTGCTGGGCCAATGCATAAATGAAGGATTTCATAGCCTAGAGAAATGTTAATTACTCTTCCTTCTTCCTCAGGATGAGAGGGCCCCTCCAAGCTCCAAGGAGGAGGCATATGTACTGAGTCATTAGTGGATATGATAGGTCCTATATCTGTCCATTCTGCTGCTGCTGCTAAGTCGCTTCAGTCGTGTCCGACTCTGTGGACTCCATAGATGGCAGCCCACCAGGCTCCCCTGTCCCTGGGATTCTGTCCATTCTACAACCTGAAATAAAGAGGGGTTAGGTATATAAGCCCAATAAGTGTGATTAATCAAGTCAGCCTGAGCAGGGGAAGCAAAAGCAAGCAAAGCAACCACAGAGACAAAAATATTCTCAGGATTCCAAGGCATTCCCTGTTGAGAAACCAGATTTTCAGCTTGATTAGTAAGAGTTTTTATCTGTCCCCAAGTAGGGAGATCATGAGGTCAATGACATTGAGTAAGGCGTTTCTTTGAAATTTTTAAAGCCGCCATGGCTTGTACTGGAACCTCCTCCTCCCAGGGATTTCGCCTTTTTCTCTCTATCTTGAATGCCAGTGGCTCCCCAGGGGCAGATCTTCCTAAGAGGGAGCCAACTGACTTCGTTGGCTCCATCTGGAGAAATACAAGCATACCCCTTTCCAGGTAATATTACTTTCCCAGATTTCCATTGTTTAGTCAGCCCGTCGTGATACCAAATGGGCAGAGGAAGAGAAGTGTCCTTCAGTTCCTCGAAATGTTTTTCTGCTTTTGTCAAAATGCCTCCTTGCAGTAAGTTAAAAAAATTTAAAACAAAGCTGTATTAACAATAGTTATAGGACTAGAGAATATATTGCATTGGAATCTAGTATAGTCTGCTCTGGGTAAGGAAGATAAAAATGTTCCTGTGTATTCCCCCTTTTTAAATTTTTTTATTTGTAGTTTCAGTGTATGGTATGCTTGTTCAACAATGCCTTGTACTTGTGGATTATAAGGAATGCTTGTAATATGTTTAATAGAAAATGATTGTAGGAATTGTTTGAATTGCCTAGAAATACAGGCAGGGCCATTGTCTGTTTTTATAGAACTAGGTGTTCCCATGATAGCAAAACAAGCTAACAGGTGGGTTATAACATGTCGTGTAGCCTCATCTCGATGAGGTATGACCCATATAAAAGAGGAATTTGTATCGATTGAGACATGTAAGAAGGAAGAGGAAGAAAGTTCAGGACAATGAGTTACATTCATTTGCCATAGTTCATTAGGTTGTAGTCCTCGAGGATTAACACCTTGTGCAATAGGTCAAAGATGTAAGGGCCTACAAGTAGGGCAATTATTAATGATTTCCTTAGCATGGCTGTATGGAATTTTCCAAATTTGGTGTAATGAACCAGCATTATTGTGTAAACATGTTGCTCTTCAGGAGTAGCAAAAGAGACAAGTTTATCAGCTTGTTCATTGCCATGAGCCATAGGGCCAGGAAGGCAAGAATGTGCTCAAATATGGGTAATATAAATGGGGGAAGTGCAGTTCCTAATAAGAGATTGTAGTTTGAGAAAAAGTTGTTGAATAATAAACTGATTAGAATTTATGGTAGAAGTTTCTATATATCGTAATACAAAAACTGAATATAAAGAATCAGAAACTATATTAATAAGGTAAGGATGTAGGTGAATAACTTGAATAAGAGCATATAATTCATTTTGTTGAGCACAGTGAAATTTAGTATAAAAAACTTTATATTCTTTGAGAGACCAGAATGAGGCTTTAGCATTTTTAGTCCCATCTATATAAAAACATCGGCTTGAGGTATAGGTTGTGATGTGACAATGCAAGAGATAAATTCAGTATTTTTGAAGAAATTCCAAAGTTTGTTAGAAGGATAATGAAATGAAATTTATCCAAAATATTCCAAAAAGGCTATTTGGAAGTCAGTAGAAGTTTGTAATGGCAACCCACTCTGGTACTCTTGTCTGGAAAGTCCCATGGATGGAGGAGGCTGGTGGGCTGAGTTCATGGGGTCGTGACAAGTTGGACATGACTGAGCGACTTCACTTTCACTTTTCAGTTTCATGCATTGGAGAAGGAAATGGAAACCCACTCCAGTGTTCTTGCCTGGAGAATCCCAGGGACAGGGGAGCCTGGTGGGCTGCCATCTATGGGGTCGCATAGAGTCGGACATGACTGAAGCGACTTAGCAGCAGCAGCAGAAGTTTGTAAAGCATTCTCAAATTGAGATTTACTAATAGGTACTACAATTTTATGAGGATCAGAGCCAATTAGAGCTCTAGTTCTATTTCTCCCATTGATAATTATTATAGCAATCAAATCAAGATAGGGTATAAGTGACCTTGTCCCTCTAAAATGGGTATATACCCATTCTATTGGGTGTTCTTGTTGGGCAAGAAGTCCTGTAGGGGAATGGAGAGAGGGAAGTATAAATAAGTCTAGAGGTAACTCAATTCTAATATGAGTAAGAAATTGCTTTTGCAATTTATTTTGCACTAAGCAGAGTTCCTCTCATGCCTCTTGGGAGAGTGAACAAGGGCTATTTAAATCAGGATCTCCTTTTAAAGTGTTAAATAAATTAGTCAGTTGATAATTTGCTATGTCCAAAGAAGGTCTAATCCAGTTTATATCACCTAAAGTTTTTTGAAAATCATTCAAGGTTGATAATTTATCAACACAAATCTGTGTCCGTTGGGGAGTGATACTTTGTCTATTAACAATAAATCCCAAGTAATGGTAAGGTGTAGAGGTTTGAATCTTTTCAGGGGCAATAATCGGAGAGGGCACTGGCACCCCACTCCAGTACTCTTGCCTGGAGAATCCCATGGATGGAGGAGCCTGGTGGGCTGCAGCCCATGGGGTCGAGAAGAGTCGGACACGACTGAGTGACTTCACTTTCACTTTTCACTTTCATGCATTGGAGAAGGAAATGGAAACCCACTCCAGTGTTCTTGCCTGGAGAATCCCAGGGACGGGGGAGCCTGGTAGGCTGCCGTCTATGGGGTCACACAGAGTCGGACACGACTGAAGTGACTTAGCAGCAGCAGCAGCAGCAGCGGGCAATAATTAATCCAGAATCTTTTAAGTATTGTTGAGCTATGTCAAGCATCTGCTGAGTTTCTAAAATAGAAGGAGCTGAAAAGAATATATCATCCATATAGTGAATAACAAGAAAGTTAGGAAATTGTTTTCTCACAGGTTCAAGAGCTTTGGCTACATAATATTGACACATGGTGGGAGAATTCATCATTCCTTGAGGCAATACAGTCCATTGATACTGTTTGTGAGGCCCGATATGATTAGGATAAGGGAGAGAGAAAGGAAATCTCTCTTGGTCTAGAGGATGTAAAGGTGTAGTAAAAAAGCAACCTTGCAAATGTATTATAATAATATGCCAGTTTTGAGGAATAGTGGTAGGTGATGGAATTCCTGGTTGCAATGCACCCATAGGTTTCATGGATGCATTAACCTTTCAAAGTTCTGTTAAAAGATGCCATTTGTTAGATTTCTTATTTATCACAAAAATGGGAGAATTCCAAGGGAACAAGATTCCTCAATATATTTTAATTTCAATTGTGTTATCTATAAGTTCCTTAGTAGCTTCTAATTTCTCTTTTGTAAGGGGCCACTGCTCTGTCCAAATAGGCTAATCATTTTTCCAAGTTATTTTAATAATTGTATTGCTTATTAAATGAGTGGTGGCCCCTAGGAAAAATGTGGAATATATATTTGAGTTTGCCATTGCATAAGTAAATCTCTTCCAATTAAGGAGTGCATCTATCACATAAGGTTGTAATGTTGCAGGCTGGCCTTCTGGTCCCTCACATGGATATATTTGGACACTTTGATAAACCTCTTGTACTTTGGTTTGAGATATTCCTGCAATGTGGCAAAAAATTATTTGTAAAGGCCAAGATTTGGGTCATAAATGTTTGGAAACAATGGTAATATTGGATCCAGTATCAAGAAGACTAGAAAAATCTTTTGCCATTAATTTTGATATTTATATTTGGTCATGCAGATGACACCACCCTTATGGAAGAAAGTGAACAGGAACTAAAAAGCCTCTTGATGAAAGTGAAAGAGGAGAGTGAAAAACTTGGCTTAAAGGTCAACATTCAGAAAACTAAGATCATGGCATCTGGTCCCATCACTTCATGGGAAATAGATGGGGAAACAGTGGAAACAGTGTCAGACTTTATTTTTGGGGGCTCCAAAATCACTGCAGATGGTGACTGCAGCCATGAAATTAAAAGATGCTTACTCCTTGGAAGGAAAGTTATGACCAACCTAGATAGCATATTCAAAAGCAGAGACATTACATTGCCAACAAAAGTCCATCTAGTCAAGGCTATGGTTTTTCCAGTGGTCATGTATGGATGTGAAGAAAGCTGAGCGCTGAAGAATTGCTGCTTTTGAACTGTGGTGTTAGAGAAGATTCTTGAGAGTCCCTTGGACTGCAAGGAGATCCAACCAGTCCATTCTAAAGGAGATTGGTCCTGGGTGTTCATTGGAAGGACTGATGCTAAAGCTGAAACTCCAGTACTTTGGCCACCTCGTGCAAAGAGTTGACTCATTGGAAAAGACTCTGATGCTGGGAGGGATTGGGGGCAGGAAGAGAAGGGGACGACAGAAGATGAGATGGCTGGATGGCATCACCAACTCAGTGGACGTGAGTCTGAGTGAACTCCAGAAGTTGGTGATGGACAGGGAGGCGTGGCGTGCTGCAGTTCATGGGGTCACAAAGAGTCGGACATGACTGAGCGACTGAACTGAACTGAACTGAACTGATGCATATTCAGATACTAATGATGTCCATAAGGATTGCTTTTGATCTGTACTACCAAATACACCTGTCCGTATAATATTAGAGGAGTTAATAGAAATGTAAGGTAAAAGAAGTAATTGGGAAATTTTGTCCCCATTTTTGAATTGCCACAGTATCTGAGATGACATCATAATTTGAATTTTTCCCTTATAATCTGAATCAATTATTCCAGGATGAATAGTAATTCACTTAGAAGTCAGACTAGTTTGGCCAAGTATAAGGCCAAAGGTTTATGGGGGTAAGGGTCCACAAAGTCCAGTAGGTATTCTAGACGGAACTGCTTGAGGAAAAAGAAGAAAATCATTCAGGGCTGGTATATTGATGGAAGCACTGCCAGATGTTGAAGATTTGAGGGAAAAGATGGAGTTTGCCTCTAGTTTTTGTTGCTGGTGACCTGGGGAGTCCCCATCTTTGAGTTTCCCAAAATAGGGTTCCCTTTAACATCATACTTAGATCGACATTCTTTAGCCCAATGTACCCCTTTATGACATTGAGGGCAGACCCCTGGAGGTTTTTTAGTAATTTTAATTTTTTCTGTGTGTTTTTTTAGGGCAATCCTTTTTAAAATGGCTTTTATCCCCACAAACAAAGCATCCTTCATTCCCCTTTTTAAAGGCAGTAGCCATTGCTTCAGCTAACATTTGCATTTTCTGAATTTCTAATCCTAAATTGCGACAAGCCTTCAAATAATCAATAACATTCCCAGTTTCACGGATTGGAGCGATGGCTCTCTGAATTTCCTGATTTGCATTCTCATATGCAAGCAGTTTTTCTAATTGCACTCTGGCCTCCTCTCTGACAACAATATGGGAGATAGCAACTCCCAGTCTAGCTAAAAAATCAGCACAGGCTTCATTAGGCCCTTGTAATATCTTTGTGTAGCTACCTTTAGGTTCCCCTTGAGGAGTAATTTGATCCAAAGCTTCAAGGGCAACTTCTTTCAATTGCTCATGCCACAAAGGAGGGCATTGTATCTGAGCTTCCACCAAATCAAATTGCCCCATACTGGTTAACATTTCAAAAGTAATTTGATTTTGGGGAGTGCCAGCTTGAGCATTAGAATTGGCATGATCTTGGGCAACATCATGAAACCACATTATCCATTGAAGATATTCTCCTGATTTAAGAAGAGCTTTTACCAAAATTCACCAATCATAAGGAATAAAATTTTCAATAGAAGATGCCATAGCGTTTAGAAGTTCTATGGTGCTGCTGCTGCTAAATCACTTCAGTCGTGTCCAACTCTGTGCAACCCCATAGATGGCAGCCCACCAGGCTCCCCTGTCCCTGGGATTCTCCAGGCAAGAACACTGGAGTGGGTTTCCATTTCCTTCTCCAATGCATGAAAGTGGAAAGTGAAAAGTGAAAGTGAAGTCACTCAGTCGTGTCCAACTCTTAGCGACCCCATAGGCTGCAGCCCACCAGGCTCCTCCATCCATGGGACTCTCCAGGAAAGAGTACTGGAGTGGGGTGCCATTGCCTTCTCCATTAGAAGTTCTTTAGTAAAAGGCAAATGAGGGCCGTACATAGTTACAGCCTTTTCATTTGTTGTATGTGAGAAAAATCAATGCCTTCCTATTGAGGTATTAGTTGCCCTTGAGCATTAAAATTTTTTAACACAGGAAAGGCAAAAAGATCATCAGACTCAGAGACTTGAGACTGCAAAGCCAGTAAATCAGAAAGCCTTCATCATAAAGGAGAATGAGTGGATCATCTGTTTTCATAAATATGAGTGTGTATTAGGGGCTTATCATTGTCATCAAAAAAAGTATTGTTGGCTTTAGTGTCAAAGAGAGCATCAGAAAAATCATCACCAGATTCATTTTGTCCTCAAATTGAGGGGACCTTTGGTTTCGTGCCTGTTACAAGAGGAGGAAGAGCATTTGGGATAGCTGGAGCAGGGATGGTGGGAAAGTTCTGAAACATTTTATGTTTCTCTAATTGGGCCTTTTGTAAAATCTCATCATCTAATTCATATTCATATAATGAGCATTCCGCTTGTTGAAGAATATCAGGGAGGGGAAGAATTGCCTTGAAATGGCAAGATCATGGCTTTAATGAAGGCCCACAAGGGCAGAGACATTACTTTGCCAACAAAGGTCTGTCTAGTCAAGGCTATGGTTTTTCCAGTGGTCATGTATGGATGTGAGAGTTGGGCTGTGAAGAAAGCTGAGTGCCAAAGAATTAATGCTTTTGAACTGTGGTGTTGGAGAAGATTCTTGAGAGTCCCTTGGACTGCAAGAAGATCCAGCCAGTCCATCCTAAAGGAGATCAGTCCTGGGTGTTCATTGGAAGGATGGATGCTGAAGTTGAAACTCCAATACATTGGCCACCTCATGAGAAGAGTTGATTCATTGGAAAAGACCCTGATGCCGGGAGGGATTTGGGGCAGGAGGAGAAGGGGATGACAGAGGATGAGATGACTGGATGGCATCATCGACTTGATGGGTAAATTCCTTGATGAGCTTGGATAAATTCCAGGAATTGGTGATAGACAGGGAGGCCTGGCATGCTGTGATTCATGGGGTGGCAGAGTCGAACACGACTGAGCAACTGAACTGAACAAAGGCCAGAAATCTATTGGAATATTTTCTCCCCATCTTGCGGCTTGTTCAACATTTTCTTTAACCCAGTTCCAAATTTCTAAATCGAAACTGCCTTCATCAGGGAACCAGGGATTATATTCAACCACTGTTTGGAGACAAGCCTCTATCCGCTGACGTGAAACTGAAAGTCCTTGAACCTTAAATAAATGATGAAGTAAAGTAGAAAAGTGGTGGGGCTTTCCAGCCATTTGTCCCATAACCCCGCACTTACCGACCTCCATAGGTCCTAACGGTCACTCCGTCCGCTTGCCAAGGTCGTTCACCAGGTCCCTGTTCAGGCGCTAATTGTCATGGTCTTCGTAGACCAGGACCTGGGGACGAGTCGACGAGAAGAAGGATGCAGGAACCCAAGTCTTGAGTGAAACAAGGGTACTTTATTTGCAGAAACGCATGCTTATATATCTTCAATAAAATGATTACTCAGCCATTAAAAAGAATGAAATTCCACCAGCTGCAACAAAATGGATAGTCCTTTAAGTAAAAGGTCACTGAAGAGAGTCACTGAAGGGAGTCATTGAAGGAAATTCAACCAGGTTCTCTTTCCCATAATCTTAGTCCTGAGAACTGCGTGCAGCTCTGCTCATTCCTGTTTCCCAGGAACTGATAAGGAACAGAGAGTCCTTGAGAAATGGCACACAAAGGAAGAAAACAACATATTGGATCCCTTAAAGTTGAACGTCCCCTAACAGGAGAACAGTCTTGAGAGTCCCTGGTTTGCAAGGAGATCAAACCAGTCAATCTTAAAGGATATCAATCTTAAATATTCATTAGAAGGACTGATGCTGAAACCAATGCTACAATCCTTTGGCCACCTGATGTGAAGAACCAACTTGTTAGAAAAGACCCTGATGCTGGGAAAGATTGAAGGCAGGAGGAGAAGGAGATGATTGACAGAGGATGAGATGGTTGGATGGCATTACTGACTCAGTAGACATGAGTTTGAGCATGCTCTGGGATATGGTGAAGGACAGGGAAGTCTGGCATGCTGCAGACCATGGGGTCACAAAGAGTTGGACACAACTGCGTGAATGAAGAAAAACAGTAACCAGCACTGCAACATAGGGTCCCAGGCCCCAGGTCTAGACTGTCTCACATTCACCAGAACATGATCCACTCAGAGGATAATGAGGAAGAAAGGGGAGGACCAGGACCTTGAGTTTCACTGTTTAGTCATAAAATGACTTAAGTACTAAATTGCCTAAGTTTATAGGAAAAAGCCTAGTTGACTTTTTCTGGCAGACTCCTGAGTGGGGGTGAGGGGTAGTTCTTTAAATGGGATGAGGCTAGGGGCAGACCTCTTGGGTCAGGGCAGAGGAGTGGCCCAAGTCAGGCCCTTTTCCTACCTGACTTTTTCAGGCAGATCGGGAGCTCAGAATTACAAAGCAGATTGAATTGCAGAACAGTTTTAGAGTTAGATTTGTACATGCAATAGCCTATATAGCTTATAAAATGCATAATCACTTTATAGATTTTATTTGATATTTCTGTATTTTAAAAATATTTTGCAATGAGAATACTGTGTATTCATATATATCTTATGTATCTTTTAATAAATATACCAGTATTATAATTTTGACTTGCTCAGTAATTATCAATATTGACCACTATAGTTTGATTCAACACCTATTTTTTTAATCACAAATTGAGTCTAAAGTTCACCCTGATTCTTTTTTTTTATTATTATTATTAAGATGAGGAATAGTACATTGTCTTCTATTATTTCATTTCTAACTCAGTTGCTTTAATTTTATGGAAGTTTTAAGTCAAAAGTCCTTTAGCATTGACTTTTTTTCAGATTTTTAAGACTAATAGAACTACCTATTTTATCAGAAAGGTGCTATGCTGATTCTTTTCATATTTCCATTTAAGTCTGTTTCTTTGCCTTTGTGAATTTACATATAAAAGGCAGGAGAGGACCCAACCTGAACAGCCTTTTTAAAACTCTCTTTGGCTCCTCCTGATCATCCCCTTGCCCTCCTGGCTTCTCTCCTATTACTAGAAGTTCCCATTTGGATCTGCTTCTAATTTTTCTTTCTTCTTAGCTAATTTCATAGCATTCTTTCAATGCTTTGATCCCTGAGCTGTTAGTCTTCTCTTCTTTTGAGCCTGCTATATATCCTGCCCATGAGAGAGTCCTTCTTTAAGCCTCACAAGGACTTTTTCATGTGGCTTATCTCTAGCCAGGAGAAGTGAAGAGTCAGACTAAGTCACGTAAGCTCCATGCACGTCATATGTGGTTAGTACTTCTCTCCATTCAACTTCTTCACTTCCCACAACCCTGGTTTCCTTTCCTTTGAAGTCCTGCATGCTTGGAAATATTCTCTCTAGAAAGATTTTAGCTCACTGTAAACCCATTTCCTAAAAGGTATTTATATTTTCACTTTGTTTATCGTATTAGATTTCTGCACAGTATCCTTCCTAGTGACCACTTGTTCAAGCATCCAATTTATGTTAGAAGATTCAGTGAAGTGGTGATTTTAATGTGGTTTATACCACATTAAAAAGTGAACCGGTCACTTTAAATTTAAGTTTGAGATTGAACTTGGGTGGCCTCAACCTACATCAGCTTGGGGTGGGGCTTGGATTCCCAGAAAGAGATTGAGGCTGGGTTGAGGCGAAGAGAACATCGGATCTTAACCACTAGACAAGTGGTCAGTGATAAGGGCCCTGTCCCTTCGGCTTTGGAGAAAAGAATCCACACAAAGAAGGAAAGTAGTAAACCAAATAAAGTATTTATTAAGAGGAAAAGAGGACAGGACCTGTGGATAGACACACAGGCAGACTCAGAGTTCCCGAGTCACACCCTTGTAGTAGTTTGAATTACTTGTATTGGGTATTTCTTCCAAGTTTCCTTTGGCCAATCTTTTTGATTTGCCTGGTACACAGTCCATATTTCATATGTCTTAGTATTCTCCCGTGTGAGTGCACACATCTCTTAGCTAAGACAGATTTTACCAAAAAGGCATCTGGGTAGAACATCCCTTGGCATAACTGCTCTTTGGCCTCCAAGGAGTCTTTCTGCACATGTGTAGTCAAGGAGGTCTCCTGACTTCAAGGATGAAAAATATGTGGTCTGGGTGGGGCCCAGCTTCCTCCTTTAATTGTCCTGCTATTCTTGACTTGGAGTTTCAATCCACAGGGAATGAATCCCAAATAGCTTTACCATGGGGAGAGGGAAGAGGCTCATCTACCTCCTACCTCAAGATGAACGTGAGATCTCACTCTGATCTTAAAATCATCTCCTGGAATAGGGCCAGTGTGTGTTTATTTACAGGTCTTTGGAGTGACATGTGTTTTTATTATGCTAACAAAGAGGCTGAGGAAGTGAAAAATCATTTGTTAGAGGCTTACCCCTCTTCCATTTTTGCTCTGGCCCTGTATATGATGTATGAAACTTTGCCAATCATTTGAAATACTGGCTCTGTAACTTTACCGATATAGACTTCCTCCTGAAAGGCATGCACACCTATTTGGGTAGGGATCTCATCTTAGGAAAGGGATTTCTACCCACCACTCTCTGTAGAGTATCCTGGACTTCTTTGTTTCTTAGGCTATACACAGCAGGGTTTAGTAAAGGTGTTATGACAGTGTAGGTCACTGAGATCAGTTGATCCTGATCCTTGCTGTTCTCTGACTTGGGCTTGAAGTAGGCAATGGAGGCACAGCCATAGTGGACAATGACCACAGTGAGGTGGGAGGCGCAGGTGGCAAAGGCCTTCTTCCAGCCCTCCGCTGAGGAAATCTTGAGAATGGTGGAGATAATGAGGATGTAGGAAATGAAGAAGGTGGCAGGGCCTGTGATGGCCAAGAGACTGGTAATTAAGGCCAGGATATCAGTGATGATTGGGGTAGCACAGGCCAGGTTCAGCACAGGTCAACATCATGAAAGAAATGCTCAATCAGTGCCTTGCAAAAGGGCAATCTGAAAATAGCCACAACCTGAACCAGTGAGAGTGAGAACCCTGTGGCACCGACTGAGAATGCCAGGATGGCACAGACCCTCCAGTTCATGATGACTGAATAACGAAGTGGGTTACAGATAGCCACATAGCGATCATACCCCATTACTGCCAACAAGAGGCAGTTGGTGATGGCAAAGCCAAGAAAGAAGAAAAGCTGAGTTCCACAGCCCTCCAGGGAAATGGATTGGCTCAGACCTACAAGGCTGAAAGGCATGCATGGGATGATCACAAGGGAGTAGAAAGTCTTTGATGTAGATAGGACACTTAGAAAGAAGGACATGGGTGTGTGGAGGTGATGGTCTATATGGATAGCAGTCACAATGATGGCATTACCAGCCAGAGTTAAAATGTACAGGATGAGAAACACCATGAAGAGCTCAGCTGATGTTCTTGGAAGTTGGAGAAACCTTGGAAAATAAACTCTCTTACCTGTGTGTGGTTGGCTGTCCTCATTGGAGATCTCAGGGCTGAAAAACAAAGAAAAAGTCAGCACCATCTCTTGGTGAGCGCACTGTCTAAAGATTCAATACCACAAAGATTCAGTTCAAAATTTCATTAATCAACTGCCTTTCCCAGAGATGTGGCAGACTAGGTCCTGGGACTGGAATAAGAGATACAGAAAATTTGTGCAACACTATTTAAAAGCTTGAGGTAAAGCTTTCTTTTCAGGTACTTATGGCCCATGAAATTGGTCTCAAAAGTTTCTTAAAACTGTATTTTCTGTAGACCACAGTCTCAGCCCACAATGTAAGCTAGAAATTGTCACAAAAAGGAACTTTAAAACTTACAAATATTTGATAATCTAACCACTGGTTCAAAGAGGAATTAACAATGGAAGTTAAAAAATATTTAGAACTAAAGAATAATAAGCAAATCACATATCAGCATTTAAGAACATTATTAGAGGGAACTTTGTAGTTTAAAATGCTTTTTTGTACTTTTATAAAAGGCTGAAAATTAGCTAGTAGAGCATCCACCCTAAGAAGTTATAAAAACAAGATTAAAAAAAGAAAGTAGAAGTAAAAAAAAAATGATACAATTGTTATCAATATATAAAAGAAAGATAAAACAGATAAGATCCAAAAGGGTAAAACTTTATAAACTTTAGGTAAACTGCTAGTGAAACCGTCAAAGGAGGGAAAAAAAAAAAAAACGAGGACACAAACTCTAGTAAGAATTAATAAAGAGACATAAAGACAACTTTCAGACACAAAAAGATGAAAAGCAATTTTATGAAAAACTTTGTCTCAGTACATTTTAAACTTCAATGAAATGGATACATGTCTAGAAAAAAAAAATTACTTATCAATATTGAATTAAGAAGAAGCCTGAAAACTATTTTAAGAAATAAAGACAGTAGTGAAAAGTCTACAAATAAACCTCCAGGCCAAGAACAATTTACCAATAACAATTTACAACATTCAAGGATAAGTTAATTTCAATCTTAAGACTGAAATAGTTTAAACTATTATGAGTTATAAAAAAAAGAAGGGGTAGGGGAGCAAAATTTGCCACCTCCAAGATGTGTCTCTTTACCATGAAGATTAATTTAGGCTGGTTATTTTTAAGGTCCAATGACTCAGGAGGAATCTTTGACCTTTCCCCTAAAGGCCTAAAAGTTTGTAGATGGAGGGCTTGTTCCAGGAAGAGAGCCATCACCGTAGATAACTATGGTATGAACCAGAGAAACCCAGCAAAGTCTTCTCATTAAAATTTCTCTGTCCCATTGTTTCTGCCTGGCCCAGCAAACATTTGTTTACCCAACATTTTCTTTTCTAGTGAATTGTGGATTGTCTTTTTCCTCTCGGAAGTCCCAAATCACTACCCCCAACGTCCTCTTTTTTCTTTAGCTGAACATGATATTCAAGGTGAGGGTTTCAGTCATTTGGTGAGTTATTCAGTCTTCCTGAATCTCTCACATATGTACTTGTTATTTAACTTTTGTTTGATTTTTCTCTCACTAATATGTCTCAGGTCAATTTAATTCTTAGACCAGCCAAAAGAAACTAGAAAGGTAGATAAAATTTCTTTCTCCCTGATGAGGGAATATTCCTAACCCCATTTTATGAAGCTGGAATTATCTTGATACCAAATTTATCAGGGCAATCTCACTCATAGAAATAAATGCAAAACTCTCAAGCAAAATGTCACCAGGCCAAATTCGACCATGTATAAAATGGGTATATGACCAAGCTGGTTTTATTTTAGGATGCTAAGCTTGTTTAACATTAAACAGTCCAATTATATTTTTCCTCAAATGAATTGTTTAAAGGAAAAGAGACATGATTATTTCAGTAGCTGCCAAAAAAGCATTTTTAAAATTCAGTGTCTACTTATAAGAACCCTTAGTAAACAAAGAATAAAAGATATTCTTTTAACTGATAAAGCATATGTACAGCAATTCTTCAGCCAGCATATACTTAAAGGTGAAATACTGAAAGATTCTTTTTAAGATTAAGAACAAGATAAGGGTGACTGCTTTATCTACTTCTATTCAACATTGAAAATTGAATATTCTAGCTAGCCCAGTAAGGCAAGAAAAAAGGAATTAAAGATACAAGGATTGAGAATAAAGAAAATCTTTGTAGATGATGTGATTGTGAGCATAGAAAATCCAAGAGAAGCTACTGATAAACTATTAGAATTATTAACAGAGTCTAACAAACTTTCTGGTACAAAATTTATATATAAAAATTCATCACATTTCTGTACTTAAATTGATAGAAAATTAAATTTAAAAGAGCTATCACTTGTGGTAGTTTAAAATATGAAATACCTAAGAATAAAGACCTTTATTAAGAAAATTATAAAACTTTAATAATAAACACTAGAGATGACTGAAATGAATGGAGCAGTACACCATGTTTATGAATTGGAAAATCTCATATTACAAAGATTTCAATTAATCAAAACTCCTGTGCAGCTCAATGAGAATCCCAAATGGATTGTTTTTGGTTCATTGGTTGCCAGATTGACAACTGATACTAAAATTTATATGGAAGTACAAAGAGAAGCCAAAACACTCTTAAAGAAGAAAAGCAAGAGTAAAGGGTTTGCCTTTCAAATACTGTTGCTTATTCTAAGGCTATAGGAATTAAGAAGATGTGGTATTATCACAGGGATAAGCAATCACACTAATGGGGGAAAAAAATTGAATTCTGAAATACAGAAACTATTTGCACCAGAGCTGGCTTTGCAGATTGGTGGAAAGCACAGAGTCATCAATTAATAGTCCTGGAATAGTTGGTTTACCCATATGGGAAAAACTGAAATTAGATGAGTTTACACCATTAAAGAGGAGGGCATGGTAACCCACTCCAGTATTCTTGCCTGGAGAATCCCACAGACAGAGGAGCCTGGCAGGCTACAGTCCATAGGGTCACAAAGAGTGGGACATGGCTGAAGCAACTTAGCACGCACACATTAAAGGGCTTCCCAGGTGGCTCAGTGGTAAAGACTCTGCCTGCCAATGCAGGAAACACAGGATATGCAGGTTCAATCCCTGGGTTGGGAAGATCCCCTGGAGAAGGAAATGGCAACTCACTCTAGTATTCTTGCCTGGAGAATCCCATAGACAGAGGAGCCTGGCAGGCTATAGTCCATAGGATCACAAAGAGTCAGACATGATTGAGCAACTGAGCATAAGCATGCACACCTTTAAAAAAAAAAAAAAAAATCGGTTTCAGATATATTAAAATGTAAAAACAAACAAAACATCCTATGAAACATCTAGAAGATAATATATGAGAATATTTTTAAAAATTGGGATAGTGAAAAATATAAAACCGAAAAGAAAATAATGATAATTTTATTCCATGAAAAATTAACTCCTATTTTTCAAAATAAATCACAAGAAAAGGAAAAGATAGAAATAGCAAAAACATTCGTAATAAAAACAACAGATAAAATACTAGCACCTGGAAGGTCTAAAAATCAGAAGGAGAAGATTAGCTTAATATAATAATAGACTAAAAAGAAAACAACAGGGATTTTATATGAGGAAACACATGGTGTGTGAACAGATTTTTAATATTGTTAATAGCCAGAGAACATAAGACCACAGACTACAAGTTAAGACCACAGCCCATTTCATACTCATCAGATTACAAACATCAGAACTATCACAGATACAGTGCAATGGAAGCTCTGCTTCCCTAATAAAAGGAATGTAAATTGACAAAAATTGATAAAATTATTTTGAAGAACAGATATTACCTGTCAGAGCTGAAAATGAACATATCCTATGCAATTGAATCATTAGATGTTAAGCCCAGAAAAGCTAAAGAGTCACAAGCAAGAAGATTATAGCAAGTTTGTTTATTGTCGAAAAATAAAAAGGAAACAAACCAAGTATTTTCAAAAGCAGAAAGGATATTTAAATTGAAGTAAATTCTTACAATGAAGTATTATAGAACAGTGAATGAATTAATTGTGAAACAGGGGTGGGCAAACTATAGCCCACAGGTCAGCTGTTTTTGTAAGTAAGGCTTTATTGGAACACAGTCCCACCCATTTTTATGTATTATGTATGACTGCTTTTGCACGAACATAGTAGAGTTAAATAGAGGCAATGAAGATTGTCTGGCTTATACAGACTAAAAAGAGGCAACAAAGACTGTATGACTTACACAGTTTAAAATATTTACTAGCTGATCCTTTACAGAAAAAGTTTGCTGGCTCCTTAAAGGGACAAATTACATTTTCACAAAACAACGTAGATGAATCTCAAAACATAATGTTGAATAACAGAAGCTAACCAAAGTTTGTATGCATATGTTTGTGTGTGTGCGTTCCATTTATTGGGCTTCCCCAGTAGCTCAGCAGTAAAGAAACTGTCTGCCAATGCAGGAGACATAAAAGACACAGGTTCAATTCCCTGTGATTGGAAGATACCCTGGAGGAGGGCATGGAAACCCACTCCAATATTCTTGCCTGGAGAATCCCATGGACTTCCAGAGAATCCTGGCAGGCTACAGTGCATAGGGTCGTAAAGACACAGACACAACTGAAGCAAATTAGCATACATGCATACATTCTATTTATTTAATTTTCCAAGAAGGCAAGATTAAATAATATATCATTTAGAAATAATAATAAGTTCTTCAAAGCAGTTTGTTCTTTCAAAACATGAGAAATTTAAAATATGGAAATTCTTTAACCTAAAATTCATGATAGTGACTATTTGGCATATATTGAAGTATTTGAAAGGAGCATATGTAAGACTTCTAGTTTTATGGTGACTTTCTGTTTCCTAACTTAGGCAGAGGGTACCTAGGTATTTGTTTTATTATTTTTCTTAAAACGTGCATTTGTTTTATATATTCTTTTTAATGCATACCATACTTTACAATAAAAATTTTAGTGTTATGCATCAAATGTTCATGATATTGTTAAATGGAAGAAATATCAAAATAGTAAAGGTCATGTGATCCCTATACTGTAATGAAAAGCAAAGATATATTCCCACATAAATGTGGATACATATGTATATACAAAAGATTTAGAATACATAAATGATTATATGTGATATTTATAAACAGAAACTAATACTAGTATAATATTTTTAAACTGTCAAAAAAGCCATTTCACAGCTTTTAAATTATACATAAGAAAATTTTTTAATTCAATGGAAAATGATGGTTAAAAAGCAGGATATGATATGGTATATGCAGAATTATCTCAACTAATCAAAAGTATAGAATACAGAGAAAGCTAAATGGAAACCATCTAAATGTTAGTAGTACACAATTCTGCATGGTATAGCTCATGGTATAAATTTCTACTGTCTCTTGAATTTTGCAAAGTGTCCATGATGAATATGTACTATGTAGGCAGTGGGTGGAGGGTAAGTTCAATTTTTTTAAACTTGAGGTTATTCTTATCACCATCTTTTCATCTAAGTATCCCTCCAGTCTTAGTTCTGTTGGCGTTTTTCATTCTCATGTGATGGCACTTATCACATTTAGTTGAAATTATTTATCTAACTTTCAAACTATATTGTAGGCTCTTTGATGGCAGAGATAATGAAGGTGTTGCAAGTGTTGCTGATTCAGTCATGTCTGACTCATTGCAGCCCCATAGCCTATAGCCTTCCCAGGCTCCTTTGCCCATGGAATTTTCCAGGCAAGAATACTGGAGTGGGTTGCCATTTCCTCCTCCAGGCAATCTTCCAGACCCAGGAATTGAACATGTGTCTCTTGCGTTGGCAGGCGGGTTCTTTACCACTAGTGTCACCTGGGAACCTCTTATAGCAGAGATCATACTTAGTCATTTTCATATACCCAAGACCTAGCCTAATATTTGCCCTCTCTTAAGCTTTTGATAACTATGTGAACCAATAATTGAAGTAATATTCTTGAGGTACATCTAGTCTCGGGGAGGAGACCCATACCTTTGCCAGATACATACAGCAGCACTGCCTTGGGTACATGGAAACTAGGACAAAGTGTTGAAGTCAAAATCTAGACTTAGTCCCATTAAGTAGTAAAAATTGAGAAACTGCCAGAGAAAAAAAGACATGAATGAACAATACAGGAAAAATGAAAAACCGTTATTATTAAGAAGGTGCTGGTTCAGTTGCTAAGTCATGTCTGACTCTTGCGACCCCATAGACTGTAGCCTGCCAGGCTCCTCTGTCCATGGGACTCTCCAGGCAAGAACACTGGAGTGACTGCCATTATTTTTGCAGGCAAGAATACTGGAGTGGTTGCCATTTCCTTCTCCAGGGGATCTTCCCAACCCAGGAATCAAACCCTGGTCTCCTGCACTGTAGGCAGATTCTTTACCAACTGAGCTACGAGGGACTTTCCATTATTAAGAAGGGACACAGATAATTCATCTGGGGTTAGTTTTCCAATCCTTAATCTAACTTTTGATGAACATCTCTTTCTCCAAAAATATGGTAGAAAGTTATAAGAATTTTGGCCATTTTACAGTTTCCTTTATTCTTCAAAGTAATGAAACATCTACTGCTCAAAAATAAATATGTTGTAGAAATGTGATGATGCTTAGTTCCAAAAAAGATAAAAGTGTTGTCTAATATCACATATTTAGTTCATGGCAGAGAGGACTTGGGAGCCCAGCTCTTTTTACCTTGTACTCTGAGTCCTCTGTTCTTGAAAGTTCTCAATACTGGAGGGAAGATGATGTCCTTTCCATCTCAACAGAGATACTGATACGTGTAACACTGATAGACAGAAGTTGATGAGCCTTCTCTAGGAAGATATTAAAAAAACAGAGGAAACCATTTCATCTTCTTCTGGGTTGCTTTGATATCTCTGTGCAGAGACAAGGATATGGGTTGATATGTATTACCCAATTTCCTGTAAGTTCCTAACACAGCTCCTAGTGTCTGGTAGAAGGGCAAGTCTCAGAAGAAAACTGTATTTCTTCTGCTGCAAGACTAGCAACTATCTGTCTAGAAACTCCAGCTCCAGCCCCATTCACATCCATGTCCACATCACACACACACACACCCACCCCACCACACACACACACACAGATTATATAAAGCATATTTCTCTGGAAGTAGTCATCTGGATGCCCCTGTGTTACCTTGCTGGATGGAAGCAGAGCAAGAATTGAGCTTAACCGAGCCTAATCCAAGATTGAGCAAAATAACTAAGGGGAGTCAAAACAACATATAGACCTCAAATGCTGATGGAACAATGAAGTTGACCCTTAGGCTTTGAATGTCTGAGTTAATTTGTAAATGCAAATGCAAAAACAACACTTGATTCAAATATAGTACATATTGTCCTCTTAAGACAATCTGCACAACTTAAAGCTTAGAAATTACCCTACAAGGAAATAAAATACGTACTCCCATTTTAAAGATGGACTACTTGAAGCTTGGAAATGTTAACTACTTGTCAGACTCATATATCTAGTAACTGGTAAGACCAGGTGTGAAACACAGTATGTGTGACTCCAGATTCTACATGCCTTCACTGAATCAAAACTTTGCTGGTTGAATGAGGCGCAGGTTAGAGGGAAAGAAGACAACAGCTGTATGAAAGATGTCTGACCCTCAGTCTTATTTACTCGAACGATAACAGGGACTTCAGTGATAGATGAAAACTCTGGCATTATGAGGGTTTTCCAATTTGCTATCTCTCCCTCCATGGTTTTAAACAGATTCTTCCATTATTTAAAAATAAAACTTATGACGATACTATATTCCACTCTATAGGCACTTGGTCTCAAAAAAATCATCATGCAAAACACAGGCAAAGTATGAAACTCTAAGTTTAAGAAAATCATCAGAAGATCAGAATGAGAAAAGAAAGAAACTTAGAAAATTTAAAACCTCTTTTTTTTTTTTTTTTCCTACTGGCCACCACTAGTAGGAAAAAAAAAAGAAAGGTTTTAAATTTTCTAAGTTTCTTTCCTTTCTCATTCTGGTTTTTTGATGATTTTCAATGGCAACCCACTCCAGTGTTCTTGCCTGGAGAATCCCAGGGACGGGGGAGCCTGGTGGGCTGCCGTCTATGGGGTCGCACGGAGTCGGACACGACTGAAGCGACTTAGTAGCAGCAGCAGCAGCAGACACCACTTACTTCTTGCAAAGTTGGTCAAAGATACGAGATAAGTTCTTTTAGTGGCTGTGCATCTGAACTTTAAAAAAAAAAAAAGAACAAAGATAAGACTCTCTCCAAAAGGCCTATAAGGGAAAAAAAATTTGAAAACCCCAGGCATAAAAGTTTAGCATTTCCTGAATGTCAGAGGTATGGGGACCAGCAAGTCCAGAGCACTGCATCCTCTGGCCTGGGAGGATCTTCTTGCAGAGAGGAATCCTCTTGAAACCCCAAATCTGGGAGCTCTGTTTATTCCCCAAAGAGAACCAGATCCATCTAAAACTCTAGGGACTTCCCCTTGAGAATCATTCCTGGGCACAAGGGGTAGCAAAGAAAGAGCTTGAGGCTCTGTCCCAGGGGCCTGATTAGGAACCTGAGCAATTAGTAGGACAAAATACTGCCTTTGGCTACGGACTCACAAGAGCAGTTTGCATTGTAGAAACTGAAATGAGTTTTGTTAAAAAAAAAAAAAAACCATGGCAAACCAAAACAGTGAACCCGGAAGGAACATGCAAAATAAAATACATGTCAGTTATTCTATGCCTGAGGATTATTCCTTCATTTAATGAAGCAATAACTATTAATGAACATCTATTTATGCTGCATGTAGTATGCTGAGTATTGGAGGTGCAAGCATGACAAAAACCACCATTGGGTTTGCTCTCGTATAGCTTATCAAGGAGGGAAGCATATTGAGCTGTAGCTAATCCATTGGGTATTTTTTGTGTGAATTAGAAAAAAAAAAAAAAGCTTGTTTGGATAGATGCAACCCATGTGCACACACAGTGAGTAGACAATATATTTGTGCAATTAGTAAAAGAGCATAACTTCAGTGGATGTTTGGGGCTCTATACCAGGATGTATATATACCAGGATGTATATATACCAGGATGTATATATCATTGGGAGGCAGTGAAAGACAGGGAAACCTGGTGTGCTTCAGTCCATGGGGTCGAAAAGAGGTGGACATGACTTAGCGACTGAACAACAACCAGGATGTATGACTTGTCAAGTGGACTGTGGGCTGGATTTTATCCTTCATTCTCCTCCTTGATTAGGTATCCCTGTGCAGTACACAGCTTGCAAACTAGGCAGGTTTCAAACAAATAGTCTTACAAATAAGTACCGTAGTACAAGCAAAAATAGATGCTATAAGGAAAAATGTAGAATTTTTCTTTAAGAATTTATTATTTATTTATTTGCTTATTTATTTTTGGCTGTGCTGGGTCTTTGTTGCTGCTTACTACTTTCTCTAGTTGCAGTGAAGTGTGGTGTTGGATGAGACTCTTCAGAGTCTCTTGGACAGCAAGGAGATCAAACCAGTTAATCCTCAAGGAAATCAACCCTGAATATGCATTGGATGTACTGAAGTTGAAGCTGAAGCTGAAGTTCCAATACTTTGGCCACCTGACACAAAAAACCGACTTGCTGGAAAAGACCCTGAAAAGGGAAAGATTGAGTGCAGGAGGGGAAGGGGGCAACAGAGGATGAGATGGTTGGATGACATTACTGACTCAATGGACATGAGTTTGAACAAGCTCCAGGAAATGGTGAATGATAGGGAAGCCTGGTATGCTGCAGTCCATGGGGTCGCAAAGAGTTGGATAGGACTTAGCATCTGAACAACAACAACATGTTTTCACATTACATTGTGTTAGTTATCAAAGGGATAATGTCAGTTCAGAGATAGCGTCCAGTATTCTCCCTAAAATATATCCCTTATATTCAGTCACCCTGGCAAAGAGATACAGGTTGTTAAAAGAAGAAAGGGAAGGCTGCAGAGTGGTGAGAACATACTTTATAAATATACTCAAAGAATTAAAGGACATGGGCTTCCCTGGTGGCTTAGCAGTAAAGAATCTGCCTGACAATGCAGGAGACACAGGTTTGATCCCTGGGTCAGGAAGATCCCCTGGAGAAGGAAATGGCAACCCACTCCAGTATACTTGCCTGGAAAATTCCATGGACAGAGGAGCCTGGCAGGCTGTGGTCCATGGGATCACAAAAGAGTTGGACATGACTCAGCAACTAAACAACAAATGTTTAAAGAATTAAAAGAAAAACAGGGCATGAGTCCACAATTAGTAAATCTCAAAAGAGAAATAAAGGCAATAAAAAAGAAGCAAATGCAAATTCTAGAGATGACTATAGTAACTGAAAGGATGATCCAGAGATTTGAGATGGCAGGAGCAGGATCAGTGAACTTGAAAATCAATCAATAAAAATTATTCAATCTAAAGAACAGAAAAACAGAAAAATAAAGAAAGATGAATAATCTCAGAAACCTGTAGGGGAAAAAAAAAGCAAACTTTGCAACATAGATGTAGTGGGATTCTTTGAAAAACAGGAATAAAAGGGCAGAAAAAAATCTGAATATATAATGACTAAAACCTGCTCAAATTTGATGGAAAACATTAACTTAAGAGATTCAGTAAGCTCAATAATTCTTGAGTAAGGTAAATGCAAGCAAGGTGACGGACATAGATTTGAGTAGGCTCCGGGAGTTGGTGACGGACAGGGAAGCCTGGTGTGCTGCAGTCCATGAGGTTGCAGGGAGTTGGACACAACTGAGCGACTGAATTGAACTGAAGGTAAATGCAAAGAGACTTATATGTAGGCACTCCAGAGTCAAACTTCTGAAAGCCAAATACAAAGACAAAATCTTGAAAACAGCCAGAGAAAAGTGAATCATCACGTACATTTAAAATAAAAAACTGCCTAGCAACAATATCCTTCAAAAACAATATCCTACAAAAATAAAGGTGAACTCAGTAAACAAAGACTGCCATTTTTTGTTGCTAACAGACTTACTATACAAGAAATACAAGAGGAAGTTCTTCAAGCTGAAAGGAAATGACAATTTAACATATATCCATGTTATATGTTATATGGATATATCCAACTCGTATCCACAGGGAAGAATGAAGAAAACCAGAAACACTACCTATGTAACACAGGTAGGTAATTATAAAGGACTGTGTGTCTGCATGTGCTGTTTATATATCTGCATTTCTGTGTTCTTCTTTTAGTTTCTTTAAAAAAAAAAAAAAACAGAAAACTGTTTAAAACAGTTATTTAATTATAATATTATATTTTTAGATTTATAGAAAATAAAGTTGTAATATATATGATAATAATAGCACAAAGGAGAGAGAGGAGGAAATAGTTATACTGAGGTTAAATTGTTATATGTCATTGAAATCAAATCAGGATTAACCTGAACTAGACTTTGATATTTAAATATACATAGAAAAACTGCTTTAAATACATTAATTTTTAAAAATCTATCTATAAAATCAACAGAGGGATTAATATGATATAATAAAAAAAATTAAACAGAGAAGGCAGTAAAAAGGAAACAGAGGAATGAAAAAGACATGCAACATAGAAAACAAACAGTAAAATTATATCATTAATTACATTAAAAGTGAATGCATTAAGTCCTCTGATCAAAGGGAAAACCATCATACTGGATTTAAGAAAGCAAGATCCAGCCATGTGCTGTCCGTAGGAGATACACTGTAGAACCAAAGATGCAAATACTCTGAGGTTGTAAATGGTCCTACCGTGGAAACAGAAGGCATAAGAGAACTGTAGTGGCTATGCTGATTTCAAACAGCATAAAACTTTCCGATAAAGAATGTTACAAGAAACAGAGAAATATGTTTAATTATGTTAGGAAGATATGTTAGCAATATGTTAGAAAGATACGAAATTATACATGTGCATGCACTTGACCATGGAGCCCCAAAGCCCATGAAGCAAAAATGACAGACGGAAAAGGGGAAATAGACAATCCAACAATCATAGTTGGAGAATTTAATAATTCAATTTCAATAATTTATAAAGAACTGGTCAGAGAAAATGTAAAGATATAGAATACTTGAACAACACTATCATCAACCACCTTGTCCTAACATTTATGTAAATTCTAGACCCTATGTCAGGCCACGAAACAAGTCTCAAGGGACTTCCCTGGCAATCCAGCGGTTAAGACTCTGTGTTCCACTGCAGGGAGTGTGGGTTTGATCTGTGGTTATGAAACTACTCACAAGCCATGTGGTGTGGCAAAAAAAGTTCCAAAACAACAACAAAAGCCTCCAAAATTTTTAAAAATTACAATCTTCTTTGGCTAATATTAACACAAAACAATAATTCCCTAATAGGTGTTTGTATCATATATATTTTTCATTCTCTTGTTTTTTCACTTGTTCTATATTCTGATAATTAAGATATGATCCTTATTAACAAAACCTTATTTTCCTACTCAGTCTATCAATTTATGTCTACTAATGGGATTATTATTTTATATTTAATGAAATTTAAACTTTAAATTTAATAAAATTACTGATATATTGGGGTTTAAATAACAAGTTTAGGATTTGTATTCTCCCCACTTTTTTTGTGTGTACCCTTTCTCTCATCTTATTTTTTTGGAGGTAGGGAGTAATCAAGAATTTTTAAATTATTTCTTTCCTTTTTCGTTTATTACTTTTACATAATTTTAATGGTTATTTTGGACTTTACTGGTGGCTCAGTGGTAAAGAATCTGCCTGCAATGCAGGATTCAGTTCAGTTGCTCAGTTGTGTCCGACTCTTTGCAACCCCATGAACTGCAGCACGCCAGGCTTCCCTGTCCATCACCAACTGCCAGAGTCTACCCAAACCCATGTGCATTGAGTTGGTGATGCCATCCAACCATCTCATCCTCTGTCACCACCTTCTCCTCCTACCTTCAATCTTTCCCAGCATCAGAGTCTTTTCAAATGAGTCAGCTCTTCGCATCAGGTGGCCAAAGTATTGGAGTTTCAGCTTCAGTATCAGTCCTTCCAATGAACACCCAGGACTGATCTCCTTTAGGATGGACTGGTTGGATCTCCTTGCAGTCCAATGGACTCTCAAGAGTCTTCTCCAAAACCACAGTTCAAAAGCATCAATTCTTTGGTGCTCAGCTTTCTTTATAGTCCAGCTCTCACATCCATACATGACTACTGGAAAAACCATAGCCTTGACCAGACAGACCTTTGTGGACAAAGTAATGTCTCTGCTTTTTAATACGCTGTCTAGGTCTGTCATAACTTTCCTTCCAAGGAGTAAGCGTCTTTTAATTCATGGCTGCAACCACCATCTGCAGTGATTTTGGAGCCTGTTTCCCCATCTATTTGCCATGAAGTAATGGGACCAGATGCCATGATCTTAGTTTTCTGAATGTTGAACTTAAAGCCAACTTTTTCACTCTCCTCTTTTACTTTCATCAAGAGCCTCTTTAGTTCTTCTTCACTTTCTGCCATAAGGGTGGTGTCATCTGCATATCTGAAGTGATTGATATTTCTCTGGCAATCTTGATTCCAGCTTGTGCTTCCTCCAGTCCAGCATTTCTCATGATATACTCTGCATAGAATTTAAATAAGTAGGGTGACAATATGCAGCCTTGACGTACTCCTTTTCCTATTTGGAACCACTCTGTTGTTCCATGTCCAGTTCTAACTGTTGTTTCTTGACCTGAATACAGGTTTCTCAAGAGGCAGGTCAGGTGGTCTGGTATTCCCATCTCTTTCAGAAATGCAGGATACCCAGGTTCAATCTTCCCTGAGTCAGGAAGATTACCTCGAGAATGAAATGGCAACCCATTCCAGTATTCTTGCCTGGGAAATCTCATGGACAGAGGAGCCTGGTGGGCTATGGTTCTTGGAGTTTCAAGAGAGTCAGACATGTCTTAGTAACTAAACAACAACAGTAAAGTGGTTATTCTAGAATTACATCTCAAGGACAATGAAAAGACTGTATGAAGTCTGAGTTTAATATCATTTTCATGTTACTGTTGTATGGTTTAATTCTATAAATATTTAAAAATTCATAATACATTAATTCATGATTGCAGAATACTAAGTACAATATCAACTTATACTTTGCCATGTATTTATCTTTTCTATAATTTTTAAATTCATTTTTGTTAATTTTCATTTTTGTTTCCATCTAGGATGGATTTTCCTTCTACCTGAAGAACTCTTTTTATATTTCCTTAATGCAAGTCTGATGGTGAATTCTCTCACTTGTTTCCATTGAAAAATGTATTTAAAAAAAATTTTTAATGATAGAGATTTTCTCTGAGTATAGAGTTCTAGTTTGGCAGCTATTTTATTTCAGCACCTTTAAGGTGCTATTCCATTGATTTGTGTTTTCCATTATTGCTACTAAGAAGTCATTTAATAGTCTTATTGTTATTCTTTGAAAATAATGTATCTTTTTTCCCTCTGGCTACTTTGAAAACTTTTTATCTTTATTTTCAGTTGTTTTACATAATATTCCTGCATTTTGTGTGTAGGTATATGTGTGTATATTCTGTGTCTGGTTCAAAATGATTCTCAAATCTGCATCTGATGTTTTCCTCAGGTTTGGAAAACATATGGCTATTATTTCTTCATATATTTCTACTGATACATTCTATCTCTTCTATCTATGTGGAACTTCAATTACACATATGCTTAACCTTTTGACTGGGTTCCATATGCCTCATATGCTCTTCCAAGCTCATATAGCTCTTGGCAGAATTTATTCCTTCTGGTTATAGGACTGAGGTTGTGTTTTCTGAGCAGCTGCCAACTGAGATTGCTCTGTTCCTAGAGGTTGGCCATATTCTTTGCCAAATGGTTTTCTTGTAAGCTCTTTCAAAATTTGACAGCTTACTTCTTCAGAGCCAGCAAGGAAAGATCTCTTGATCCTTTTTGCTGAGATGAATGTTTTAAGATGAGTGTGACATGAGTTTGACACCCATCACCTTTGTTTTATTCTGTTTCATAGAGGCAAGTCACAGTTCTGCCCACATTCAAGAAGAGAGGATTATACATGGGTGTGGCTCACTGAGGGTCACCCTAGATGCGTCTGTTATTATATATTTATCTTAAAGTTGTGTCTGATAATTTTAATACAGTTATTTTTATGGGTCTGTTTCAGTCAAGTGCTTGTTTTTTCTTTTTTTGAAATTTTCTTGCTCTTTAGCTTTTCAGTCTTTTCTCTTGTATGTTTGGTGTATTTTTATCACATCCTGGACACTCTATATCATTTGCAGATGTAAAAATCATTATACAGCCTGCAGGCTATGTGAAAACCACCAGTTTTCACATGGGTAAGTGGGCTCATGGGTAAGTAGGCTGTAGTTTGCCTACCCCTGTTCTAAATTTTAAAAAATGTAAACTGTAGAAATAAACTGAGACTTTACATTATATTGTCTTCCTCTAGAAAAGATTTTATTTTACCTCCTGTTGGATAGTTAGTCTAAAGGTAAGAGCAAATAACACATGTAGGGATTAAGTAAAATTGAACTGGTTTCATTCTTTGTGAGGGTGAATTTATTTCCATTTTACCCTTTTGCCTAAGGTATAGACCACACATATGGATACTGCTAGATGCTCTGCTCAGTTTTTAGGCTTTTGACCAAAGATGACAGACATTAAGTTACGATCTCACAAAGAAACTACAGAGAAGTGGGTATCAGGCTAACATTTCTATATGTCTTTTCTTTCTGGAATCTTGACTCCTCTACTTTTCACTGACTTAGAAGCTATATCTACATCATATAGTCATTATAATATCGTTCTAGGGACAGAGGAAAACTAGTTCTTTCTTTAAATTCTATAGGAATGTGAAGAGTAGCAGGGTGGAAAGGACCCAGGTAATGGTCACTTATTAATCAGTTCTCTTAGTCTTAGCTGCTCCATTTGTACAATGGGGATGCTGCTGCTGCTGCTGCTGCTGCTGCTAAGTCGCTTCAGTCGTGTCCGACTCTGTGCGACCCCATAGACGGCAGCCCACCAGGCTCCCCTGTCCCTGGGATTCTCCAGACAAGAACACTGGAGTGGGTTGCCATTTCCTTCTCCAATGCATGAAAGTGAAAAGTGAAAGTGAAGTCGCTCAGTCGTGTCCGACTCTGTGTGACCCTATGGACTGCAGCCCACTAGGCTCCTGCATCCATGGGATTTTCCAGGCAAGAGTACTGGAGTGGGGTGCCATTGCCTTCTCCACAATGGGGATAATAGTATTCAAATATGTAACTACTTTATTATGTGAGGTTATATATGCTGTGTACACACACGCACATATATATATGTATATATATACTGTGAGGTTATATAAAACAACATGAAGGATGCAGAATGAGAGCTGTCATCTGGTTAGATATTATTGTCATCATCATCACATGATTATATCATTACTCAATGATGAATAAACAGAGGCCCAGATAAGAAAAGTGTCTATCCAAACAGTGATCAAGTCAGTGGCCGATATGGAAACTGAAACCTGGGCAAACAGAATTGCTAGTCTGACACTTTTTCCACCATAACCAAGGTGTCTTTTTAGATTGTTATCACTAGTAGTGCCACCATACAATTTCAAATTAAATTCTATCTAGCCACTATTTATTGAGAATTATTTTGTGTCCAGAATTGTGCTGGTGTGTCTTCTGAAGCTGAATTTTAGGAATTTAAGTTCTGGTTTCCCATTTATCACCCCAGTATCATAGAAAAGTTACATAATGTCTTTGTGCTGGTTTTCTATTCTGAAAACAAATATAATTATGTTGCCTTATGTATTTATTGTTAGGATTATATTAATACATGTACATTACAGAGTCTACTACCTAGCATCTAGTAAGCAAATATAAAAAGTGTTAGTAATTGTTTTTATTAGTGGTAGTAGCTGTAGGTACTGTCAGAGAACAAAAGAATGAGAGTCTCTGTCTGAAGGTACTCTCAGTCAAGTTAGAGATGTGAGACCAATGCAAAGAAAATGATTAAAGTGTTAAAAATATGCGACAATTCAACGTTAGCTTTTACATATTTGAAGGTTATCAACACTCATGAACACCTAGATAGACTATGAATTCTTTTAATTTTTTTTTTTTAGATTTTATTTTTAAACACAAAATAATTCTCAACAAACAGTGGCTAGATAGAATTTAATTTGAAATTGTATGGTGGCACTACTAGTGATAACAATCTAAAAAGACACCTTGGTTATGGTGAAAAAAGTGTCAGACTAGCAATTCTGTTTACCCAGGTTTCAGTTTCCATATCAGCTACTGACTTGATTACTGTTTGAGTAGACACTTTTTTATCTGGGCCTCTGTTTATTCATTATTGAGTGATGATATAATGATGTGACATAATGAATTTTTTTGTAAGTATATGAAAGATGACCTGGCAAGGCTGAGGCCCTGGTGGAACTGAGTTAGGGGCTCCTAAATAACATAGGATTTATGGTGAGCATATATCCTATATATTAGGACTTCCCTGGTGGCTCAGATGGTAAAGCATCTGCCTACAATGCAGGAGACCAGGTTCAATCCCTGGGTCGGGAAGATCTCCTGGAGGAGAAAATGACAACCCACTTCAGTATTCTTGCCTGGAAAATCCCATGGGCGGAGAAGCCTGGTGGGCTACAGTCCATGGGGTCGCAAAGAGTCAGACATGACTGAGTGACTTTTAAATAAGTAAGTTATGGTGAGCAGAGCAAAGCTGAGAAAGGTCAGTTTGTAAAACTCTTTACAACATAATTCATGGACTGGATTGATGATTCTACCCTAAGATTTTAATCTTATTCAAGTGTCAGAGTATCGGAACATCAACCATGTGTGTCAGAGGCAGGAGGGATTCATGCTTAAACCCTACTCGGCAATTACTGTTTCTCTTCTGCCGCTTACGAAGAGTCATTCCACAAGATCTTGAGCCACTCTCCTTTGGCACCAGAGAAATTGACAGAGAGCATGATGTGTATCTTAGTAGGACCATGGCCAGCCCTAATTGAACTTGAAGTCAGACTTTTTACCCCAGAGATTCCTCCTAATAACCAAGGGAACTCTCTGCTCCCAAACATTAATCTTGGGATTAGGAAGTGAGCTGCCTGACTAATAAGGTCTCCAGGTACTCTGCTGTTTGCATTATGTCTTTTGCTATTGATCATTTGGGAGTAGTCAGTGTTATTTTGGGGAAGAAGACCCCAGAGTTTGAGCAGACATTTGCACATTACTAGGAAACCTCAAGCCAGAGTTACTGCTTTGTGACTCAATGAGAAGCTTCTTCCAGGATTACGGGCTGTGAGAACCTAGAGGAAATTAATGTTCAGGAAATTGTCTGTCCTTCACTTCTAATCTCAGGCACTGGAAGAGAGGGATAAGCATTGTTTCCTTCCTGTCTAGTACTTTTACATATTGCATCCTGGGAGGTATCTAAAGATCTGCCATTTAAGGGGGAATTCCAATTAAACTGTAGCTCTGCTCAGTAAGACGTTAGTGACTTTCAGATAAAAAGAAAAAACTTGTAGACTACTTGATAAAAGGACAAATTTTTACACAGTGGTCTAAACTTAAATAACTGATAGGTTGAAATAATTATTAGGAAATTCAATGATGATCTGGGAAACTTATAACTGTTTAGTAAAAATCCATATCTATTATTGAGGCATTCAAAGTTCCAGAGTGGGTAATGCGACTCTTGGACATGAACACAGCTCTCTAGAAGACCCAAAAACAAGCCCCTTGGTGAGTTTCATTTCCTGATATATAAAATATTTATTATAGTATATATTCAGTTATGACACAGCCAGTGATAAGTCTATACAAAAGGGAACATGATCTTTCCTAGAAACTATTGTGATTTCTGATTTAGGAAATGTAGATGTATAAACTAACATAGAGAAGAGGGACATAAGACTTTAAAGGCTTTCAGTTGGGTCCTGTACAAAAAGATTTTCAAAAATTTAACCTCCATGAGGACAAGGACCATTCCTTGGTCATTTTTGCTTTCTGAGTATTAGCGCAGTACTTATACCTTGTGACTACTTAACACACAGGGCTACTGAAGAAATGGTTTTGTTTGGATTTGAAGCAAGGTTTTACTATTCACGGGAAACAAACAAAACAAAACAAAGCAAAAAAAACGGAATGATGAGATAAAAAAAAGCTCTCTTCACTGAGACAAAATGCAAATTGTGCATTCATCCACGACTGAGGCAGGAGCAGGCTCTGTTTCACTTTGGTGGTGGGGAGGAGTCATTTATTTGAAATAAATAAAAGGTAGCAAAGACTCCAGGGTCAAAGAAATTATCTGGATTTTGAGGTTTCTGTCCATCTGTACCTTCCCTATTTTTTTGGTCTTTTATGCTTCCTCCTACAGCCTAGATGAGTAATCCTACCCTTGCCAGTGTTTTTCATTTCCCCATTCCACTCTGCACCCCTTTGCTGACTGTTCTATCTGTTAGAATCTCCCATATGATGGTGCTGGGGTTCAGTTTTTTAGAGTGTTAGCAATTAAGAGCTGTCTAATGGTCTGGAGGAGAGGGAAACAAATATTTTAGGCTACCAGCATGAGTAAAGTCTTCTGGCCAACAAAGTGAAATTAACTTATTCATCCTGAATAACCTGGATGAATTTCAAATCAAATGTGTGAGTATAGTGAAAACTGTGATTTTATAGTGCTGAATTCAAAACTATTGCTTATAACCCAGAAACACAATCTAGAAGTCACAGATTAGTCCTAGATATATATTAGCTGCGGGGACTAACATGATCTAAGGGAGAAGTAAAATATTGGGCATCTTCAAGGAGATTAGAATTAAAGATGAAAGTCTTATTGTACCTAATTCATACCTTTGTTGATATAGTACATGTAACAGTGTATGTTTTGATCAATGTACCTCAATAAAAATTTTTAAAGAGCAAGAAAAAGTCCATATGAACAATTGGAAGGTAAATAATAAAATTTATAAAATCAAGACTAGAATCACAGGCTTATTTATATACCCTAGAATGCTAGGTTTAAGCCTGTCTACCCTATCTTGCTTCTCTGAAGTATTTAAACTGGTTTAAATATTTAAATATGTGGAAAGTAAAAAGAAGTACTAGGGAATTCCCTGGCCATCCAGTGGTTAGGATTCAGTACTTTCACCGCTGAGGACTAAAGTTCCATTGCTGGTTGCAGAACTAAGATCCTGCAGAAGAAAGTACTAATAAAACTATTATTTATTAAAGGCTCCCTATGTGTTGAGTACTGTTATCAAACTCTTCTAATATATCAACTCATGTAATACTTATGTCAACTTTGTGGAGCATTACTGTATTCAATATACAAATAAGTTTAAATATCATGCCTAAAATTTAGAGAGGCTAATGAAGGAATTTAAGGGCTTCCCAGGTGGCTCAGTGAGTAAAGAATACACCTCCGATGTAGGAGACAAATGTTTGATTTCTGGATCAGGAAGATTCTCTGGAAGAGGGCATGGCAACCCATATCAGTATTCTTGCCTGGAGAATCCCATGGACAAAGGAGCCTGGCAGGCTACAGTCCATAGGATCACAAAGAGTCGGACATGACCGAAGTTACTTAGCACGCACACATGTAGGAATTTGTGCAAGAACTCTCCATCAGTGGACTTTTAAAAAGAATGTTGTGACAACATTCAGAAGGAAGACTTGGTCTAAGGTCAGCTTAAATAAAGGGGATTAATTAGGAAAACTTTTTTGAGGTTGAAAGTTGAGTGTTGGTAAGAAGCATGGAGAGGAGAAGACAGAGTGGAGAGAATTTCAAGAAGCACTGTCTTCAGGAACAAACAGGAAAGGAATATAATTAGGATCTATCTTAGCTTCCTGAATAACAGTAATGGTTAAACGGTGGGTAATCAGGAGTAGATATGGGTTTATGGGCAATGTTAACTCTGTTCAAGTATGGTCTCCAATCTGGAGTTCACATTGAGTAAGCACATTTCTATCCCCATCATAACTTGGAATATACAATATTGAAATGAAAAATAGAACATCTGTTACAGAACATCTTCTCTGATTAAAAGTTTTGTCTTTTCTCACACTAGGGAAACCTTTTCATACTTGAAGTGACTTGAAGGAGTAAGTTCATATTTATTTTATTTATTTCATTCTCTCCTTGCCTTTGGCTAGAATTCAGGGAAATAAGCTAACTACCTGCATGGTCTTTTTGAGTCTTTCATGATCACAGTAGATTTTAGTGTAGGACTTAGGGAAGTAAAGCCTAGGACAAAGGGTTCTGAGGAGAAGTCATTCTAGGACCCTTGCAGGACACTTGGTCTTGAGAGAGCATTCTGACAGTATTGAAAGAATATCAGCTGTGAGTGTCTTTTGTCTTTCACTTAGATTACTGTTCCCCACTGGATGCTGAGGGGGCTAAATCAAAAGTGCTGGAGGAGGACACTTGCTTTGGCCAGTTTATTTTTGACAGTTGAATGAGTCTAAAATGATATGTCACCATCTTGCCTTGCATTTCCCTAATTAATGCTGAGATTTGAATATGTCTTCATATGTTTATTGGCTGTAAGTATCTTCTGTCCTGCAAAAAAAAAAAAGAAAAAAAAAAGAGTGTTGGAGGAAGAACTTTAGAGCTGGGTGTCTTCCTGAACCTGGACTCACTTCTTCCATGGCTGGGTAATTATTTCTACAAATCTGCCTTTTGATGTGCCTCTCTTTTCTTTCTCAGGTCTATTTCTGCCATAAACCCCAGGGTCCTGGCGTAAAACCTTTATAGTACTAAAGAAAAGAGAGGGGAAAGTGATGGCTCTGAGCATGTGGTCTAACCTGAACACTGATGACTCTTGAGGGCTCAGGCATTGCTCATAAAATGGACACACCCTTCACTGAAGGCCTTGGTCCAGCCTATTATCTTTCATGATTAACTCATCATACCTTTCTTTCCTTTGCTGAGCTCTTCTAGACCTCAGTCTCCCTCAATGCCAAAGCCAAACTCCACTTCTGTGGCTGAGTTCCTTTTTGAAGGTTTCTCCAGCTTTGGGTGGCAGCACAGGCTTGGTTTCTTTGTTGTCTTTCTAACTTTGTACCTGCTGACTCTCTCTGGCAATGCTGTTATTTTGACTATTATTCGCCTGGACCATCATCTTCATACTCCCATGTACTTTTTCCTAAGCATGCTGTCCATCTCTGAGACCTGCTATACTGTGGCCATCATTCCCTGTATGCTTTCTGGCCTCCTGAGTCCTCATCAGACCATTTCTCTCCAAGGCTGTGCCACTCAGCTCTTTTTCTATCTAACCTTTGGTATCAATAACTGCTTCTTGCTCACAGCCATGGGATATGATCGCTACATGGCCATCTGCAACCCTCTACGGTATTCAGTCATCATGGGTAAAGAGGCCTGTATCCAGTTGGCAACTGGGTCCCTGGGAATTGGCCTGAGTATGGCCATTGTCCAGGTAACGTCTGTGTTTGGCCTGCCCTTCTGTGATGCCTTTGTCATCTCTCACTTCTTTTGTGATGTGAGACCCCTGCTGAAGCTGGCCTGCACAGATACCACTGTCAATGAGATCATCAACGTTTTTGTCAGTATTTGTGTCCTTGTTGTACCCATGGGACTGGTCTTCATCTCTTATGTCCTCATCATCTCCACCATCCTCAAGATTGCTTCAGCTGAGGGTCGGAAGAAGGCCTTTGCCACCTGCGCCTCCCACCTCATCGTGGTCATCATCCACTATGGCTGTGCCTCTATCATTTACCTGAAGCCTAAGTCCCAGAGTTCCCTGGGGCAGGACAGACTCATCTCAGTGACCTACACAGTGATCACCCCTCTGCTAAACCCTGTCGTGTACAGTCTGAGGAACCAGGATGTCAAAGATGCTTTGTGCAGAGCCGTGGGGAGAAAGCCCCGCTCCTCTTAGTGAGGAGAGTTGTGGAAGGCCTTTTCTCTCATTTCATAAACATATATTAATTTTAATGCTGTTTTAGTAATGCTGCTCAGTATGGGATCAAGAATAGACTGAATTGGGTGCTAAAACTGGAGGCTTCCATTTGAGTTAGTCATGCTTCTCTGTGTTCTCCTTAAGAGAGAATAGAAAATGACTTATCATACCCTTAAGAATACAGGGAAAAGATTTATCTGTGTGGGTCATTCATACCCATATTCTGTCACACACTCATGTACATACATATCTAAATATGTCCTGAGAATATGTTGGATTATACAACTACAGTAAGACAAAATTCAGCAGAGTTCTAAAAGGCTAATAAATAAAGTGCTTGGAAACCACCTCAGAAAAACCTCTGTTGTGGTGGTTAAGGGCGTAGGAGTAATTTGTGCAAAATTTATTTAACAAGTAAGTGTGGAGACACATGCATGTCCTTTTCTGTGGATGTTGAAGGCTTTTTGTAATCTGATTTTGCTGCTTGCTAATATCCCACCACAGCCTGAGGGATCTTCAAAAGGCAAACAAACGAACAAAAAAACCCACTCTCCAAGTGGACAGAACTGCCCTAACTGACTATTTCTGGAAATGAGGAGTACATATGTGGTAATGCAAAAGATCTTCAGCTACTGAGAGCACAGAGGTGGGTTGTCCAGTCCCAAGATGCCTAGGTAAAAACTAGTGAGAAAACTCCTTGGGAAAGGAGATCATGATAAACAGTTTAATGCTTTCATACCTCCAACACAGGAGTGAAAGAGGATGGAGGCTGGGAGGAGCCAAGAAGAATCAGAGTTCCTTTTGCAGAGTAGACCTAAATCTTTGAAGTAGTGTTATAAATGTAAGCACTTTAACTGCAGCTTCTAAAGTCATTTATTAATAAGACAAAGTCTGAAGCTTGATTTAATGAAAAAATTTTCCAGTCAGCTCCTAAGCTATCATGGTTTCCCAGAAGCTAAATGGTAAAGAATCTGCCTGCCAGTGCAGAAGAGGCAGGTTTGACCCCTGGGTCAGGAAGATCCCCTGGAGAAGGAAATGGCAACCCACTCCACTATTCTCACCTGGGAAATCCCACAGACAGAAGAAACTGGTGGGCTACAGTCCATGGGGTCACAAAAGAATTGAACACAATTCAGCAACTTAACAACAAAAACCACCTAAACTTTCAGTGGTTAATCTTCAGAAATTTCTTCTTAGATATTCCCAACTTAAAACCTGAGTTTAAAAAACAGCACTTTATGTCTGAGCATCACAGAAGGTGATGCTTTCATATGCTCTGGTTCTCTCTCCCTTATCCTTTCACAGCACTCTGGCCTTCTATGCTAAAGATCAGGTATAGCCTGCATTTCAAACGCAGCTTCTGCAGTCTCCAGAATCTAGCTGATCCCATGGGGTGGTCCTGCAGAGGCAAAATGTCACTTGTAAGAGTGTCGTGAAGTTATCTAGGTGCTGAAAATGGGACAAACCAATGGAAATGAACAAATCTTCTAAGTCAACTTAACATATCTAGCTTTGCTGAAAAACACTGGTATATAAAATCTGACCAGAGATAAAAGATAAAAAATATCTTTGCCTTGGTGACCATATTTTTAGAAATGACAGAGTCAGTTTATTTCTATTATGATAGCCAGAAAACAGTTATAATTTTTTTCTTAGTAGTTCTGTTTAATGTAGATAAAATTGTTAGGTAAAGATCTGATGGCCAGTGTCACACTCACTTCAATTTGAAATTGTATTTGGTAGCTGCTCTGGTGCTGCCCCTTCAGGACCCACACATCTATTTCCCTAGCTGCTGGAAATGTCTTGGGCTGACAGCTGGCAGCTGAACCCCGCTTCAGGAACTACCATGCTAAAGAATTGCCATCTCCAGAGTCATAGCCCCTTCCCATGGGTGGGCTTTCCAATGACTTATCTTTTTCAGGGTATAGACTGGCACCCTTTCCTCAATTTAAGATAGCTATGAAGGGTACTCCCAGATTCAGGAATTCCTATCTGTGAGATGATTTGCGGTTTCTGCATGACTCCATCACATTTCCACTTCGCCCTCTACCTTCATCCCGCATGGGTGTTGATGCTGAGAGCACTCCCTAATAAACTTGCTGCTTTCAAATCTCTGTTTCAGACTCTGTTTCTTAGAGATCCCAGTCTGCAACTTTTAGAATCCCATTGCTAGAACAGTGGTTGGTCAATGGAGATTCCAAATTTTCAGCCTTGATATGAGCTAGTGAAGGTAGAAGATCAGTGGTTCCTGTATTTTAATTTTAAAAAGATGTTAATTTTCAAAAATTTAATCCTATTAATTGAATGATATTTACTCTGGTTCAGCTTAGTTTGTGGCAGTGCAGTATTACCTTGTTGCAAACTGGTAAATAAATAAATAAATAAAAATTAGCATTTTTCTCAGAATCCACAGGAAGTCATTTCTTTGTCTTCAAAAATTTCTCTGCAAGCAAGTTCAATTTCTGCCGGGGTCCAGCCCTCGTGGATCCAGGGAATTCGAAGCGGGGATGGCATCAGTGAGGATCAGGAAACAATTGCTTAATTAAACGTTAATAAGAATATAAAGAGTAATAGAATAAGGATAGCTCAGTGAGAAAATTTAGTGGAGAAAAGAGGCTGAATAATTCAGCCAGAAGGTGAGAGAAAGAACGATATGGGGAGACCAAGTTTCGGTGAACAAGGCCCGCACTTTATTTTCCAAAGTAGTTTTTATACCTTAAGTTATGCATAGAGGATAATGGGGGAAGGGTAGAGTCATGCAGTAAGCCAGGCTTTCTTCCTGCAAACTTATCATATGCAAAAGTTTAGGTGATTTACATCATCTTCTGGCCCGGAGGCCTGTTAACATTTTAAGACCCTTTCTTCAGAAAACTTATTTTTCTATAAAGGTGATTAGTCAGGAGCCACCCTCCAAAAGCATTAGATAAAGTTGCATTCCTATAGGGCAAAGGTGTGGTGGGCTATAACAAGAAAAAGAATTAACTCAAGGGTCCAAGGTTACAAACATTAAAGCTACTACTTACACCAATTATATTAATCAATACACTGCCAGGGACACAGCAGGTAAGGGATATGGAGACTTAGCAGCAAACATTGGCCCAACAAGTGAAAAACCCTTCACCAATACAATTTCTAATCAATCTTTTGACTGCTCAAAGGAATCTGTATTTAGACAGTTTAGAACATCTTATGCCTCTCACAGTTGGGAGGCTCTGAACAATCACATGTGGCCGGAAGAACCTGTTCAGGAGAGAGATGGTGGTGGAAGACAGCCCCCCATAAAGTCAAAGGTGTAGGTGAGAGCACAAAGCAGTAAAGTAGGCAGACTCTGGTTTTGGGGGTAAATGGTCGAGAATTTCCAGGGGGACTCCTGAGGCTCGATCCTGCCTTTGAGTATGCTGAGCCTCCTTCCTCATGACCTTTGCCACGGGCGGAGTTCCTCACGCTGGCTCCCCGCAAATTTCATTGCATTCCTTACCTTGCAGTGAGATTACTGACTTCTCTCAGAGATAGTTCAAAAATAGCAAATAACAGGAAAAACAGGAAAGTCTTCAAGAAGGGAAAGATTGTGGATGCTTTAAGTGATGTATGCAAGTGGCTTTAACAGTGATCCTGGGCACAGTTACAGAGTAAAAGACTTATGGTGGGAATGTCATGGAAGCTGATAAGGCATCAGTTGGGAACTTGGGCTGGGTAGACAATTTAAGGCCCAGGGCTGGGTAGACAATTTAAGGCAATGAGATAACACTACTCTCTGAGGTTTTCTGGGGACCCAGGCTGGCAAGTGCCTCTGCCATTCTCAACATAAAGCTCCCATTTTTGACTTCAAGGAGATGTTCTGTTGTTCCATGTTCCATTTAATGAAAAGAGAGAAAGCAGAGCCTTTCTTCAAGTATTCAATTTCCTGAAATACTGACAAGGTGTATCTTTTGTCTGTTCTACTCCTGAGGGCCATGGAAATTTTTCTTCCACTGGTCAGTAGCAGGGAGCTACTGACTTGATATTCAAAAACAAATCCCTTATTATTGGGAGTTTGTGACAGTTTATGGCAGATAATTTGGAACAGTAATCGTGGGAAAGAAATTTGCTTTATGGGCTAGTCTAGACCATTATGGTAAGGGATTGGAGGTAACAGAGGGTGAAGCTGGGGTGAATTATTTCTATCTAATCATTTGGTGACATTCATACTATTTCTGTCACAGATAGATTTTATATACATATATATATGTATATATATATATATATATATATAAATATATATATATATATAAAGACATCTTTATAAGTGCCATATTTGGAGGGTCCACAGAGTACTCAAGATCCAACTATGTGTTCCACATTCCCTACAGAATAGATGTATGACTATCAGGAAGAAAAAAATGTGGAAATAAATGGTAGACATAAGTCTGATACAAGTCTGAAATTTAAATATATGAAAGAACACAGTGAAAGGAGAGAACAGTATGTGGAGTATGAAAGAGAAATTCACACTGGAGCTTCTTGGGGAATGTGTTCTCAACCTTTGTACTGGAGAGTCACCACACAGAGCCAGGTTCCCGTGCAATGAAAGACAAAATGTCTGGGCTAAAAGGGAGCTTAGAGACCACCTAGTCCAAACCTCCCTTGTTACAAAGAAGAAGTGGAATCTGAGACTGGAAAGAACTTGCCCCAGTCACACAGCTAGTTATCAACAGCTCGAACTTCCAGGTTTGTGCTTAGTCCATAGTGCTTGCAAGCTGTGGGTGAGGATGTAAATGGAAGAAACATGAAGTGTAACAGTCAAGACTCAGAAAGATGTATCTGAAGCTTACAAAGCCTGGACTATCCATGTTCAATCTCTCTCAATTCTTCTGGGTCACTTAGTCTCAGAACAAATAAAGGAGTAAGTAACTTGCTCTTCAGCCTGATGCATAGCTGTGTGTAAAACACTATGAGACTAGATGTTGTTAATGAATGTTCTGTATGACTCTGGTCCCAAGCCTGTAACTATAATAGACCTTCTATCTTTTCTTAAAGGTAGGGGAGTATCTAGGAATAACAGCAAGGAGCTTCCTATAGGGACTTTTCCTGGCCTATTGTTGCAGAAAAAAATCCCTTCTCCACCCATAAAGCCTCTTTACACAAAGCCAAGTGCCAATGGCCATTTCCTGGGAATCTGGTCACTATCTCTCTGAAATTATTATTAAAAAAAAAGCATGGACAGTGTTAAGGAGGTTCATACCAGTGTTAGGACTCAATGTGGGCTGTCTCTAAATATGCCACAATGACATATTGAATATTTTGAATTAAAGTTACTTAAGAAGTGGGGTGGATGGATTTGGGAGTTTGAGATTAGCAGATGCAAACCATTATATATAGGATGGATAAACAACAGAGTCCTACTATATGACAGAGGGAACTATATTCAATATTCTGTAATAAACCATAATGGAAAAGAAATGAAAATGACTGTGTGTATATATAAAACACGGGGAGCTCAGCCCAGTACTCTGTAAGGACCTAGACAGGTGGGATGGGGTGAAGGGATATCTACAACTATCCTCTAATTAAAAATAATAATAAGAAGAAAACCTTGTTTCTTCTTTTATTTAATACCTCAAGCCCAATCTCTGATTAGATTCTTCATGAATTGAGCACTCCAAACCTAAGCTTCTCTGTCCTGTCAATTCCTTTCAAATGTATCATTTCTTTGTCTGAAAAGTATAAAGGTTGCCTGCTTTGGCCACTTCTAAGGTCCCATGTCTATGAGACCTCTGAGCACCTGAATTAAAATTTCTTTCTTTTCCTCCTTTTAATTTGCCTTGTGTCAACTTTATTAGTTCAGCCACAGAACTCAAGGGGATGTAAGGGTTTCCTTTATGCCAACAGCAGATACCTATATTAAAAAAAAAAAAAACTTTAATAATTTCTCTATTCTTTATGACCCCTTTGGAGAAAATGGGACTTGTCAGTCTTATGAATATTTACAGATGTTCCCCCTAGTTCACTTCCTTATGTTATTAATTGTTCAAAAAAAAAAAAAAAAAAAAAAAAAACAGATAAACTAAAGGTGCTCTGATCTCCCATTTCCTGTTGTGAACTCCTGGTCAGCACCAACAGTACCTTCCTCTCTTCTCTAATGCTTTCCCCAGGGCCCCGTATAACTGTCTTCATGAGCAGAGGTGGGGCAGGGGTAGGAGAAAAAAGACTGGGACTTTGTTTGAGATCTTATTCAGTCCTGTACTTTTTCATTGTGAGAGTTATTATGTGCGAGTATTTCTAAGATGCTTAGTTCAGGTACTGTAAGAGGATATACAAGATTTAATTTGGGGAGATAAGACAGGAGTGAAACAATCACAGGGAACTCTTAGACTGAGCCTCACCCCCAGAATTCAGGGGCTCAAGCCTGCCCCAGATTCTGCCAAGAGCTAGAAGTTCATGTGATAGTAAGTGAAGAGAGAACATAAAAATGATCAGCTTCATCAGCACATTCTTCCTTGTCTTCTCATTCGTAGGTCAGACTTACAATGGAGAGAACATTACAAAAGAGAACATTTCTAATCTAGGACTTCATGGTTATGCCTCAAAACTAGCAAGCCTCGAATACTTAAAAGTGTCACATTATCCACCACTGGGCATACACACTGAGGAAACCAGAAGGGAAAGAGACATGTGTACCCCAATGTTCATCGCAGCACTGTTTATAATAGCCAGGACATGGAAGCAACCTAGATGTCCATCAGCAGATGAATGGATAAGAAAGCTGTGGTACATATATACAATGGAGTATTACTCAGCCATTAAAAAGAACACATTTGAATCAGTTCTGATGAGGTGGATGAAACTGGAGCCTATTGTACAGAGTGAAGTAAGCCAGAAAGAAAAACAGTATACTAACGCATATATATGGAATTTAGAAAGATGGTAACAATAACCAAGTATACAAGACAGCAAAAGAGACACTGATGTATAGAACAGTCTTTTGGACTCTGTGGGAGAGGGAGAGGGTGGGATGATTTGGGAGAATGGCATTGAAACATGTATAATATCATATATGAAACGAGTCGCCAGTCCAGATTCGATGCACGATACTGGATGCTTGGGGGCTGGTGCACTGGGACGACCCAGAGGGATGGTATGGGGAGGGAGGAGGGAGGAGGGTTCAGGATGGGGAACACGTGTATACCTGTTGCAGATTCATGTTGATATATGGCAAAACCAATACAATATTGTAAAGTTAAAAAATTAAATTAAATTAAAACAACAAAAAAAGGAAATTAAAACAAAAACAAAACAAAACTGTCACATTACATGGTTTCATACTTTTATTCAAGTTGTATATCGCTTTTACAGATGCTAATAAATGAATCTATTCATTTCTTTACTTATGTAAATGATGCTTATTGAGCACTTACTATTACGTGCCACTCCATTAGTTTGATGAAGTTTAATGAAGTTCTATAAAGCTGTGAGCATTTTCTATGTACCTTGTGAGTTGTCTTTGACAACTGAGAAGCATTTACTAAAGCCAAAAAGAAATTGCCATCGGAGAGGTTTCTTGAGGAGTGACTTCAGTTCCCTGGGGGATCTGGTTTAGGCTGTGGGTCCGTAAATCTGTTGCGTTTCCTGGTTCTCTTCATCTTCAATAGTAATGTGAACTGCTGCTGGGTCGAGATAAGCAACCCTGTGTCCACAGCAAACAGAATCACCACCAACAATGGGATAAGAAATTGTAGCCAAAAATAGTTGCTTTGAGGGTATGCTAGATGCAATAAGAAACATAACTCATATTAGGAATTGAAAACTGAGGTTAAAGTCTTCATCTTCCCTAAAAGAAGGATCCAACATGGTCCTTCACCTTCTAGCATGAAATGACATGCAGTAGCAGAGACAAAACACTCATAGGTTTGGGTTCCTCAGTCTGTGCTCCCTGAAGCCCTAGGGAGTCCTGAGTATTTCCCCCACAGTCCCTTTCTAATGGCTTGTCTGGCCAATATGCCTAATGGAAAAGGTCATAGGAAAGATGATCCCTCCCTTGGAGCCTCACAAGACCAATGTCCACATAGGACATGGAGGTGGGAAGCAGATAGAGTAAGGGCAGGGGGTCACCAGTGCCTTATTTCTCAAACAATCATCATTCATTGCATGTCTGTTGGGTGAAATTAAGATATTGGGCTAGATCATAAATATTAATAAGTTGGCTTCCCTGGTGTCTTAGTGGTAAAGAACCCACCTGCCAATGCAGGAGATGGAGGAGACACCAGTTTGATCCTTGGGTTGGGACAATCCCCTGGAGGAGGAAATGGAAACCCACTCCAGTATTCTTGCCTGGAAAATCCCATGGACAGAGGAGCCTGATAGGCTAAGTTCATGGGGTTACTAAGAGTCAGACACAATGGAGCAACTGAACAAGGCAATAAGTAAATTGCCTTTCAAGTCCACTGTTTTGTGATTCTGCTATTCTATTTACAAAGTAATGATTTTTTGCAATTTTTCTAGAATTTTAGAACCCTAGAATATTACAGCCAGAAATTACTCACAGATCACCTAGACCGGTGACTCTCAACACTGGCTGCCTATTACCATTACCTGGAAGAGCTTTCAAATATTGATGTCCAGGCCTATTCCAAGCTAATTAAGTTAGAAGCTCAAGGGATGATATACAGACATCAGTATTTTTTTTTTTTAATTCTCCAAGCAATTTTAATGAAGTTTAGTCCAAACCCTTTGTTTTACAGATAAGGATACTGGAAGCACAGTGAAAATCAAACAACAGGTCTCAAATTAGTTAACAGAGAACTACCATTAGAAATTAATTGTGGCTTCTGGTCTCATGTTTTTTAAGATTTTGGCATGAGCAAAGTGTACCAAGCAAATGTCTGATTTCCTCATTGCAAAGCAAATATTTTAAAGGCTCATTCTTTTATATGAAATTTGGAAATGGCAGCCTTTCATTGGCTACAGAGGCAGCCTGCCTGACTACTCTTTCCATATCAAGCTCTCTTTCTCATCTGCTAATTCACAGGCACATAGCCTGTTGAGTTGGTTTCCTTTCCCATCCCTCATAGGCTAGAATAGACTCTTCAAGCTATAAAGAGTTTGTTCCTTCAACTTTGAAACTGTTTTTCTATTTGATAAATGTAAGTTTCTCCCCAGGAGCAATAGATGACTTTGCTTGACTAATACTCAACAGTTTAAAAATCCATTTCACAACTATTGCATTTAACATCTGTAAAAATTCCATAATGTGAGCAGGTATTACTGTTGCCAATGAACAAGTAAGGAATCTGAGACAGAGACTAAGGGATATACTCTACCCCTGGTCTCCTCATTGCAAACCTAGTAGACTTTTCAAGGAATCACAGTTGCCTCCATTCTATAGCTTCAATTGCATTAGGCTCAAATGTTCTTTCTCCTTTCCCCTGATATGGACTCATTCCCTTTCCTTCACCAACTTACGTTTTTTTACTATAATCTTGAGTTTATTAGAGATGTAGGGCAGCCTCTGAATTCTGCCCACACAGTAATAGATGCCACTGTTCCCTTCTGTGACATTGGTGATGGAGATGTTGTGGTTCTCATACCAGTACTTGAGAGCTTTGTTATCCTTGTAGTAGATCACCTTGAAGACATTCAGATTCTTCCAACTGTGGCACCTGAGGAAGAGGGACTCACCCTCCATCATCACCTCAGCAGAGGCCTGAATGATCAACCAGTCTGAAAAATATTCATTAAGATATTTATTTAACAATGACAGATAAAAGAAAAATAAGATAATAAAAAAGGTCATGCAGAGAGTATCAGAAACCTTTGTCATTAACCCATTTCTTGGCTCAGTCTCCTCTGTTGATAAATACTCTTTCCTCCTGAAAGGTAATTCTGGGGCCACAACATTGCTGACACTTCTGATGAGCCCACCCATAGGAAGTCTGAAACCCATTATCCCTTTCAGCTCTATTGTTGCATTTGGTCACTAAAGGGGAAATTATCCTACTCTGCCTGGAGAGTCCTAGCCTAGTAGAGTTGTCCTCTCTAAACTTATAGGTGCTTCCCAGTTCTATTAATCATAGTAAGCCTCCAGCTTCCTCAGAACATGCATTACAATTTGAATTAATTATTTGTGTAATTATTGATTGGATGTCCGTTTCCTCATTGGGCTCTCTACTTCAGAGGTCAGGAGCATGTCTGTTCCTTTCATCATATCTCCAGTGCCTAATAATACCTAGGAATCAGTAGATTCTCAATGAATGTTTGTCAATAATGAGTCAGGTTTTATGGCTAATGTCATTTTAAGAACTCAAAATTTAGAATAGAAACATGTCTAGGTTGCATAAGCATATTTTATTTAGGAGCAATCCTTGAGGACTTTTCTAGAATCTACTCCAAAAAAATAAAGAAGCTATTTTACACTGCTTTAGGCAATGGCACCCCACTCCAGTACTTTTGCCTGGAAAATCCCATGGATGGAGGAGCCTGGTAGGCTGCAGTCCATGGGGTCGCTAAGAGTCAGACACGACTGAGCGACTTCACTTTCACTTTTCATTTTCATGCATTGGAGAAGGAAATGGCAACCCACTCCAGTGTTCTTGCCTGGAGAATCCCAGGGATGGGGGAGCCTGGTGGGCTGCCATCTATGGGGTCGCACAGAGTCGGACATGACTGAAGCGACTTAGCAGCAGTAGCAGCAGTTTCTACTTAAGAATTTGTACACAGATGTTGAAACATCTCTTTTCACTCAAGAGAAAAAATACAAAATGTGCTTATACTTTAAAAATATTTATATTTAAAAATATAAAACAAAATATAAATGACCTAGCTGTTCAAATGAAATCATTACTTTGTTCACTGAACATTAGTGCACTGAGCACACTGCACTAATTGTTGACAGTAGGAGAGTGATGAAGCAAAACATAAGATTTGTTCTTAAGTAAAAGTAGAGTACATGAGGAATGTAAAGAGAGAGCTTTCAAAATGAAGAGTACAACTTACTACTTTACCATATGTAAAAGAGATAGCAAAGGGGAATTTTGCTCTATGTCTCAGGAAACTCAATCAGGGGCTCTGCATCAACCTAGAGGGGTGGGGTGGGGAGGGAGATGGGAGGGAGGTTCAAAAGGCAAGGGATATATATATATACCTGTGGCTGATTCATGTTGAGGTTTGACAGAAAACAATAGAATTCTGTAAAGCAATTATCCTTCAATTAAAAAATAAATTAAGCAAAGAAAAAGAGTACAACTTAATGTTCAGGTCATGACACATGGAAATGGCAAAGTAAATCTTTAAATCAAAGAGCTCTTTGTAATGTTCACATATCCAATATGCCATTTGACCATGTAATATGCATCTGTAGCCAGGTAGAGAAGATAGAAATGAAACAGACTAGAGGAGGAACATTGGGAGACTGCTAGAATATTGAAAGAAGCCAGAAGGTCAGATGGAGTAGAGGCAGAAGAAGAGAGAGGGACCTGTATGTGGAGAGAGACCTTGAGTTCCACCTTGCTTCTCTAAGCCTTGGAATAACTTGCTTTCTCCCCATTGTCAGATGGGCCATTCCGCACATGAGAGAATTGATACTTCTGTAGCCCTGGAACTTACCACTGATGACATTTAGGTATACGGGTTCACTGATGGCAAATCCTTTGATTCGGCATTGGTATTCCCCACTGTCCTGCATGCGTGCTTTCACAATGTGCCATCTTGAATTATTCATTGTGAAACTGGTTCCATTGTGGATCCACAGAGAGGACTGGTCTTCAGAGGAACCGTTCGTACCACATGTAAGAGTCACAGCATCTCCTTTAAGTATTTTTCTCCATGGTGGATTCAAGGACACCTTAGATTTCCAGATGGCTTTGAGAAGAACAGATTGTGGAAAGAGATATGGAAGGAGGGAAAATATCATTGAAATCTGTTCAGCCTCCAGAGTACAGACATAATAACAGTCAATCAACGGTCAATCTACCCTTAAACTGTTGGTGATAAGAAACCTGAGTCCTAGAATTAAAGGAAGGAGGAAAGAATGTTGTGGTCCCACCTAGGGACTCTAGCTCCCAACCTAGGAAAAAATAGGACATGAATGTAAGATATTAAAAAACAAAGAGGATAATCCCTCTAATTTTCTTGATTCCAATTTCAGTATCTGTAAATGAGGATTGAAGTCTCTTTTCAGGCAGAGATTATGTCTGTGATGTTCATACATAGTTCAGCACAATGACTACTACACAGCGAGTATTCATTAAGTATTTATTGAGTTGATGAATGAGTGAATAATGGATGAATTAAGGTAGTGGACTAAATGAAACACATGGCCTCTCCCAGCTCTAAATTTTTATGACTATTTAATTGTGAGTGAATAGGGAATGAAAATTATATGTCAATTCTGGAAGGTACTGAGAATCACCAAGATGATCAGTCTTAAAAGGCTTCCAAGAACAAAGAGATATGGTACGAATTTGAATGAAGACTTTGGAAGCGGCCAGGTGGTGATGAGGAAGAGGTGATATGGTCAAAAGAGAACTAGACTTGGATTTAAGGGACTTACGTTAGAATCCAGTGCCTTGTTAGCCATGTAACCGCCAACAAATTACTTAATCTTAATTCAGTATCCTCAATTATAAAATGGCAATAATAATAACAGGGATGATGATGTAAGAATTAAATGAGTTTATATCATAGTATCTGGAGCAGAGGCTGAGACAGATGCTCAGCAGACATGAATGTTTGCATAAAAGAGGAAAGGGTGACTTGAGACAATAAAGTGCTGTGTGGGAAGCTTTTGAATGGGGGAAAGAAGGAAGATGAGGCAGGTGGAAGTGCGGTAGCAGGGAAGAGCAGATTAATAATCATTAAAAAACAGATGATGGGATGAAGGGAAAGGATGAAGGGTGGGCAATTTCCAGACACATTGAAATGCTGAGGGAACAAGGACAGAGGACTCACCTGCTGACATGCCATCTGGAGCTGCAAAATCCAGAGACAATAAGTTAGTATCTGACCCCAGCCTTCTGCATACCTGAAGACTGGGATCTGGTTATGATGCTGAGGTCCACATCCATGGAGTTTAAAGGGCCAACCATCTTTTCAGGACTCTGTTTAAGGGAGAGAAGGAGCTTCTCTCCTTCCTCTGCTGTCCCTCCTTTACCCTCTAGGAAAATCCAGCTTGATAGCAAGGACCAGACTTTCAGTCCGGCTTCCTCCTTAGATGATGCCCAATCCCCCTCCTTAGATGATGCCCAACCCCCCTATCCAGCTCGTCCTCCCTACAGAATCCCTGGGAAATGACCCACAGTTTGCTCATAACCTAGAAAAAGTCAGCAATAAAACTGTCAACTCTCCCTCACCAGCCACTCCCCCAATCTGTTCTGGCCCCTTCAAGGGGGCTGGTAACTCTACTTACAGAAAAGCAGCAGAGCTATCCACAGCAGGGCAGGGGCTCCCATGGGAATAGTAGGCATCTTCTCCGTGGCCTCCAACTGAGCTGCAGAGATCCAAGGCCTTAGAATAAACTTGAAAGTGAAAAGCAGAAGGAAATGTTCTCTGTGTCATATCTGGTTAACGCATCAGCTGCACCTAAGTTTGCTTCCTTCTCTGGAGATAACATTCAGAGTGGTGCCTAAAAGGGCAATTTTATATATATAGTTGTAAAATCATTTACTGATTTTCTTCTTCTTTTTTTGTTTGCACTGCACAGCATTCAGGATCTTAGTTCCCCAATCAGGGATTGAAACCATGCCCCTTGCAGTGGAAGTGGATGCACAGTCTTAACCACTGGACCACCAGGGAGATCTCCAGGACAATTTTATACTTACCCCCATACTCTCCATTACACCTTTGTGTACACACCTGGAATCTAGTGGGAGAGGGGCAGAGGGGGCACACAGGAACAAAACTTTCTTAAACTGCCAAAGTATAGTTATTTTGTTTGCAACTTAGAAAAGTGGGGTGCAGAGGAGAGAAGAATAAAAATAAGTTAATTATTCACCTAATATAGGTCAGCTGCTGCTGCTGCTAAGTCGCTTCAGTTGTGTCCGACTCTGTGCGACCCCATAGACGACAGCCCACCAGGCTCCCCCATCCCTGGGATTCTCCAGGCAAGAATACTGGAGTGGGTTGCCATTTTCTTCTCCAAATATAGGTCAGGCACTATGCTAAATACACCTTATACTTCATTCACTTCTCAAAATAATTCTATGAAGATATACCATCATTATCTACATTTTATAGAAAGGAAAATTGGAGCTTAGAGAGGTAAAGTCATTTATCCTAGAGTACTCCCTAGTAAATGGCTAATTTGGGACTGAAACATTTGAAAAATCAAATCCTAGAGTAAAATTCACAATCATGATTACTGTTTATGCATGTCTATAAGTATGGCCAGAATTCTAGCTGAAATTCTGTTGTGGTTCTCCAGAGTTACCAACCATCTTGTTACCTAATTTCCTGCTGATCCATGAGTGCACAAATCCACAAATTTTCATCTGCTTCCTATGACCCACTGTCCGACCAGCCAAATTGGAGATATTTTTGGAGGCTCCTTCTCTCCATGGGTCCTGATGAGGTCTACAACACAGGAAGGCAGATGTTAAACCATAACTTAAAGGGATCTCAGTAATATAATTTATTTTATTTTATTGCTCCAGCTTTTGTCTATTTTTATGTTTCAAATCCTCTAGCCTGATCACCCTTTCTCCTTTAAATCCACATCTGTTTTCTTCCCTCCTGGACCTCAATGAGTAATTCTTCTCTTTTTAACTCTAGGTCAGAATTAGTCACCTTCTTCCAGGATTTGATATTGATAATGACACTGGAGATAATATCTCCATAAATATCTCCATTGGCTTGCCCTCCACAAAGTTTTTTTCATGTGTGGTATTATTATTTGGGCCTTGCCAAAACTCTGAAATAGCAGAGGCAATATGAAGTCAGCAAGGCCCCATTCTATCATGCCAGCTTTTCCATACTGACTGTTTTATTTTTTTAATATATATAATTATACTTATTTTTGTATGTATTCTTGGCTGTGCTGGGCCTTCTTGCTGCATGTGTTTTCTCTAGTTGTGGCAAGCAGGTCTACTCTGTAGTTGCAGTGTGTGGGCTTCTCATTGCGGTAGCTGCTCTCATTGTGCAGCACGGCCTATAGGGCATTCAGGCTTCAGTAGCTGCTGCCTATGGGCTCAGTAGTTGCAGTTCCTGGGCTCTAGAGCACAAGCTCAACAGTTGTGGCTTAGTTGCTCCTCAGCACGTGGGCTCCTCCCGGACCAGATATCAAACCTATCTCTCCTGCATTGGCAGGAGTACTCTTTACCACTGAACCACCAGGGAAACCCCACCAACTGTTGAATTAAGACTAATGAATTAAATATAAAGTCACTGCACATAAAGATCTAACCAAAGCTTTCAGCTTCTCTGAAACTAGAGAATATGGGTCTACAGATTCCTAAACAGAAAGTTTCAGATAAGAAAGATGCTGACTGGTCCCAGGTTGTGCAATATCTTAGTGACAGATCTTTAAAGAAAGCAAAGAGTTAATCTGGAAAGTGTAAGTATTTATGTGATTAGGGTTTACCTATAAAACAGAGACAATGATGATATCTAGATCATGTCTTTATTATGAGGTTTAAGAAGATAATAAATGTGTAAAATGCATTGAACAGCATCTGGTATGTAAAAGATGCTCTGTAAATCTATCTTTCCCCTCCTTTATTGTTGTTGTTGTTGTTCAGTCGCTAAGTCAGGTCTGACTCTTTGTGACGCTATGGACTGCTGCGCTCCAGGCTTCTCTGTCCTTCTCTATCTCCAGGAGTTCACTCAAACTCATGTCCATTGAGTCGGTGAGGTCATCCAACTGTCTCATCCTATATTGCCCGCTTCTCCTCCTGCTCCCAATTTTGCCTAGCATCAGGGTCTTTTCCAATGAGTTGGCTCTTCCCACTAGTTGGTCAAAGTATTGGAGCTTCAGCTTCAGCATCAGTCCTTCCAATGAATATTCAGGGTTGATTTCCTTTCAGATTGATTGGTTTGATCTTATTGCAGTCCAAGGGACTCTCAAGAGTCTTCTCCAGCACCACAACTTGAAATCATCATTTCATCCGTTTTCAACCTTCTTTATGGTCCAACTCTCACATCCATACATGGCTACTGGAAAAATCATAGCTTTGACTATACAGACCTTTGTCAGCAAAGTGATATCTCTGCTTTTTAATACACTATTTAGGTTTGCCATAACTTTTCTTCCAAGGAGCAAGAGTATTTTAATTTCATAGCTATAGTCACCATCCACGGTGATTTTGGAGACCAAGAAAATAACACCTGTCACTGTTTCCATTGTTTCCCCATCTATTTGCCAGGAAGTGATGGGACTGGATCCCATTTATTACCATTGCTCAATAAAGACTCAGGAGAAACATGCATTTCAACAGGACTAAGGCTATGGTTTTTCCAGTGGTCATGTATGGATGTGAGAGTTGGACTGTGAAGAAAGCTGAGTGCTGAAGAATTGATGCTTTTTTTAATTTTTTTTATTTTTTTAAACTTTACAATATTGTATTGGTTTTGCCAAATATCGAAATGAAAGAATTGATGCTTTTGAACTGTAGTGTTGGAGAAGACTCTTGAGAGTCCCTTGGACTGCAAAGAGATCCAACCAGTCCATCCTAAAGGAGATCAGTCCTGGGTTTTCATTGGAAGGACTGATGCTAAAGCTGAAACTCCAATACTTTGGCCACCTCATGTGAAGACTTGACCCATTGGAAAAGACTCTGATGCTGGGAGGGATTGGGGGCAGGAGGAGAAGGGGATGACAGAGGAGGAGATGGCTGGATGGCATCACCGACTCGATGGACATGAGTTTGAGTGAACTCCGGGAGTTGGTGATGGGGAAGGAGGCCTGGTGTGCTGTGATTCATGGGGTCGCAAAGAGTCAGACACGACTGAACTGAACTGAACTGAAGGCAATCAGCAAATACATAGGATGTTTTCCATGATAACCAGTATGTTGCTCTGCTGCTGCTGCTAAGTCGCTTCTGCTGCTGCTGCTGCTGCTAAGTCACTTCAGTCGTGTCCGACTCTGTGCGACCCCATAGACAGCAGCCCACCAGACTTCCCTGTCCCTGGGATTCTCCAGGCAAGAACACTGGAGTGAGTTGCTATTTCCTTCTCCAATGCATGAAAGTGAAAAGTGAAAGTGAAGTCGCTCAGTTGTGTCCGACTCTGTGCGACCCCATGGACTGCAGCCTACCAGGCTCTTTCGTCCATGGGATTTTCCAGGCAAGAGTACTAGAGTGGGATGCCATTGCCTTCTCTGAACCAGTATGTTATGCTGATAAAATTTATGTAAGTAACCTCACTCCTCCCCATAGTGATGAAGAAGAGAGTATTATAGGAAAGAACAGAATGGACAAAATTGTTTGGGGAAGAGGAGGAGAAAGAAATGGGGAAGATGCAATTTTTTGAGGTGCTGTCAGACGGCAGTACATATTTGAAAATACCAAGATCCTAAAAGAGACAAAGATGGAATCTGTTTCAGCACTTTGTTGAGAGTTTGTCCAGGAGAGTTACCAGATATTCTTTTACCCTAGGACAGTGATTCTACATTAAAATTATCCTTCAGAGACAGTCACTTTACTGTGACTCGAAAAGTCTATTTTAAAGCCTCCCCCAAGTCTTCAGTTATTCCCTGCTTGAATGGGAGGTGGACTGGAATTCAAGATGTACTAGTTCTTACTATGGAGAGAATAAGGTTTGTCGTTGATACACTATTTTCATTTCCTCCACCATCCTAAAGCAAAGCTTCAGTGTCCAGCAGTGAAATGAAGGTAGTATTTTGGTAACAGTAATAGCAATGATTTTACCAATTCAACTAAAGAAGTTCATTAAATCTTAAAAACAAACCAAGCCACCCATCCTCAACTCACACAACAACAACAACAAAATCAAAAATATCAACATCAGGAAGAATAAACTATATCCTGATTCCCATACTATAAAACCACAGGTACCCAAAGGAACAAAATGAGAATTCAGAAGGTACAAATAAACACAAGATTACATCATAGTTCTGCTCTACCCTAACATAACTGGTTGATTCACCAGTCAAGTCCCACACATCCTTTATCTTATTACCTGCCTGTAGATATCAGAAACCTGTGCTCACTGGGACCCATAGATTTTTGTCCTAATCTCACTTCTTATAATAAGCATTGACTCCAGATATTCATGTGTTCAACACTCATTAACAACATCTCTGTCCCAAATTTTGATCCATTATTGGTTTTCAGAAACCTTAGTGGTTTGGGTGTTTTTTGGTGTTTTTTTTTTTTGGCCTTACTGCACAGCATGCAGGATCTGTTTTCCAGTGAGAGATTGAACCCAGGCTCACTGCAGTGGAAGCGCAGAGTCTTAGCCACCGGACCACCAGGGAAGTCCTCCAAACTTTTATCTGTTCTTCACTTTGTAGCAGTGGGGAGTTGAAACTCAACTGGCCATGCATGAACTATTAGGATCTACTCACTGTAAGGTGTCCAGATGAGGCATCTTTGTGGCACCCTGTAGACAGGGAACAGTCTGAACCATAAGGTGCACTCAAGCAAATGTGACCTTTGCCTTATAAAAATTATGTTCCAGCCAAGAGACCTAGAGGGCCTCTGACTTGCCTTTCTGCCTCCAACAGATACAATCAGTAAGTGACCTGATCTTTCCTTCAGAATAGACAGAACAGAATTATAAGCCTGCTGAGGAAGATACCTAGGAAGAATGGTAATGTAAAAAAAAACAAAAACAAAAATGAATGCTGGACTATTATATTAAATTTAAAAATTAAAAGAAAAAATTATTATCCAGGAATATTTTATTTTTTTATTATTATTTTTTTTACTTTTTAAATTTTTTTTAAAGTTTACAATATTGTATTGGATTTGCCATAGATCAACATGCATCTGCCACAGGTGTAAAGAGATTAAGTGTAAGACAGATTAGGTATCCAGGATCTGAACAGGCCCTGGAGTTTGATTCTCAGCTCAGATCACATATTGGTTACCTGGCTCTCCACAAGTTACTAAACCTCTCTGTGACTCAGCATCTTCTCTGGTTAAATGTGGATAGTGGCAGCATTTGTTGTTGAGGGTATTAAATGAGTTAATATAGTAAAAGCTTTATAAGAGAGGCTGGCAGATAGTAAATGCTGTGTATGATTTTATTACTGTTATTACAATCATTTTCTTAGGATCCTTTAGACTTTGGAGCAGCAGAGAGAAACTCTTTCTGTCCACAGGAAAATGAGCAGGAAAGGCTACTGGTCTGGAAGGCAGTGCATCCCGGATCACATAGGAGTGATTGTACCTCAAGGAGACCCTTCCTCCACTCACAGGTGAGGGGATAGAGGAGAGAAGTTGCTCTGTGGGAGTCCTGAGAGCATTCCCAGGTGTGGTTCTAGACAAAGTCCAGTTTTGCAGAGTCAGCCCTCAAGCCATATGTAGTGTAGGCTAGGTTTATTTTACCCTTCCTTACGGAATTACATAGTTAAAAATGGTAACAACTCTTTTTTTAAAGGAATCCCTTTTAGGCTGTTAGCAGATAAAGAGAAGAGGTCTTAGTCCAGCCAAGGATATTTGCATTTTAATAAGTAACTTTTGGAAGCTGGGAGGAGTAGCTTGTTGCTTGTCTCAGTGATGAGTGTGCAGGATGCATTTTTAGCATTTAGTAGGCAACCCAATGTCCTGTAATACCCAGGGCAGCCTTGCATAATATAAAGAATTGTTCTGCCTTTACACTGTTTTCAAATGTCCAGCCAGGTATTTTATAATTATTTGAGCCTTGAATCTATTTGACAAACAATGCAAAGCATTTTTACATTTTTTCATATATTCTGGATTCTATAGGAAAGAAACTATTGTGTCCTCTGATGGAAGATTATTCTTGTGTCACTTGTAAACTGGCTTTGCCTCTTGGTGAATGTCATAACCAAGTCAAAGTTTGGGAAGAGGGATGATTTACTATTACTAGCAGTAAATAGGGAGATCTTTCCCAAAGCAGTATCTCCCAGAAGAGCAAAATCAGGGAAGTTTTAAGCTAAGGGTACATATATATTCATGAAAGGGCTTGAGCAGAAGAGAATCAGCATACAATTGGGGTCAGGGTTGAGTACAAGCTTTAGCTGATTGAAGTCAAGAGGGTCAGCATCATCATTCTGTCCTCCACCTTGGTTACTGCAGAACTCAAAGACCATATCAGATTGTTATGTATATCCCTTAAGGAGGTACTAGAACCCTGTCTAATAGCTGAACTCTTGTTTCTTGACTGCTTTTCCTTTGTTCTTATGTTCCCTTACTTAAGATCATTGATTAGTGAGACCTGTGGAAGGGTAAATATTGTGACCAGGCTTAGATCACAAAATGGCTTCTCACGTTAAGAAAGTCAAGCCTGGTTCTCTTTCTCCAGGGATCCCCTACACTATCTGCTTACATTTGGTTTTCCTAGAAAAGCATCCTTGGATCATTCACTGTTTCCCCAAATCAGATCACCAAGAGCCACACTGTTCCTGATCATTGTATTGTTACCAGATTAGTCAGCTAGACCCCACCAGGATCCTAGCCATCCCTTGTCTTAGCCAGGGAGGTTCTTTTTCTGCTTGGATCTGTGCTGCCAATAAGGAAACTGATGTTGAGATTAGAACAGCATCAGCTTTATTCAATGGTCAAAGAATGAAGAAGCAGGAACTTGGCTCACAAATCAACTTCTCAACCTAATTTAGACAGAGAAACCATGTATGTAAGAGGGTCAAGGTAAAAGGGAAGGAATTGGAAAGTGTGGGAGGAATATTCATAAGTAATCCAAGCACAGGGGTGTGGTTTGGACCTGGAACTGATGCAGCACTCCTGTTCAGTCCTTGTATGGGCTTTTCCAGTTGTTAACTGTCATGGCACCTATGGGTGTGTCACTTAGCATATGCTAATATATTACAATGAGCATATAATGAGACTCTAAGACCACTTCTATGGACCACTAGAAGTCAAATCTGCTGTCTTGGGCCTAGTTGGTTCTAATCAGTTCTTGCTTTTCTCTTTGCAGCTTCCTTCTGAAACTTAGATAAGAAGGGCAGAGGTATGACTCTTGGGCAACAGCTTTGGTAACAGTATCACCAATACCTCACTGCTGGATAGGGCTACATTTATAGCTGTCACATTTATCATGGATATACTTGCTTACTGTAAGTTATTTCATTTTATTTCTTTTTTATATTAAGACTAGGAACTATACTGATTTTAAAATATATGTGTGTGCGTAGGTAGGAGTCATGGATCCAGTTTCAGGTACCTGAAACTTCCTCAATTTGGAGCATCTTCCTTAAAAAGGTGATTAGAAAATTATGAATATAATATTAGGTATTAGAATGACTATTTATCTAAAACAAGAAAACAAACTCAACAAATTGCAAAGTATAAAAGCTGGAAAAAGACATCAGTATTATAAAATCCAGAAATACTTTTCCTACCTATCTTTACAAAATACTCTGCTCTCTTCTTCATTGGACAGTGATATCACAATATCACATTTTACAGAATGTTGGGAAGGAAGAAATTTTCCTCTACCCTTCTTGGTTGTTCAGGCTGGTCTGAGAAATAAATTGACATGAGAGAGATTAATAGGAGAAAATCAAACAAAGTTTAACGTTGTGTAGACATGGGAGGCCCGGTGGGCTGCAGTCCATGGGGTCACTCAGAGTCGGACACGACTGAAGCGACTTAGCAGCAGCAGCAGCAGCAGACATGGGAGGAACCCAGGAGAACTGAGTAACTCATGAAAAGGGCAGAAGCCCTCACCTAAAATACCACCCTCAGCTAAAGACAAAAAAGGTTGTGGAGGGTGGAGGGAGTCAATTGTGGAAGATTACCTGGAAAAGCACAGTAAAAAAGGGTAAGGTTGTTATGCAGATTTAAGTCTGTGCCTTCTCTAATAAGAATCTCTAGAGATTTGGTCATCCTCTTCTTCCTGTTTCAGAGAGGGAGACAGACTTACAGATGGAGATTTCCCTTATAAACGTTTCCTAAAAAAGATTAACTTCTATCTGGTTTTCAGAGTTTTCCCCCTGTTTTCTATTAGAAAATAACCAACTTAAAATACTTAATCTGCCAAAGAGACATATTTGGGGGTGGCAATTTTTGCTTCTCTACAAGATAAACTAGAAATATAATTCATTCTTTGGCATCACTTATCTGCATTTATTTTCTATTATTGATAGTTGGGGTGCATGGAAAATGTGGTTGCCAAGGAATAATTAATATTAAGTTTACACAGGAAAAGAGCATTATTTGGAGTTAAGAATCGTGATTCCGGAGACAGAGATTTGGGTAGAACCTAAGGAGTGTTCCAGGGAAGAGAAAGAGTCAGGGGCTTGTAAAGATAAAAGCTACAATGGTGCTAAATTGTCTAGCAAGAATTGTGACAGACTCTGAAGCAAGTCAGGCAATATTTGTGCTTACAGAATCACATGTTGTTTTAGAGCAAGGTTTCCATAAGTATCTTGAGAGGACAATAGTGCAAAATGATAGATTCCATTCAGACTGAGACAGGCATAAGTCCCACTTCCTCAGTGGCTTCCTGACTCCATCTGAGAAAACTGTTTTAGCAGTAGTGACTCCATTTCCCTTTTTCTTTCACACCATTCACATGAGTAGCTCCACTCTTTGTAGTACTGCTGCAGGTTTGAGCTTTACAAACACAGAAATTATGATTAATTCTATACTGCTTTATTCCCATCAAAAAAAGACAAAATCATCACAGTGTGCTTATAATTTTGTATTCTACATTACTGAGTAGATTCCTGATAGGAGATAACTTCCATTTTCACTAGATGGGGGAATGAACAAAATCCTCTGCCTACAATTTTACACACATCTGATGCTTAGAAAAATATTTTGACAAGATTAACTTCTGACTTCAGATATTTCAACCTTGTCTTCCTTCACTGCCCACAAATTTCCAATGCCAAATACTGGAGGATGCATTCAAGCTGCATCGTGACCTTTGCCCCTCCACCTTTGTGTCCTGAAGTCAGGAGAGCTGGCTCTTGGTGGAGTTTTCTTGATGGCCATTTCTACTACAGGCTGGCTTGAGGTACTTTCCCATGCCTGGAAGTGATGATGAGTCATGTGCATCTATTATACTGAACCAGAACTAAACAAATCCTCAACTCAAGTTCGTCTTGTCTGTATTCCAAAAGCTTTCTGCAGCTACTCTCATGCTGCCAATAAAAAAGAAAGTATGACAGAGAGAAATCTGATGGGGAAAAGACAGTGGTCTTATCCAAATGTAGCTAAAATATATTACTTTTGCAAATGTTACAGAAACATATGATCTCTTCCAGCACCTGCTGATAGATTGGAAAGTGCAGAAAAAATAAAATATGATTCCTGAGTTTTCAGCTCTAATCATTGGGTAAATGTTGATACCATTTATTATATGGTGAAATCTGAGAAAGTACCAGATTTAGGAAGGAAAATCAAGTCTTCTGGTTTGGGAATATTGTAGTTTGAAGTGTCTTTGTGATATTGAAGTGTTTATACTGAGAAGCAATGTGAGGACTAGAGACTTAAATTTGAAAATCATTGGCAAATTTATAAAGCCACTGGGAATAAGATGAGGTCAGCTAAAGAGAGAGGAAGAGTAGCTAGAAAACAAAGATGATCCCAGGACAGAGCATAAAGAATTCCAGTATTTAGAAGAGGGATAGAATGGGAAGAGCCAGAAAAGAGACTAGAAGAAACAGCCAGGAAAGTGGGATACATCTCAGGGAATTCAATCTCAGTCACTAAAACTGAAGAATATAGTTCTAGTGGAAATTATTGATTATAGAATCTTGTTGAGAGGTAAAATAAGAGAATAAAATTGTTCTTTGGATTTAGCAATATGGAAAACTTGGGGATCTTAACAACAGCAGTTTCAGTGGATTAGTATGTGCAGAAGCAAGGTTGAAGGATGTTGAAAAGTAAATAAGTGAGAACGTAGAGACAGCATGTGTAGAACACTTTCTGTGTTTTGCTGTGGAAGGGTGATGTAGGAGGATGTGGGGTCAAGAGAGGGTTTGGTTTTTATGTTGTTTTTGTTCAGTCGTGTCTGACTCTTCACGACCCCATGGACTGTAGCATGCCAGCCTTCCCTGTCCCTCACCATTTCCCAGAGTTTGCTGAAGTTCATCATGTCCATTGCATTGGTGATGCCATCCAAACATCTCATCCTCTGTTGCCCTCTTCTTCTCCTGCCTTCAATCTTTCCCAGCAGAAGGGTCTTTTCCAATGAATCAGCCAAAGTATTGGAGCTTCAGCTTCAGCATCAGTCCTTCCAATGTGTATTCAACATTGATTTCTTTAAGATTGACTGGTTTGATCACCTTGCTGTCCAAGGGACTTTCAAGAGTCTTCTCCAGCACCACAGTTCAAAAGCATCAACTCTTTGACCTCTGCCTTCTGTATTGTCCAGCTCCCACAACCCTACATGACTACTGGAAAGACCATAGCCTTGACTAGATGGACCTTTGTTAGCAAAGTGATATCTTTGCTTTTTGGATTTTATAAGAGAGGCTAGATCATATTTGTTAGCTGATAGGAAGCAGGGCAGGTAATGAGGGAAGACAAAGTTAAATAGTTGAAAGAGTTAAGTCCTTGAATGGCCAAAAAGGGAGAAATGGTGTCACTCTTTCAATTCAATTAAAAGGTCTCAAACACAACACAGGTGTTTCTGCTATAACGTCATATACATTTATTTTTAAAAGTCCTTGCATTCTGCAAAAACACACACTAAAAATAACAAGTTTTGGGGGAGAAAAATGTTGTGGCAGATCATTCAAATCCTATAACCAGAGCACTAACAAAAACATTAGCATTTCTACTAAATAAATTAAATGGTTAAAAGGATATGTTAAATTTCTAAATAATGAATAAAATCAACAATAGACATAGGGTTTGATCTTCTTCAAAGATAAAGGTAGGTTGATGGAAGAATGCCACAGGGAGAAAGTGCATGCAAGCCAGAGAAAACTATGTAAGAACAGTCTCAAGACAGACATGTGGTAAAGCTAAGCCAAGAAGAAAACCTTTAAGTGAATGACTTTTGTGTAGGGTATTCTGTTCCTTGCTGTGCTTCAGTGTGCTAATAAGATTTATGTTCAGCTACTATTCCTTGACAATAATAAAAAATTAACATGCTCAGAAAAATCTTGTATGAACTAACTCCCACATTATACTGACATTATGCCTTGGTTTACCAATAGTATGTGGAATATTTGCATTTCAGAAACATCCAGTGTATCACAGAAACTGTATTTCTTGACTTGTTCAGCAGCTGTTACATGTATAGCAATCTACTGAATACTGTGCAGGATCAAAGATGCAAAAAATGTAGGTCCCTCTAACTATAAGCACAACCTTCGCCCTAGAACTCAGTTATGCCACACACTCTAAATCTTTACACAAGACAAAACAATAGTTTAGTCACCAAGCAGAGCCAAAGACCTGTAGTTACTCCTCAAGAGTCATAGATAATATTCTGAGCTGTATCTTGTGAGCTGCTTTTTAGACACTGAAGCCCCTCACCAGGTGGAAGAAGGTGACTTGCATGATGAGAGGATGACTACATGATGACCAGACAAAAGCTGTGACATAAGCCACTCCACACAGTTCTGAGAACAGTCCCCAAGAAGTGGGAACAAATGCTGAAACTAGAGTTTAACGGTACTCAGAACAACTAAAGAGGATGCTGGCCAGACTACCACATCACTGATATCAAGATAACTGTCAGAACTGACTGTGCCATCCTGTCCCCTCCCTCCTCCCACACAACCCTGAAACACCCCTTTAAAAACTTCTGTCCCCTGAGCCGCAATTTGAAGTTGACCCTCAGACACGAGTCCACCTTCTCTCCCGGTTGCCAGCATCTGAAATAAAGCTACCTTTCCTTTCCTACTAACCCCTGTCCCTCAAGAACTGGCTATCAAGCGGCAAGCAGCCAGACCTGGGTTCAGTAACATAACCACATTTGACTTTGTCAAAATCTTGATTTCCACAGGCAGAAATAAAAAAGGAAAAATTATAATGTGTTTCAATAAAAATAATAAACACGTTCAGTTCAGTTCAGTTCAGTCGCTCAGTCATGTACGACTCTTTGCGACCCCATGAATTGCAGCACGCCAGGCCTCCTTGTCCATCACCATCTCCCAGAGTTGACTCAAACTCACGTCCATTGAGTCGGTGATGCCATCCAGCCATCTCATCCTCTGTCGTCCCCTTTTCCTCCTGCCTCCAATCCCTCCCAGCATCAGAGTCTTTTCCAATGAGTCAACTCTTCGCATGTAGCGATATTAATAACTATTAACATTTACTGAGAACTTATTCTATATCAGAGTGATTTAACCCAATTAATACACACAGGAACCCTATGAAGTGGATACCCTTAGCATCCTGATTTCCATGAAGTAGAAAGATCATACAACTATTGAATGACAAAGCCAGGATTTGAAGCTTAGAGATTTGAAGAGCTAGGTTCTTTAAAATGGGGAAGGAAGGCATTCAACACGGTGCTCAAACACTTTTCCCACCACATGTGTGATTATTGAATCATTCCCTGTACCTCCAAAAAATTGAGAACTCATGGTCATCTTTTGCCTTAAAGCTTATGAAGCATTATTCTAGAAGAGTGTCTAATGTTGCTAGAGCTTACAGGAGAAGTCCAAAAAGAAGTGATGGACCTGAGAGGGGGTGTGCTAGGAGTTCCTGTTTATTGTCAACATTCTGTGTGGCAAAGCTAAACAAAGGTCCCAGGGGTTAGGTGAGAAAAAAAGAAGGCTGTAGAGGCATGCTATCTTACCTGTCTTCCTCTGATAACAAGAGGCTGAGGGGGACTCCAATAGCAAGAGGTTGTGGAGTGGGCTGCCTGTATTGAAAGCAGAAGCAGATTGAACCTTGCTAGATAGATAATTGGAATTGTGCAGACCAACGAACACAGGTCCTTCTGGAAAGCCTAGAGGTACTCCTGTGAGAACAACTACTTTTGAATAACTGACAAATGAAAAAGAAAAATCAACAATGCTAAAAAAATAGTGACAACTAATGAAAAGGGGCTGTCCCAGAGGCAGCGGGTTGTGGTTCCATTTCCGCCGTGGAGACACGTGAAGGAAAAGTGCATGGACAAGCCTGGGCCAAAGTTGGACAGTCGGGCTGAAGCCTGTTTTGTGAACTGTGTTGAGCGCTTCATTGACACAAGCCAATTCATCTTGGATTGACTGGAATGGATGCAGAAATCCAAGCCAGTCTTCTCAGAAAGCCTTTCTGACTGACCTCAGCATTACCTCTTTGGAAAAGGAAGGAGCCATGGCTGTGCGGGCGCAGGAGGGCCTAGAGGAGGTATCCCACGTTGAAGATCAGGAAGGGCAGCAGTGAGGAGATACCCCTTGTCCAAGGTAAGGAGCATTGGCTGCGCTTTGCCGGAGCAGCCGTGAAGAGATACCCCACGCCCAAGGTAAGAGAAACCCAAGTAAGATGGTAGATGTTGCAAGAGGGCATCAGAGGGCAGACACACTGAAACCATACTCACAGAAAACTAGTCAGTCTAATCACACTAGGACCACAGCCTTGTCTAACTCAATGAAACTAAGCCATGCCCGTGGGGCAACCCAAGACGGGCGGGTCATGGTGGAGAGATCTGACAGAATGTGGTCCACTGGAGAAGGGAATGGCAAACCACTTCAGCATTCTTGCCTTGAGAACTCCATGAACAGTATGAAGAGGCAAAAAGATAGGATACTGAATGAGGAGCTCCCCAGGTCAGTATGTGCCCAATATGCTACTGGAGATCAGTGGAGAAATAACTCCAGACAGAATGAAGGGATGGAGCCAAAGCAAAAAGAATACCCAGCTGTGGATGTGACTGATGATAGAAACAAGGTCTGATGATGTAAAGAGCAATATTGCATAGGAACCTGGAATGTCAGGTCCATGAATCAAGGCAAATTGGAAGTGGTCAAACAAGAGATGGCAAGAGTGAACGTCGACATTCTAGGAATCAGCGAACTCAAATGGACTGGAATGGGTGAATTTAACTCAGATGACCATTATATCTACTACTGCGGGCAGGAATCCCTTAGAAGAAATGGAGTAGCCATCATGGTCAACAAAAGAGTCTGAAATGCAGTACTTGGATGCAATCTCAAAAACGACAGAATGATCTCTGTTCATTTCCAAGGCAAACCATTCAATATCACAGTAATCCAAGTCTATGTCCCAACCAGTAACACTGAAGAAGCTGAAGTTGAACAGTTCTATGAAGACCTACAAGACATTTTAGAACTAACACCCAAAAAAGATGTCCTTTTCCTTATAGGGGACTGGAATGCAAAAGTAGGAAGTCAAGAAACACCTGGAGTAACAGGCAACTTTGGCCTTGGAATACGGAATGAGGCAGGGCAAAGACTAATAGAGTTTTGCCAAGAAAATGCACTGGTCATAACAAACACCCTCTTCCAACAACACAAGAGAAGACTCTACACATGGACATCACCAGATGGTCAACACCGAAATCAGATTGATTTTATTCTTTGCAGCCAAAGATGGAGAAGCTCTATAAAGTCAACAAAAACAAGACCAGGAGCTGACTGTGGCTCAGATCATGAACTCCTTATTGCCAAATTCAGACTTAAATTGAAGAAAGTAGGGAAAACCACTAGACCATTCAGGTATGACCTAAATGAAATCCCTTATGATTATACAGTGGAAGTGAGAAATAGATTTAAGGGCCTAGATCTGATACATAGAGTGCCTGATGAACTATGGAATGAGGTTCGTGACATTGGACAGGAGACAGGGATCAAGACCATCCCCATGGAAAAGAAATGCAAAAAAGCAAAATGGCTGTCTGGGGAGGCCTTACAAATAGCTATGAAAAGAAGAGAAGTGAAAAGCAAAGGAGAAAAGGAAAAATATAAGCATCTGAATGCAGAGTTCCAAAGAATAGCAAGAAGAGATAAGAAAGCCTTCTTCAGCGATCAATGCAAAATAATAGAGGAAAACAACAGAATGGGAAAGACTAGAGATCTCTTCAAGAAAATTAGAGATACCAAGGGAACATTTCATGCAAAGATGGGCTCGATAAAGGACAGATATGGTATGGACCTAACAGAAGCAGAAGATATTAAGAAGAGATGGTAAGAATACAAAGAAGAACTATACAAAAAAGATCTTCACCACCCAGATAATCACGATGGTGTGATCACTGACCTAGAGCCAGACATCCTGGAATGTGAAGTCAAGTGGGCCTTAGAAAGCATCACTACAAACAAAGCTAGTGGAGGTGATGGAATTCCAGTTGAGCTATTTCAAATCCTGAAAGATGATGCTATGAAAGTGCTGCACTCAATATGCCAGCAAATTTGGAAAACAGCAGTGGCCACAGGACTGGAAAAGGTCAGTTTTCATTCCAATCCCAAAGAAAGGCAATGCCAAAGAATCCTCATACTACCACACAATTGTACTCATCTCACATGCTAGTAAAGTAATGCTCAAAATTCTCCAAGCCAGGCTTCAGCAATATGTGAACTGTGAACTTCCAGATGTTCAAACTGGTTTTAGAAAAGGCAGAGGAACCAGAGACCAAATTGCCAATATCCAATGGATCATGGAAAAAGCAAGAGAGTTCCAGAAAAACATCTATTTCTGCTTTATTGACTATGCCAAAGCCTTTGACTGTGTGGATCACAATAAACTGTGGAAAATTCTGAAAGAGATGGGAATACCAGACCACCTGATCTGCCTCTTGAGAAATCTGTATGCAGGTCAGGAAGCAACAGTTAGAACTGGACATGGAACAACAGACTGGTTCCAAATAGGAAAAGGAGTACGTCAAGGCTGTATATTGTCACCCTGTTTATTTAACTTATATGCAGAGTACATCATGAGAAAAGCTGGACTGGAAGAATCACAAGCTGGAATCAAGATTGCCGGGAGAAATATCAATAACCTCAGATATGCAGATGACACCACCCTTATGGCAGAAAGTGAAGAGGAACTGAAAAACCTCTTGATGAAAGTGAAAGTGGAGAGTGAAAAAGTTGGCTTAAAGCTCAACATTCAGAAAATGAAGATCATGGCATCTGGTCCCATCACTTCATGGGAAATAGATGGGGAAACAGTGGAAACAGTGTCAGACTTTATTTTTCTGGGCTCCAGAATCACTGCAGATGGTGACTGCAGCCATGAAATTAAAAGACGCTTACTCCTTGGAAGGAAAGTTATGACCAACCTAGATAGCATATTCAAAAGCAGAGACATTACTTTGCCAACAAAGTTTCGTCTAGTCAAGGCTATGGTTTTTCCTGTGGTCATGTATGGATGTGAGAGTTGGACTATAAAGAAGGTGAGCGCCAAAGAACTGATGCTTTTAAACTGTGGTGTTGAAGACTCTTGAGAGTCCCTTGGACTGCAAGGAGATCCAACCAGTCCATTCTAAAGGAAATCAGCCCTGGGATTTCTTTGGAAGGAATGATGCTAAAGCTGAAACTCCAGTAGTTTGGCCACCTCATGCAAAGAGTTGACTCATTGGAAAAGACTCTGATGCTGGGAGGGATTGGGGGCAAGAGGAGAAGGGGACGGCAGAGGAGGAGATGGCTGGAGGGCATCACTGACTCGATGGACGTGAGTCTGTGTGAACTCCGGGAGTTGGTGATGGACAGGGAGGCCTGGCGTGCTGCGATTCATGGGGTCGCAAAGAGTCGGACATGACTTAGTGACTGAACTAAACTGAATGAAAAGGGGACATTACTGTATCTGCATCTCCATTTATAGGGTGGTGTTCATTTCAGAAATAGCAGCAACAACAAAACAAGGAGCTGATAGCTGATACACTGTGGATAATTGCTTTTCATTCTCCATTCTCTCTTCTCACCTTTCAGGAAGGAAGACGATGATGTTGGGAGGAAAGGGGACTGTGTGGTCATCACCCTTCACTTCCCAGTACATATCAAGACACTGGAGCCATAAGCCTATTCCATGCTTGGGGGAAGGTGGAAGCATAGGGGCTGATGGAGACTGGAGAGAATTTCAAAGAAAATATAAATTTTGGAAATAAGAGGATTGTGTTTAATAACTCCAATGATATAATTTAATAACAAAAAAGGGATTAGAAGTTTATAAAATTGGTCTAAAATGTCATCATGGGAGCCTGCTGCCCAACAGGCGTGGGGCTGCAGTAAGCGTTTTAGAAAAAAATTATGATTATACCTCACAAGTTGAGACTTCTTTCAAAAAAGTTGTGTCTATGAAATGTAAAGGTTGGACTGCATGAACCGTAAGGTCTCCTCCACTTCTAACATCTGAGCCTTTTTTGGCAATTAGGATTGTAGGAGTTCAAGAAGCTAAGTCACTGGAACGGTGTGGCCCTATGGTGGTTTCCAAAGAGCAGTGATTCCCGCTGCCTGGTTGATGAGTCCTTCATTCTCCTGCCTGGTCTGCTAGGTTGATAGTTCAGGACAGTAACCTTGCCTTCTATGATACTGTCTCAAAGCTGGCATAGGTGAAAAGAAAAAGCCACAGGAGGTGGTGGTAGATTTGAAAGTGGAAATCAAAGAAAGAAAGGAGTTTAAAGCAGAATACTGAAGGGATGGTGGGATTGATGATAACCATGGGACATCGGTTAGAAGTGACTTGAGGAAGAGATAAATGGTATTTTCAATTTCCTCTCAGTGGGGCTTCCCAAATGGTGCAGTGGTAAAAGAATCTGGCTGCCAATGCAGGAGATGTGAGTTTGATCCCTGGGTCAGGAATATCCCCTAGAGGAGGAAATGACAACATACTCCAGTATTATTACTTGAAAAATTCCAAGGACAGAGGAGCCTGGCAGGCTACAGTCCATAGGGTTGCAAAGAGTCAGAAATGACTGAGCACAGAAGCACACATCAGTTTTTATCCTAAGTCCCAAAGTAGAGAAAAATATCAAAGTTTTAAAATAGGAAAATACTTTAGAGAGAATTTAAATTTCTTTATTTAAGGATTGAGAAATCTGAACATCAAAGCATGGTTTGTGCAAGTTTTATATCTAAGCCATTCATCAGTGGCAAACACAGAGCTAAAGTATGGGGTTCTGTTTGTTTGCTTGTTTGTTTTGGCTGAAGGTTTAGGACTGAGAAAAGGAGGAGAGACTGAGTGCTCTTATGGACTAATAACTCAATATGGGAGAAAGAGAGTGATGAAATGAATAAAGAAATGAACAAAAACATACCAGGCAGAGAATTAAATCAGAGTGATGTGGCTGAGTAGGTAGTTAATTTAGATATTTAGGTTAATCACAAACTGAAATGAAAAGAATGCAGTAGACTCTCTCTTAACAACGCCAAGTTCATTGACTCACTAGATTAAAAGGCATTCACTATCCCCTCTGTAAAACAGATGGACAAATGCATGTACTGTGCTTAGTCACTCAGTCATGTCTAACTCTTTGTGACCCCATGGACTGTAACCCACCAGGCTCCTCTGTCCATGGGGCTTCTTCAGGCAAGAAAACTGGAGTGGGTTGCCATGCCCTTCTCCAGGGGATCTCCCCAACCCAGGAATTGAACCCAGGTCTCCTGCATTACAAGTGTATTCTTTACTGTCTGAGCCACCAAGGAAGCCCATATGCTAAATTACCCATATGCTAAATGGTAAGCTTCTCTGTTTAAATTTAGAAACACCAAGAGATAGTAATGGTATCACAGAATCAATGCTGAAGAAAATTTCAAGATGGGGAGTAATTAGCAGTGTTGAATGCATCAGAGTTATCAAGTAAGAGAAGAATCAAAAACAGCATTTGGTAATTAGGAAAACCTTGGTGTAGCTCCCATCATCCAGGGTTGTCTCAGCCACGCAAGCCCCAAATCTTAATGGTCAACTCACTAAAGCTGACCAGTCTCTGAGATGTTATTCAAACTCACAAGATAATTCAAAATGCCCATTCATTCATTTTTGATGGTTATTAATTCAGATCAGTCATCTCCAAGTGGCTTTTGCTTCCTGGTGGATATAAGTAATTTAGTATATTAAAATGCACATCAGAAGGTTACTTATTGTTCCTGTAATACTCTGTTCTTACCTTATCAAAGCATGTGTCAAACTGTATATGAATTGCATTGTCTTGTTCCGCATCACATACAATGTATGTGTTTGATTGATTGCTCTTTACCCTGTGCTTAGCATGATGCAGAGCATGTTTAGATTTTCAATAAATATTTATTAGAGATATAAATGAGCAATTAACTCATTAATTTTTCTATAATGATGTTGCAACCTGATAAATTATCCTCTTCTTTCTTAGAGATAATTGCTTTTAAAAAAATATCTCTGGAAGAGTACTAAAGACATTCTAGACAACTCTTTTATCTCCAGTTGTTCATCTTTCATGGAATCACTAATCTTTGCATCTCTTTGACATACTCTTAAATGAATTCCTATGGTAATTAGTATCATAGAATATTTTCTTTTATAACTGATGTCCTGCCAGCCCTATTGAGATATATGACATATGTGAAAGATAGGGTCTACTAATCCTCTTTCTATATTCTATCCACAGGATATTTAACTATAAATTTAATTCACTGGAAGTGCAATATAATAAAGACAATAAATGAAAAAGAAGAAAATTTTTTGTGCAGCCTAATTCTGATCATGTCACATGTCATGAAGCTGAAGAAAGGGAGTCTTCCTCTGAGATATCTTTAAAGTCTGTTTGTGAACAAAACTTTAGACCTTTCAGAAAAAGTGAAATTGTTAGTCAGTCTGTCATGTCCGACTCTTTGTGACCCCAGGGACTGTAGCCACGGACAGGCCCTTCTGTGCACAGAATTCTCCAGGCAAGAATACTGCAGTGGGTAGCCATTCCCTTCTCCAGGGGATCTTCCTGACCCAGGGTTTAAACTTGGGCCTCTTGCATTTCAGGCAGGTTCTTTACTGCTTGAGCCACCAGAGAAGCCCAGACCTTTCAGAAATCACAAGCAATTTGACTGTCTATAGTACACCCATGGATATGTACTTGACTATATGGATTATTTTGAAATGTGTTACTCAGACTCTGTGGCCAGAATGAAAGGAAAATAAAAAATGCCAGATTCTTTAAATTATCCATCACTCTCTTTGCTTCAAATGCCATCATTTACTCCTTATTTCTAGAGTTTTTTCCCCACTTAGAGAATTTTTTTCTGAATTTGCTTCAGTTTGCAAATTTGCACACTCCCACCCTATGCTATATCTCTGCCATCTTATATCTCCACTAATTATGAGACATAGGCTTCCTGGATTGTGACTATTTGTAGTCATATATCATCAACAAATCAAAAGTGAATGGTCTTTTTTCCCTGGATGTAATGGAATGCCCACTAGACTCAGAAACAGAGGACCCAGTTTGAATTTTGATTATACTCTGTTCTACCTTGTACTCTTGGCCTAACTGATGAAATAAACTTCTGTACACAAAAATAAAAAGTATATGGAATAAATGTAGAAGAAATGACTTGATTAGAAAAGCATTGTTTTCATCCACTAATAAAAAATTGATTTAGCCAAAAGTCATTAAAGATGAAATGATAAAAAATTGATGGGATCAATTTGAATAGAGCATCAGACTGTTGGTCCCTGAAACACTGATCAATTTAGCATTGCTGAGAGTAGTATAATCAAACAGTATATGCCTCCTGATGAGGGTTGCCAGATAAAATATGGGATGCTGAGTAAAATTTGATTTTCAGATAAATAATAATTTTTAATATAAATATGTCACATGATATATTTGGGATATTCTTATCCTACAAAAGTTACTTGTTGTTTATTTAGAATTAACATTTAACTAGGTGTCTTGTATACGTTTTACTGGAAAATACCGAGGAAAGAAGAGCCTGGTGGACTACAGTCCATAAGGTTGCAAAGTGTTGAATACAAGCGTGCATTTGTATATGTATGTGTTAAATTTGATAATCCTACTTGATGTGGTGCAAGATTTTAATGTATATTATATAATCTAGCACAGCTATGTATAACTTATATATGGTTTAATGTAGTATAATACATTTTATAGTACATATGCTTCAGTTCAGTTCAGTTCAGTCACTCAGTCGTGTCTGACTCTTTGCGACCCCATGAATCGCAGCACACCAGGCCTCCCTGTCCATCACCAACTCCCGGAGTTCACTCAGACTCACGTCCATGGAGTCAGTGATGCCATCCAGTCATCTCATCCTCTGTCGTCCCCTTCTCCTCCTGCCCCCAAACCCTCCCAGCATCAGAGTCTTTTCCAATGAGTCAACTCTTCTCATGAGGTGGCCAAAGTACTGGAGTTTTAGCTTTAGCATCTTTCCTTCCAAAGAAATCCCAGGGCTGATCTTCAGAATGGACTGGTTGGATCTCCTTGCAGTCGAAGGGACTCTCAAGAGTCTTCTCCAACACCACAGTTCAAAAGCATCAATTCTTCAGCGCTCAGCCTTCTTCACAGTCCAACTCTCACATCCATACATGACCACTGGAAAAACCATAGCCTTGACTTCTAAATATTGTCAAATATCCCCTGGGGGCAAAATCATCCTCTTTTGAATATCTTTGATCTAGAGCATTCTGCCATTCTCCTCCCCACCACCCAAATCTTTTTCCATTTCATTGATAATTTAATAAATTGAACTTACTTCTAATTAAAACTTTAGAACTGACTTTCAATCTGCAGAAAACACGGATATAGAAGAACAAATTAAATGATACAATGAGTAAATTGATATCCAAAAGTGAAATTTTAACCTGGTTTTTACACCTGTCAATGAAATGGAAAAAGATTTGGGTGGTGGGGAGGAGAATGGCATAACACTCTAGATCAAAGATATTCAAAAGAGGATGATTTTACCCCCAGGGGATATTAAACACTTTGTAACCTCACACAGCCATGGCCTCCCCCCTCATGCCCCTCTCCTGTCTCCAAAAAACAAAGAATTATGAGGCGTAAAATGTCAACAGTGCTTCTGGTTAGAAACCCTGGTCTAGACTAAAAAAGACCTTAAAGATTTACCAACCACATGTAATACATGATGCTCATTTAAGTCTTGAAACCATACTATAATATAGAGTACTTCAGTTATAGAAGGCAAGATAGCTATTTAAGAATAATTCTGTAGAAAAAAATTGCTATTTATATAGGAAAGATTCATAAGACATTGCTAAGAGAGAAAACAGGCTGCATATAAAGAATATGTATAACACAACCTCATGTCGTTAAAAAGAAGCACTGCTACAAAAATACTGTGCGTGTTAGTCACTCAGTCATGTTTGACTCTTTGAGACCCCAGGAACTATAACTCTCCAGGCTCCTCTGTCCATGGGGATTCTCCAGGAAAGAATACCAGAGTGGGTTGCTGTTCCCTCCTCCAGAGGATCTTCCCAACCCAGGGATAGAACCTGGGCCTCTTGCATTGCAAGCAGGTTCTTTACCACCTGAGCCACCAGGGAAGTCCAAAATAATACAAAAATAATAACCATTCCATTTTTGCCATAAACCAAAGTGTACATGTATAAACAGATACAAACATATAAATGCATATAAAAATAATCTGAAAACCAGTTATCAAAATATGTATAGTGTTGGGACTTCCCTGGTGGTCCAGTGGTTAAGAATCCATCTTGCAATGCAGGGGACAAGGGTTTGATCCCTGGTCTGGGAAGACCCCACATGCTGAGGACCAACTGAGTTCATGTGCTGCAACCATTGAGCCTGTGCTCTAGAGACTCCAAGTCGCAGTTCCTAAGCCCTCGTGCAGCAGTGGCTGAAGCCTGAGTGCCCTAGAGCCCATGCTCCACAGCAAGAGAAGCCACCACAATGAGAAGCCTGTGCATCATAAGGAAGAGCAGCCCCGGCTCTCCACAATTAGAGAAAGCCCACAGGCAGCAATAAAGACCCCATGTGCCCCCCCAAAAATAAAGTAATGAATTAAATATTTGAAAAAAATTAAGTGTTGGTATTTCTTAAGTTGGAGATCATAACTAATTTGCATTATCTTATTTTCCCTTTCTTGTGTTTATATACGGTGAACATACATCTATATTGCTATTTTAATCAGAGGGAAAATAGAATTATTTTAGAAAGAAAATTCTTAGAGTTGAAGATCCTTATGTCCATTCTCTTTTACACTGCTGTTGTTCAGCCGCTCAGTCATGTCCAACTCTTTTCGATCCTATGGACTGCAGCACATCAGACTTCTCTGTCTTTCGCTATCACCCAGAGTTTGCTCAAACTCATGTCCATCAAGTCGGTGATGCCATCCAACCATCTGTCATCCCCTTCTCCTGCCTTCAATCTTTCCCAGCATCAGGGTCTTTTCCAGTGAGTCAGGACTTCCATCAGGTGGCCAAAGTATTGGAGCTTCAGCTTCAGCATCAGTCCTTCCAATGAATATTCAGGGTTGATATCCTTTAGGATGGACTAATTTGATCTCTTTGCTGTCTCTCAAGAGTCTTCTCCAGCACCACAGTTTGAAAGCATCAGTTCTTCAGCACTCAGCCTTCTTTACTAAAATGGCTTCTCAAACAACTCCCAAGGATACAGATGAGTTCAGTGTCTCAATTGATGCAAACACAATTTGCCACAAAGATTCCACCCTGGCTTACTAAGGGCTTGAGAAGGTAACAGGAATAGTAGTAGGAGTATTAGTTGCTCAGTTGTGTTTGACTCTTTGTGACCCCATGGACTGTAGCCTGCCAGGCTCCTCTGTCCATGGGATTCTCCAAGTAAGAATACTGGAGCGGCTTGCCATTCCCTCTTCCAGAGGATCTTCCCAACCCAGGGATTAAACCCAGGTCTCCTGCATTGCAGGCAGACTTTTTGCCATCTGAGTTAGAGGGAAAATCAGGCAAGAGTACAGAGACCTTCTCAATGAAGAGGTCGTACTGACCCAGAAACTCAACTTGCTGAAGTGGAAAACTACTGCTGTTTCATTTTCTTTCCAGAATAAGTCAAGAATGAATCAAAAGGAGCATGAGGAATGGGTATGAAAGTATCTTCTCTCCAAACAGAGGAGATGGATCTCTCTAAATGGGAGAGTTAGGCTGAGATGTATGTCACTGAGGTGTTAAGAAATTGACTGTAAGCTGAAACTGGACAAGAGAAGCCCCGGCTCCTGTAACCCTCTGCTTGCCCTGATCTGATTTGAATAAGTTTCAGGAAGTTGGCTGCTCTCTAATACTGCAAAGCTAAAATTTAGGGTCTTTGTAAGCTTATCCAGTAACCCTATGGTTTGCTGGACTAAAATCAATGCGGTATTAGTCTGTGAAACTTTCAAAATCCCCTAACAGTTAGCAAGCAAATGAGAGCATCTCTCTTATCTACTACCCAAGTTCCTAACAAAGCCCTTGAGATAAGCTCTAGGGTTCTCTCATCCTTTCCTTCTTAGCACCCTGGAGGAATTTTGAAACAGATGGTCCCAGGAGACTTGGGGTAGAGGGATTTGCTCCTCTTGGGGGAAATACTCCTGAAATCTGGAGTTTAACAGACTGGATTTTTTCCCTCTGGCTCACTTCTCAAACCGAAGGAATCAATGTCCCCAGCTTCAAGGAATATATAGCAATAATTTGAGATTCTCTAAGAGTTGGAGACGTCAGAGTGACTGAGTATGCATTGATACTAGAAGAGCTGAGTTTTTCTTGCTTTGTGGGTTTTAGCTTTCCTTTTAAACACCTCTTGAATATATGGTATTTTCACCTGTTTCCTCTGAATAGATTCAGCCTTTCAATGTCTTTTAAAGATCACTGTCTGAAAAGTGACTCCTTTTCCTTATTGCTAATGTCTGCCACAGCAAGCAGCTGTTGGCAGAACTAAGTGAAAATGGAATGCCATGTGTATTTTCCAAAATATTATTATTTTCCCTTTATGATTTGCAATATTTTTTGGTTGTATTGATTCTCATGTTCATTAATATTATATTTCTTCATGCTCATCTTGTTGTGGTAATGGATTCAAGGACATGAAATTTAGCTGAGACATTACAATGATCTCCAAATATTTTAAACATTATCAGATTGAAAAGGAAATAGATGGTGGGATAATGTGTGGATGTGGTAAGTTGCAGGGAGACATATTGAGTCAATAGGAAGTAACATTTTCTAAGAACTAAGACCATTCAAAAATAGAAATGATGACCATATATCTATATGATTCTGTGTAATGAGGTAGTATGCACCATTAGAAAGGAAAAGAGTGAGAGATTTACAGCACTGGTATGGAAAGTATTCAAGATATTAAGGGGAAAAAACTAGCTGTAAATTGGTATGTGCAGTCTAGTCCATTTGTGCAAAATTGAAATGATACAGAAATACACATAACTGAACATAGAAATTTTCTAGACAGAAATAAACCAGGTAAAATAAACAAACAAACAAACATAAATTATGTTTACTTCTAGACCAGAGAATGCAAAGCAAGGAAACAGAAAACTAACTTTTCTACTTATGTCCTTCTATACGGACAGCTTTTTTTTCTGCCTTGAGCATTTTTATAATATGAAAAGCCCAGTTTTATTTCTTTAAGTAAACTTAATTTCTGAAGAGGCGGATGCTAACTTGTAAGAGAATGAATTTCCAATCATTGGAAGCAGAGTTTGGCGGCTATTTGTGAGGAGTGCTGTGCTTTTAAAATTACTTCCTAACTCTAAGGTCCTATGATTCAGTTATATTTAAAGGACTTAAAGCTACCAAGCACATGAATTTTTCCAACTTGCTTCCAGTTGGAAGCAAAGACTTGGATGATGAAATGAATACGATTAACCCCTTGCCTAGGATTGGTTGTTAGGTCTAAGCAGAAAATGATGTCTCCAGAAGGAAATATTTTTTATATTTTCTCATGGAGAGATATTCTGGTCAAAAGATCCAGAATCCAAGGAACAGAAAGTGGTTTAAAGTGTTGCGTTTTTCAGTGAGGTGAATTCTGCAGAAGGAGGCTGTCATTTTGTTTCAGTTATCCCGACCTTACCACCCTAGTGGCATCACCCACCAGTTCTTTGTCCCCATTTCCCCAAGAGGATGATGGGGGAGGAGATGGAATTGCAGGAATGCACAAGCTCAATTCAGTCTTTACTCTCCTATAGCCTAGCTTATTTTTCTTTCATTCCCCTTAATATAGGTAGGATTGATTTTTCCAGTGACGTAAGCTTTGAATTTTATCTTGCTCAGTAATACATCATGAATCTCAGTTAAACAGAAGTGGCTAAGGATTAGCCCATCACCACATCTCAGTGGAAAGGGAACACATATTTGGTCTACATTTTCTCTGTTATTGAAAATATTTTCTATTTTTCTGTTTTTCAAAATCTGCCCTCATTTAACTACTTCCATCCCACAATAGTAAGAGTCAGAATTGGTTCTGTGTTTATTTCAGATTTTAATATTTCATTCATCATGGATTTTTGCATTCATTTTTTAAAACACTGCATTAAAATCTTATTCATCTTGATTACTGTGTTGTTTTCTTAATTTTTTAAAATAGTTTTGGTATTCCCTTAAATTCTGCCTCACTTGCTACACTATTTCCAGCACTGTTCAGAAAGATTTTCTTTTTAGCAACTATGGCCTTCCTTTAAAAACCGGAAGTTAATTTCCTTTGAATCTGGCCTTTGGGTGCTCAAATTTCTATAAAATGCCTGTTTAGAGACTTTAAGTTAGTGGTACCTTATACTGTCAACTTTTTCTTCTCCACGGTAAATTACCCACTGTGTTCACCTTTTCTTCTCAGTAGTCCTCTCTGCAGCCTCATTAGAAAGTTCCATTTTGGCAAAGAATTTAACAATTTTGCTTTGTGTTTAGAAGGGAATAATTAAGAAGAAAATCTTGATTATATAGAGAACATAAAAAGAAAATTAATTTAATTCACTACTCAGAAAAAATATTTTTAATGTTATGTTTACTTTCAGACTTTTTCAAAAGCATGTGTGCTGTTGAATGTGTTTCATTCTGTTGTTAATTCCTTTTCTTTTTACAAAATTTGATCTATTTATCTATTTATGTATCTAGCTTTCTATTGTATCTTTCCATATCAGCCCTTTTTAGACATATAATGGCTGTTTGGTTGCCAGCAGATGGATATAACTTATTTAATCATACATTATTTTTGGTACTCATTATTATAAATAATATCGTAAAAGCTTTTGGTATATCCAGGTGCTTATCTCTGATAATTTCCTTAAAATAAATAATTGGAAGTAGAAATGTAAAGCCAAGGAAAATGGACATGCATTGACACTAATATGCTAGTATTTCATATCCTTGTTTAGACACTTTCAAATTTTTCTAGTTTTCACATAGTTTTTCAGCTTTTCTAAGTTTTTCCTAATATAATCTCATTCTCAGAGTGAAGAAAATGCATTAATTATTTTTAATAAAAGCAAAACAAAAATATCTTCTTCCTCATCTGTTTTGTAGTCTTGACATTTCTCAGGCCTTCATGATGCAGAACAAGTTACACTGGCTTTAAAATTAAAAGTGTGGATCTAAGGACTTAATAATTGTGGCTGAATCACCTAATGCTATGTGTCTTTAGCTTCCCCATCTGCAAAATGGAGGTAATTCTTACCTAACATATGAAATTGCTATGCTGTTAAATAATATTGGTAAAAATTCTCTATAAACTAAAAAGTGACATAAGGGACTATTATTATTGATATTATTGTTATTAAACATTTTTATTAGTGAAAACTTTCTGAGTTACTGGGGTAACTCCCCAGTAGGAAATAGTTGTGCAAACTAGCTTCCCTAAGAAACCTGTTCATAATTCTGAAGGCGTCAGAAAAGAGAAGTCAGAGTCTAGCAGTAAGTCAAACTGCCTGTGAAAATCCAAATCCAAACGTAAGGCAGAAAACACGCAGAAATACACATTGTCTCGCGAAAACCAGCTACACTGCAGCACTGAGCAACTGAGCTACACTACAGACAGCTGGGGTCGATAGGTCGTATTTAGTGCTGGCCAAGAGGAGTTTTGGAGAAGGCAATGGCAACCCACCCCAGTACTCTTGCCTGGAAAATCCCATGGATGGAGGGGCCTGGTGGGCTGCAGTCCATGGGATCGCTAGAAGTCGGACACGACTGAGCAACTTCACTTTATTTTTTCACTTTCATGCATTGGAGAAGGAAATGGCAACCCACTCCAGTGTTCTTGCCTGGAGAATCCCAGGGACAGGGGAGCCTGGTGGGCTGCCATCTATGGGGTCACACAGAGTCGGACACGACTGAAGCGACTTAGCAGCAGCAGCAGCAAGAGAAGTCTTGGAAAATAAAGAAAGTAAAGTGGCTTGTTAACAAAAACGTGTATGTGGCGGGGGTGGGGGTGGGGTCAGGGGCCATAAGATTGGAAGCTATTGAATGATTTATGAAAAGGGTTCATGAAAGATGCAAACAAGTGGGACAAGGAGAAAGCAAACACTTACGTCTTGTTGGAGCAGAGAGCGTTGTCTTGTTTGGCAACTTAACAGGGAAGATACTTGGGAAAATGGTAAAATTGTGCCTTAAACAACAGAGGAAGAGTTGTGGGCAAAGTTAGAACATTTATTTTAAGTTAAAAAAAAATCTGAAACTGTAATCCAAAGAAAATCTTTCCAAATTTAACTACACATTCCCTATTTCTCCAGCCTCCATTTATCCCAACGTCTATGTTTCTAACACACCAGGAAATCTTTTCCACATTTGACCCAGCCTTCCTTCCTTCTATCTCGTCCCATCTCCATTCATTCTTTTGTATAAGTCTCCATACATGAAATTGTTTCCTGATTGTGTTTTTCTATCTTTTACCTATAGGTGAACAGCAGTCCCCATTAACCAGGCATCCATCAGGAGCAGATCCTAATGATTTCCTTGCCTTTGTGTTCTCCTGCTCAGAGCGCTGGGTGCTGATGTGTTCTGACTGCTTGTCCTAAGTCTCTTGGAATTTATCGATGAAGACAGAGAACTACACAGGGGTGAGGGAATTTATTTTCCAGGGTTTTACCAGTTTTAATGAACACAAGCTCACCCTCTTTGTGGTTTTCCTTACCTTGTACCTTTTAACCTTGTCTGGCAATGTCATCATTGTGACAATTATCAGCATTGATCGACACCTTCACACCCCCATGTACTTCTTCCTTACTGCGCTTTCCACTTCAGAGACTTTGTACACATTGGTCATTGTACCTCGGATGCTATCCAGTCTTGTAGGCCTGAGCCAACCCATCTCCTTGGCTGGCTGTGCCACCCAGATGTTCTTTTTTATCACTTTGGCCATCAACAACTGTTTTCTGCTCACAGCGATGGGATATGACCGCTATGTGGCCATCTGCAACCCCTTGAGGTACATGATCATCATGAACAAGAGGGTATGTGCCCAGCTGGTATGGGGGGCCTGCAGCATTGGGTTGTTTGTGGCCACAATTCAGATTTCCTCTGTGTTCAGGCTGCCCTTTTGTTACAGAAAGGTGGCCCATTATTTCTGTGATATCCGCCCAGTTATGAAACTCTCCTGTGCCAACACCACTATACATGACATAATTAATTTCCTTATCAGCTCACTCGTCATTGTGGTGCCCATGATTCTGGTCTTCATCTCATATGTCCTCATCATCTCCACCATCCTCAAGATTGCTTCTTCTGAGGGCCAGAAGAAAGCTTTTGCAACCTGTGCCTCCCACCTCACTGTGGTCATTGTCCATTATGGCTGTGCCTCTATCGTCTACCTCAAGCCCAAGTCAGAGAACATGAGGGATCAGGACCAGCTGATTTCAGTGACTTACACAGTTTTCACTCCTCTCCTTAATCCTGTGGTGTACACTCTAAGGAACAAAGAGGTCAAGGATGCCCTTTGCCGTGCTATTGGCAAAAAACCTCTTGCTTAGAATCTTTGGTAGTTTGATATATAGCCTGTCATATTCTGGGTATTTTTGTAATCACACACACACAAAATTGATCCTATCATTCTTCCTTTACCTAGACAGAGTTGCACAATTTGGTGGCAAGCCTAAATTAAAGAATTAAGAGTTTCCCTGACTTGAGTTTTGTTTTTAACATCATTCTCCCATACTCTCTGTTCATCTGAGAGGTTACCACCAGGGACATGGTCAGGTGCTGCTCACCAGGTGGAAAGCTGGTAGGGAATAATAAGCAAGAGGGAGGCTGATTGTTTCCACTTTGTTAATGGCAGAAAAGTGGGCTGTGTAACACCTGCTTGAAGCAATGGGTTGAAAGATCAACTAAAATGTCAAGTAGATATTGAGCTCTAAAACCTTACAGAGAGTGTGGTCGGTGAACAGGATGTGTTGAAAGCACAGTCAAAACCACCTTTCTTACTTATCATCACTTTTTCTTTTGGGCAGTGGAAGAGTAACATTCCAGAAGAAATATTATCAGCCTAAACCATTCTCACCTGCCTTGGAGACCCAGGACATTTTTCCCTCAATTTTGTTGAAGCTCACATTGGGACTGTTTCCTGAGTGAGTTTTGTGTATTTATATGTTAATACAAAGTAACAAAAGATGGTATTGACGACCCTATGTGCAAGACAACAAGAAAGACGTAAAGAACAGACTTTTGGACCCTGTGGGAGAAGCTGAGGGTGGGATGATTTGAGAGAAGAGCATTGAAACATGTATATTACCAAACGCAAAATAGATGACCAGTCCAAGTTCAATGCATGAAACAGGGTTCTCAACACTGGTGCCCTGGGATGACCCAGAGGGTCATAGACTGATGTGATGGGGAAGGAGGTGGGAGGGGGTTTGGGATAGGGTTAGGACATGTACACCCATGACTGACATGTCAATGTATGGCAAAAACCACCACAATATTGTGAAGTAATTAACCTCCAATTAAAATAAATTAATTAAAAAAATAAAAGGGTTCACTAAGGACTATAACATTATCTTGACCAAAACATATTCTCTAGGTCTGACCCGGAATTTTGTGGAGAGAGAAAAAAAAAATCTCAGAAAAAAAAAAAAAACCAAAAAAGTAACGTCACACCCAGCAGCTGAATTTCACTGGAGTTACACATGCTTTCTCTGGGAGTAACATGTATGCTGTATTGTATTCACAAGTGTAGGGATATCTGAAGATCTGTTCTGAAATTAAATTTGATAAGGGACTTCCCTGATGGTCGGGTGGTTAGGACGCCACGACTCCACTGCCAGGAACCTGGGTTTGATCCCTGGTTGGGGAACCGAGATCCTGCAAACTGTGTGCTACAGCCAAAAAGAAGAAGAAATTATATTTATTAATACCAGCTAACTCTGCTGCTGCTGCTAAGTCACTTTAGTCGTGTCCAACTCTGTGCGACCCCATAGACAGCAGCCCACCAGGCTTCCCTGTCCCTGGGATTCTCCAGGCAAGAACACTGGAGTGGGTTGCCATTTCCTTCTCCAATGCATGAAGATGAAAAGTGAAAGTGAAGTCGCTCAGTCCTGTCCGACTCTGAGCGAACCCCATGGACTTCAGCCCACCGGGCTCCTCCATCCACGGGATTCTCCAGGCAAGAGTACTGGAGTGGGGTGCCCTCGTGTCTGAAATCTGGAAATTAGCCCATGATTTTCATTCATCTCTATGTGGAACCCAGGGTGATACCTGGGTTTTGCATTTGCCCTATTCATTTCTACACTGATGAACTCATTTTCTGTGAACTGCTGGGTACCTCATTCAAACTCTGAGATCAAACACTTGTCTAAACAAGAGTCTGGGAGTGTTATTGTTATTGTCAATGTCTTCCAGTCCATAAAGGGCTGATATTAAAAGGAAAAAAAAGTTAATCCATGTCATCTATCCACCATCTCTTCTTCTTGAGGACAGTCAAAGTGTCCCCATCGAGGATGCACTGAAAGTGCCTGTCAAAGGACTTGGGAATCCCTAATGGCACCAGAGCCAAGAAGGGAAGTCTTCATGTTTATGGAACATTACCTGAAAGAATAAAAGCTTTGCCTCCCCAGACTGAATGAGTGAATGCAAGAGAGTGAATGAGAAGAGGGGTCTTCAAGGCAATTAATCCTTGCCTTCATCCATGTTCCTCAGAACACCTCTGAATCCTTTCTGGGCTAGGTTCAAGGGAACACTCACAACCTTGCTTCTGAGAAAGCCCGATTTGAGATCATCTCTTCAGCAGTCCTGCTTATGAGAGCAACCCACTCCTGAAAGGCCCCTCCCAGTGGTCACATCATTTTTATAGACTGATGAACTTTTTGTGCTCAGAAGCCCCGTGAGGCCTCCCAGAACTGTCCAGGGCTCTAGAAGATTGACACACATACTGAAAGCAGTGTGTTCCTTGGAGTTGCTATAGCTTGACACTGCAGAAAATGTTGTAATGTTTGCAACAACGAAGACTGTATGCTAAAGGTCTACCTGACCCTTGTGTCTTTAATGTAGTTTACACCATATTAACAGAGCCAGAAAAATTGAAATCAACGTATTTAATTTCCAAGAGACTATGTGGATGATTATTATTAAACACAAGTCATGTCTGCAGGGAGTGAGGCTTAAGCCTACAACTTGGGCTTCACCACCACATAGCCCTTAACTCGATAAATCAGGGCCCTCCAGTTCAAGATGTTGCCGGTGTAACAGGTGAAGCACAAGTTCTTTAAGGAGACCACATGATCCCACAAGGACACATCCCAGATCTCCCCAACAAAGGACTGTTTGACATCAAATTTTCCCCCAAATGAATCTTGCTCCTGTCCCAAGATGATTCTTGCATCTTGTCCCACAGTGTACCCTCTCCTCAAGCCCTTCCTCCCCACGGGCCTGCTGTTCACCCAGAGTTCAGCAATCCCAGAGACAGACTCCCAGCTGACACAGAGATGGACCGGGCCGTAAGTGGGTCGGGGGACCTTGAAAGTGACCTTAGTGTTCCCGATGTACAGATCGTACTCTCCCACTTTGTTGACAAAGAGAAGCAGCTCATTGTCTTTAGACTTAGTGTTGTAGGAGAAGAGGCTGTAGGGGCGAGTGAGGTCTGTGAAGGCTTTCAGGCACAGAGTGAAACTCCTCAGCGGCTTCCTCACCCTGGGGATCAGGGTCACGTAGGCTGTGTCTGATTCTTCAGGGAAAATAAACACCTTCCCTCTCAAGTCTGTGGAGGAGAAAAAAAAAGCAGATGCTACAGACTTTAATGTTTACACTCCCTATGCGTGATGTCTGACCTTGTCAGTATACAAACCTGGAGTCAAATAGCATAGTTAGCCAGAGAATGGTGTTTTGAATAACTTTTTACTGATAGTGATACAATAGAGAAGTTTCTCAAACTTGAGAAGATGGGGTTGTGTTTAATGGATATAACACAAAGGGAAGGGAAAACATTAATGCTCTTTAACTGCTAATAAAAACCAAGCTTTTTTGGTAGCACTTCTGCATCATAAATTTTTCCCTTAAACTTATCTCACTCAATCTTCATAAACAACTCTTTGCTAGTTTGATGTCATTCTTATACGAATTTCATAGGTGAAGAAACTGAGGATTAGACTTCAGCAATTTCACAAAAGCAGCAATTCAATTAGTATGGGAGAAACTGGTTCTCTAAGTAAAGTCCAAGATTGTTCTAAAATTTTGTATTGAGAAGGGTCAGAGAATGACCACCCTAACCCCTGTAATATCCTCTTTTTCTAATAAAAGGTTTGCATAGCCATTCTTGTTCTCTCAGGTGAGAGGTAATGGTGTTCCCATGTAATAAGGATAGCCAGCTATTCTTTCTCTAGCCCCAGGGCTTCCCTATGCCAGGCATATCCTGAGTCATAAGCATCTGGGGTGGTTTTAAAAATATGTCCGAAATACTTCTCCTCTCCTTGACTGTAGACTAACTTGCTACTAAAGAATAGAATACAGCAGAACCAAGACAAGTGACAGAAGATTAGATTATGAAAAGTCTGTGCTTTTTTCAAGCTGCTTCCAAACTTTATTTTTAAATTTTTTAAATTTAATTTTTATTTTATATTGAGTATAGTTGGTTTACAATGTTGTATTATACAGGTATACAGTTTCAGGGATACAGCTAAGTGTATGTGTATACATATATACACATATATATGTATGTATATGTACACATATACATACCATTCTTTTTTAGACACTTTTCCTTATAGGTTATTATACAATATTGAATAGAGTTCCATGTCCTATACAGTATGTCCTTGTTGATTATTTATTTTATATATAATAGTGTCTACATGTTAATCCCAAACTCCTATTTATCCCTCCCCACCCCACTCATTTCCCCTTTAGTAACCATGAGTTTGTTTTCCATGTCTATGAGTCTGTTTCTGTTTTGTAAATAAGTTAATTTGTATCATTTCCTTTTAGATTATGCATATAAGAAACATCATATGATATTTCTCTTTCTCTGTCTGACTTACTTCACTCAGTATGACAATCTCTACGTTCATCCATGTTGCTGCAAATGGGATTATTTCATTTTTTTAATGGCTGAGTAATGCTCCATTGTACACACACACACATATACATCTTCTTTATCCATTCATCTAGGTTCCTAGGACATTTAGGTTGCTTCCATGTCTTGGCTATTGTAAACAGCACTGCAATAAACATTGGGGTGCATGTATCTTTTCTAATTATAGTTTTCTCTGGATATATGCCCAGGAATGGGATTGCTGGATCATATGGTAGTTCTATTTTTAGTTTTTTAAGAAAGACTACCATTTGTGCTGGGCACTTTCTCTCTGTTAGATTTCTCACTGTTGGAGAAGCTAGTTGCTATGTTATAGGCTGCCTGATAGAAAGGTCCAGGTGGCAAGGAACTAAGGGCAGCCTCAAGCCAACAGCCAGTGAAGAACTGAGACCCTCAACTCAATAGCCTGTAAAGGCTGAATCCTGACGATAACCATGTGAGTAAGCAAAGAAGCAGATCCTCCCCAAGTCAAGTCTTCAGATGAGAGGATGTCTCTGCTTGACTGACTGCAACTCATGAGAAACCTAGAGTCAGAATCATCCAGCTGAGCTATTCCCTGATTCTTATGGACGTGAGTCTGAGTGAACTCCAGGAGTTGGTCATGGACAGGGAGGCCTGGCATGCTGTGATTCATGGGGTCGAGAAGAGTCAGACACGACTGAGCGACTAAACTGAACTGAACGGAACCTGCAGAAAGTATGAGACCACTAAATGTTTGTTGTTTTAAGCTGCTATGTTTTAAGGTGATTTGCAATACTGCAAATCACTTGCAATACTGCAAAAGGACTTATACCATCCTTCATTCACCTGTTCCTCAAAACAGCAGCAGCAGTAACAAAACGTGCTGTACTTCAGTTCCCCTGAGACTTGGAGAAAACTTTATCCAAACAAAACTTAGGACCTACCTTTCTGTGTCATGCCCTCTGGGAGAAAGGCGAGGAGCAGGACACCCAGAAGAAGCTTCTCCATTCTGTGCTCCTTGGGTCTTCAGGAGTAGTGGGAGAAACAGCAATGGTCATACCAATGGAGAGATGCTCACTCCTTGGCTTCTTATATTGTGCTTTTAGAGGCACTGCCTTTGTTCTCGCAACAGAAGGCGAAGCTGTAGATGGTAAATATTAACTGAACCAGGATATGATTTAGAAACAAATTTGTTTACTTTTTGGTCTATTGTTTCAGTTGTAGAGTCTTTCCTTTCTCTTTTAACTGTTCTATTTCCTGCTGAGCTGTGCTGTTCATGTCTTCCCACAAGAAAAAGAGGCTCTATGCCCTCTTAAAAGTGTGAAAGTGTTAGTCGCTTAAGTCATGTCCAACTCTTTTGTGACCCCAGTGGACTGGAGTGGGTAACCATTCCCTTTTCCAGGGGATCTTCCCAACCCAGAGATTGAACACAGGTCTCCTGCATTGTTTAGAGACTAGGGTATCACCATGGAGAAATGGATATTTACTGATTCAGGTGGCTGTGAGCTTCAGGATAGTGGAGATCTAGCTCTTGTGAGGAGAAGGCAATGGCACCCCACTCCAGCACTCTTGCCTGGAAAATCCCATGGACGGAGAAGCCTGGTAGGCTGCAGTCCATGGGGTCGCTAAGAGTCGGACATGACTGAGCGACTTCACTTTCACTTTCCACTTTCATGCAGTGGAGAAGGAAATGGCAACCCACTCCAGTGTTCTTGCCTGGAGAGTCCCAGGGATAGGGGAGCCTGTGGGCTGCCATCTTTGGGGTCGCACAGAGTCGGACATGGCTAAAGCGACTTAGCAGCAGCAGCAGCAGCAGCTCTTGTGATCTTGATGATGAAGCTGCCAAGTTGTCTGTAAAGGAGCTCCTAGATTATGGGTGTTAAGATAATGGCCTTCACCTGGAATCTGGACATCAACTGGAAAACAAGCTCAAAGAGAGTGTCTGTGTGGGTGGATAGACTGAGCCCATCTTGAAAGGGCACAGAATACTGCTTAGATACTGGGAGCAAGCCAGTTCATCAGAATGAACTAATTTAGGTGTTTCCAGGCTGATGAGAAGAACTAAAGGAAATTATCTAAGGCTCTTGGTTGCAAACAACAAAAACACTGTATTAGTTGTGACAGTTTATTTCTACCTAATTAAGCTGTGCAACAAACCACCTCAAAACTCAGTTTTTAAAACAATAAACAATCATTTAGTTCATGAGTATCTGTGTTGTCGATTTGGGCTTCGGGAGTTTTTGGTCTCAGCTGGGTGATTAACAGCAAGTCAGCTAGTTGGACAATAATATTATATGAGTCAGAAATGGTGCAATGGGAATTAAAGCATTTTAAAATCCTTGTCTTTTTTGTATAATTTTAGGTTGGTTTAAATCAGTCTTGATTTCTCCTACTCTCCTTTAACTCGCAAACTATATTCAAAGTTACATATAAAATCAAGAATTCCCTAAGGAACTTTTAAAATTATCTTTCATAGTATGTTTATATAACATAAAATAAATAAGTCATTTTTCATAAAATGTGTTACTTTAGATCAATATATTGCAATTAAAGTTACACTGCAAGTTAATTTTATTAAAGCCTTTAATAATATTCATGCCACATATCTAAAAAGACAAAATTGGCTTACCCACATTTAATAAGCACTTCACATTATTGAATTAATTTTAACTATGAAAGCAAGAACACAATTTGTGGACAGATTCAAAGTGACATTTTGTATACCTCATTTCATTTGGGGATAGAAATAAACATATTAAAATGAAGTTCGAAGTTGAACTACTTTTTGCTACATCAGAAATATATGTAAATATAGTTGATGATTTTTATTTGTGTTTCTGATCCCTGTGTTTAGAGCCTAAACACACACCCAATTTAAAAAATATAAAACTATTATTGCTAGATTCTAAGTATGATCCTCCATCAGTATCTGTGGGGGATATCCCCCATATTAAAATTCATGGATGCTCAATTTCTGTGTATAAAATGGTACAGTATTTGCAAATAATAGACACACATCCTCCTGTACACTATGAATCATCTCCAGATTACTTACAATGCCTAATGCAATGTAAATTCTATGCAAATAGCTGGTGCATGGTGAATAACCATGGTGAATTCAAGGTTTGCTTTTTGGAACTTTCTGGAATATTTTTTCCTAAATATTATTGAACTGCAGTTAGTTGAATCCATGGATAGAACCCATAGACATGAAGGGCCAACTGTGTTTACCTTCCAAGGGCTTAATTAAGTGTTAATGACATCTTGATGTGCTGTGCTGAAGAATATTTATAACATTAGAATCTTTCTGTCAATCAGTATGGATAAATTTCAAAAATACATAAATTTAAAACAATACCATATGTTTATAATTAATTGGTGCAGACAGGTACAATACATAAACATGCAAAGGAAAAATACACACATTCTCAGTGTGGTTACTTCTGCAGAAGCAAGAAGGAAGGAAGGGGAAAGAGTGAAGGGAGTTTCAGATTGTATTCATAAATGTTACTATCTTAAAAAAAAAGAGATAGGAAACAATTATGACAAATATGGCATGGCAAAAATATGGTATGTATAGTATTTGTTATACAATTTTATAATTTGGCTCTTTTGTAAATTTAAAATTTTCACAGCTGTTATTTTTTGTTTTTATAGATAAAATATCAGGTGAATTTTGAGTGATTGTTTTTATAGTTCTTATTTATGTGCTATATTTCAATATGAATATTCCTTACAACCCATAAATTTAACCAATGATGACTTAAAGATAGAAGTTAAACAGATACATGACTGATGGGAAAAAAAGAGTGTAAAATGACATAATGGTCAAAATCGCCAAGTCTCTTGCAGTGATGAATTCTCAGGGTGGTTGAGTCATGAACAAGCACATCAGATCATAGCTGACTTCCAGACCTGCTCCACTGACTTCCACTGGGAGGTCTTCAGCAGGTTCCTTTCTAAAGGAACAAGGTCAAGGGACTTCTCTGGTGGGCCAGTGGTTAAGACTCTGGACTTCCACTGCAGGATGCACAGGTTCCATCTCTGGTCCCACAAGATCCCATATTCCTCATAGCATGGCCAAAAAATTTAAAAATAAAGGAAAAAGGCCAGAGGTGACCTACATCGTGAACTATGTCAGTTTTCTGATGAGCTTCCAGTCCTTCCTATTTCCACGTCCTATTTTCAGTCTTGTCCCAAGATATGGCAGCCCAGACAGTAAGTGTCAGTGAGGCTGTACCCTGAGGAAGACATTGAGTCTGTTTTCTTGTCTTTTCTTGCTCAGTCTTCCTCAGGAGAAAACAGGGAAACGCTGGCAGAAGTGCTCAAGGAGAAAACAAACATCTTTCTTCATTTCTCTATGCATTTATCATCTAGACTTGACCCTAGTCAGCTAGAGAAAGAGCTTGTCTTTGGAAGAAGGGCGTAAGAAGCCGGGTGTTACGTCTCCCCTTGCTAGGACACTGCACTCACTGACTGTCCTTCAGCTCTTGGGATTCACTTTGAAGGGAGGCACAGGCAAGTAGGTACTGAGTCCAGTAGGGCGGAAGCTCCCAACCTAGAAAAACCAGGGAGATATTGAAGGGTTTTTAATGGAGGGAGACAGTTGGAGTGGAGACAGGAAGAAGTGGCAGAAAAATGTGGGAAATGGTTTTTTGAGCACCAGTGATCCTTATGGCCAGAGAAAAGAGAGCTGGCTTGGCTGCTAGGTGGTAACACTGTTATCTTTAGTTCAAGAGAACGAGAAATGGTCTGGGGCCTACTTGCCAGAAGGAAATCAGCCTTGACTATTATTCTTCAGTTTCTGGTTTAGGTTACTTCCATGTGAGAAGTATGGTCATGGAAGGAGCAGTAACTTTAGTTCAAAGATTCAGCACCTCTGCCTCACTTTTTTTAGTTGAAGTATAGATCATGTATAATATTATATTAATTACAAGTGTACGATATGGTGACTTACAATTTTGAAAGGTTATATTCCACTTATGCTGTGTTGTCACTTCCGTCATGCCTGACTCTTTGAGACCTATGGACTTTAGCCCACCAGGCTTCTCTGTCCATGGGATTCTCCAGGCAAGAATACTGGACTGGGTTGCTGTGCCCTCCTCCAGGAGATCTTCCCAACCCAGGAACTGAACCCATATCTCTGGTATCTCCCACATTGCAGGCAAGTTCTTTACTCACTGATCCACCTGGGAAGCTCATACTCCATTTATAGCTATTATAAAGTATTTGCTGTGTTTCCCATGTTGTAAAACATATCCTTATAGCTTATTTTATATCTAACAGTTTGTACCTCTTAATCCCCTACCCCTTTATTATTGAGTGACTTTCAGGAAGTTAAATATTTCTTGAACTTTGGTTTCCTCATTTATAAAATAGAAACAAAAAAAAAATGCTACCTCACAGAGTCTTTATGAAGATTAAATGAAATTGGTTATGAGATTAGATATTTAAAATGCTATAAAAATATCTGTAGCTAAAAAAATAAATAAATAAAAGATTTCTCTTCTCCTATAGTATAGAAGTAATTTTATGGTTTCCCTCCAGATATGAGTTCTGACAAGAGTACAAATTCTATAGAGAAACACAGAAAAATAATTAGGGCATTCTGAAAATTTCATTCATGATGATCTGGCTTTGAAAGAAAAGCTGGTTTCATCTTCATATGAGGAGTATCCTTAAGAATCTTATTATGATTATCACATCTTAGGGGGAAGAGAAGCAAAGGGTCTCACTGGATATGCTTTGTTTGAAAGGTACACTTTGATTTAGTAAATTATAGATAGATGTGTACTGTCAGTCATACCTAGCCAGAAGAAGGTTTTATTCCTTATATTTCTCTAAAATAAAAACAGACGAGCACACAATTATTAAACTCCCATCTCTATCTTAAAAGGAGATATGTTCATAAGATTTTAATCTCAGCATTTGAGATGACAACTTTGGGGACATTAAGCCAATGGAGATTTGGTCCTTTTCTTATGAAAAGGTGACTGAAGGTTGTGAAGGATGCGACACAAAAAGTGGTATTTACATCAGTCAAGTTTTCTACTTCCTATCCAAATAGGAATTACAAGAAAGACTCAGGAAAGCCAAGTCAATTCAACAGACTATGATTGACACCATATTTATTTATCACCGGCCATACCCAACTGTGTGTGGAAAATTCTCTGACTTTGAGGGTAAACTGCCCAGGAGAGCTCTCTTTAATGCTGTCTCTTTAAGGAATAAATCCGAGATTTGTCCTATAGGATTGCATGCTCTTCTCAAAGGACATATATACCATCTATTGTAATGACATCATCAGTATGAGCTATGAGAGCCAAAGGGAAGTATAGAGTCCACAGCCTTTCTTCATTACCCTCAACAAACAAACTTGTCTAAAGATTTCCCTGAAATTGAGTTGATAGACCGAAACAAGTAAGATAGGAAAAAATATCCTCATAGGGTCTTTGATTCCTCTATCACATACAAATAAAATATGTTTTTGTAAGTCTTATGTAAACTCCAAAATACAATAAGCTCTATGTGGAGATAGAACATATGGTAAACATAAGTCATGAAGCTGGTAGGATAATTTTCATCTTATCTCCTGTTGACATTGTTTAGTGTACTCATTCTAGAAAAACCCTGCACTCCAACCTGTTACTAAAGCCTCTGTTCTGCAGCACCCAGTCAAAGACAATACAGTTTTTCAACATCCACATAAAATTGAGGAGCATGGTTTGCCAGTTGGGCTTAGAGAGGGCATTGTCAAGCCCCTCGAAAATCCTTCTGCCTCAGTCCGTCTGTGCCAACTGAAATCAACCTCTGCCACCATAGAAGTCCTGGGTAGAAGAGGAGCCCCAAGTGAAAACGAGATGCTCAACTGGATAGAAAGAAAAGATTGCCCTGGGGCAGGAGTGGGATTCTTTTAGAGACAAATTTGATAGAGTCAGTTCTTTAAGGGAAAAATTTGAGATTAGTCCTATAGGACTGTATACTTTTTTCAAAGAAGATATGTACCAGCTATTGTGATGTTGTTGTTGTTGTTTTTCAGCCGCTCAGTCGTGTCTGCCAGGCTGCTCTGTTCATGAGATTTTCCAGGCGAGAATACTGGAGCAGGTTGCCATTTCCTCCTCCAGGGGAGCTTCATGACCCAAGGATTGAACATGCATTTCTTGTATCTCCTGCATTGGCAGGCAGATTCTTTACCACTAGTGCTACCTCGAAAGCCCTGGAAGCTACTGTGACTACATCATCACAAACTGGCAGGTTTTGAGGTTTTCTTTTTTATTCACATAAGTTTTTATTTTTATATAATTTCAAATTTATAGAAAAGTTGCAGGAATAGTACAAAAATTTCCATATACTTTAAACAAATTTATTATGGTAAAAGATGCATAATATAAAATTCACTATTTTATCCATTTCTATTAATAAGTATATATCAGTAGTATTAAATGCTTTCATGAAGTCGTGTAATTGCCACCACTGTATGTTTTCTGAACTTTTCATCATTCCAAACGGAAACTCTATACCAATTAAACAATAATTCTCTTGTTTCCCCCTCTCCCAACCCCTGGTAAAGTCTACTTTATATTTCTACAAAGTTGCATATCCTAGGTACTTCACATAAGTGGAATCATATATTTGTCCTTTCTTGTCTGGCCTATTTCACTTAGCAAGATATTAAGTTCAATCCATATTGCAGCATGTATTAGAATTTTTTTTTTTTTTTACAAATGAAAAATATTCCATTGTATGTATATACAACAGTTTGATTACCCATTTATCTCTTCATGAACATTTTGGGTTGTTTCCACCTTTTGGCTGGTGTGAATATGCTGTGAACATTAGTGTACAAGTATCTGAGTCCTTGTTTTCATTTTTTTCTAGGTATATGCTTAGGAGCGAAATTTCTGGATTATACAATAACTTTGTGTTTGAGTTTTTTGAGGAGCCACCAAACTGTTTTCCACAGTATCATTTTACACTTCCACCAATAATAAATAAGACTCCAATTTCTTCAAATCCTTATCAACACGTATTATTTTTCATTTTTTAAAAAATTTATCTATTAATCATGTTAATGGATGTGAAATGGTACCTCATTGTGGGTTTAATTTACCTCTTTCTGATGGCTAGCTAGTGATATTGAATATCTTTTCAGGTACTTATATTGGCCATTGTTTATCTTCTTTGGAGAAATTTCTATTGAAAGCTTTTGTCCATTTTTGAAAACTATACATATGTGTATATATATGTGTGTGTATATGAATACATACATATATGTATATTTGTACACATACATATTTACACACATACACATATATATACATTCTAGATATCAACACTCTGTCAGATACATGCTGTGCAAATATTTTCTCTCATTATGTGGGTTGCCTTTTCACTCTTTATATTTTTCTTTGATGCACAGAAGTTTTAAATTTTGATAAAGTCTGATTTGTCTATTTTCTCTTTTGTTGCCTGTACATCTCATGCATATCCAAGAAGTCATTACCAAATCCAATGTCACAAAGATTTTTTTCTGTCTTCTAAGAGTTTTATAGTTTTAACTCTTATACTTAGGTTCTTGATTTATTTTGATTTGTGTTTTGCATATGGTGTAAAGTAAGGATCTGTTGTATGTGGATATCAAGTTTTCCCAACATCATTTGCTTAAGACTGTCATTTTCCCTTTGAATCATCTTATTGAAAATCAATGAATTGTATATGCAAAAATTTATTTTTAAGATCTCATTGCTAGGTCCTCATGTAGGTCCTTATGCCCCATATACTTTTCACTTGTATTTCTTAAATGTTAATATTTTCCCATGTTTGCTTTATAGCCCCCACTCCATACTCTGTCTGTCACTCATACACACACACACACATATATAGGTATGTTTATATAATTTTTATCTACATCTTTTTTTAAACTGCTGGAAGACATTTACAGACGTGATGTTCCCTGAATTCTTCAGTGTGTATTTTCTCTTATATTTTCTATTCTCAGTAGAGGTGATGTCACCTTCAAGGGGAAAAAATTGATTCTATGAGAGGGAAAAATGTAGAAAACCAGAGATACTACATATGACCTCTGGCTTTCCAAAGCTCAACTATATCCAACAAAATCATATTTCCTAGCTTTCAATTTCTCTTATTAAGGAGATATTAATTTAAATATCACTTTAATTTATCTTTGGCAGACAGGATACAATAATTTTTTAAAAGATTTGAGAAACACCATGTTCTATAATAACACACTTATTGAAATCAGGAAATTAATAATGATATAATATTCTATTGATTTGTTTTGTTTTTACATTTCACCAGTTATTCAATTAATATCTCATAAGACAAAAGAAAATCCTAGACCACCCATCACATGTCATTGCCATGTCTCTTTAGTCTCTTATCACAACAATTCTTCACTTTTTAAATTGTATTTAGTGACACTGACCTTTTGAAGAGGATAGGTCAGTTGTTTCATAGAATGCCCCTTAACTTAGATCTGTCTGGTGTGTCTTTAAGACTGGATTCGGGTTGTGCCTTTTTGTCGGAAACACCACACAAGTGACACCGTGCCCTTCACAGTGCCCTTTCAGTCCCTTCTCTCTCTGAGTGAGCACTATTCCAAGTGCTGGGTGTACAGCAGAGAACAAGATTTGATTTCTGCCCACATGGTGCTGACATTCTAGGAAGGAGTTTGCAGAACACTGAGAAACGTTACTCATAGAAAGAAAAGACAGGGGTAGCCCTGGAAAAGAGCTTGCCTCGTTCTTTACAGCCCCATTCTATTGGACAAACCCTATTGGAAAAGTATCTAATCCCAAAGGAAAAATCTTTCTGTCTGTCTGTCTCTGTGTCTCTCTCTGAGTACTACAGATGAAGTGGGTTTCTCATGGAGGTGCTGAGTTTCCTGTTATTCAAAGGACAAAATTATATAATGGTTATCATTTGACCTCTGCTGTGAAAGATCCCTTTGTTGGGGAACTGACCTGGTCTCTGTGCCTTGGAAAAATAAAAAAGTCCATCAGCCTTAATAATCTTATCTGTAAATTGGAAAATAAAGACAGTTGGTACTTCAAAGAGTTATTGTAAAGATTAAGTTCAGTAATACATGAAAAGCTTTTAGCTCAATGCCTAGCATTTACTAAGAGCTTAATAATTACTGATTATTATTATAATTTTTAAGAAAAAGACTATTCGCTTAAGTTGTTATTTTTCAAGAAGATTGTTTACTAATCATTTCTTTTAAAAGGACAGCCAGCATGGGAGGAAGCTTGCACTAATATTATTAAGTTGTATTTCAACTATGCCAATTTTTAATTTTAATTTTTACTTATGACCATCAAGGTTACACATGCAATAGTTTTCCTAGAAGTACAATAGGTCTGAGTACCCTGGGTCAGGCTGACGTGGGGGCTGTTTCCTTTCTATTACAGTTAGGTTTATGTACCTGGCTAAGCTCTAAATGAACTGGGAAGAGTGTACAACATTAAGGTGGATTTACTAAGAAGCTAATGAGGGACTTCCCTCAAGGTCCAGTGGTTCAGTCTCTGTGCTTCCAATGTAAGGGGCACGGGTTTGATCAATAGTTGGGGAACTAAACTCCCATATGCCCCCATGGCCAAAAATAAATAAATAAATATGCATAGGATTTCTGCTGGCCAAATGAGGAGGGGCCATTCTAAGTAATAGACTATTAGTGGCTCATCAACTCAAAAAAAAAAAAAAAAACTAATGAAACTTAAGCTTCTCCTTCGTTTGTACAGCCCTCTTATAAGAATCCATCTTTTCTCATTGAAATAAACACTCATTTTCATGTACTCAGAACCTGGATGCTTCCCTTGTTGATGCCTGTACAGAGAACTGAGGTCAAGTTCTGGCCATCTGCTTTATTTGATGGGGGAAAAAAAAATTGGTTTTAAGAGCTCATCTCAGACTCTTTTCTCAGAACTTCATTGTGTGGCATATAGCAGATAAAATATAAAGGTATAAAAAAATGTCAATTAAGGCTATTTCTTTCTTCAGAGGCTTGCCCTTTCTCTCTGAAACAGAAGGTCTTTTCTATAGAAAAAAGCCTTTTTTAGGTCACTTTGTGTCACATTGGTTGATCTCCCATTTTCTCTTCCTTCCTGGATACCCCAGGTCACTGTTTGGAGAAGGACAAGTAATCAGAGATTTGAAGCTTTTGTACATAGAAATGCTGTACATAGAAATGACCTGATTTTTGGTGGACTCTGAAAACAGAGAATAGAGGAAAAGGTGTAGACAGAGGTTCAGAAATTTGGCATAGATGATGACTATAAAGAAATGTACAATGAAAGGTGGTAATGAATGAAGACTGTGGAAGAATTTCAAAACTTATCAGATATTAACAATGAAACAATTAGCAGCCTGAGGCTAGCAGTAGAAACTTTCTCTATCTGCTCCTGCTATTAGTTTTGCTACCCCAGCAAGTATCTAGCTGGCTGCTACGTTGTGGCAAGTTAGAGAAATGGGCTGGGCTCCTCTTCTGTGTTGGTGTGGGATCAAGAAAAGACAATAGCCACAAGAGGTAAGGGTGCTGCTGCTGCTGCTAAGTCACTTCAGTCGTGTCCGACTCTGTGTGACCCCATAGACGGCAGCCCACCAGGCGCCCCATCCCTGGGATTCTCCAGTCAAGAACACTGGAGTGGGTTGCCATTTCCTTCTCCAATGCATGAAAGTGAAAGTGAAAAGTGAAAGTGAAGTCGCCCAAATGGAATCAAGAAATCAGAATTTGAAGCAAGCCTAAAAATAAAATTCCTGCTGAATTTGCAGAAATTATAAGAGGATTTTAGAGTTCCTGAGAGACTGAATGGTAAGTTTCAACCAATTTTAAGTAAGTATTTGTGTATGTCAAAGGACAGGGTGACCCTGACTAACCTGTGAGATGACCATGTGAACCAGCAAACATTTGACAACCGGGATATGTTTGGTGAATATTGAGATTACCTTCTCTGGGCTGATGGGTGAACCAATGACCATTAGGAGAAGTGGAAATGTGTGATCCACAATCCAAGTGTGACTTTGATTGGTTTCCTGTTGGGAAAGACAAAATTAAACCTACAGTATGGAGAAACAGCATGGACCATGGAAAGAATACCATTCCAAGAGCTGAGGTGACTGAGCCAAGTGCCAGCTCTTCATCTAATTCTGTAAGACTCTGAGCAAGCAGTTCACTTTTTAATTTCTTTACATACAAGATATTCAAATCACTTTCTCTCAAATGTTAGACATCATCTTAGGATTGAACTCTTCCTTCCATTTTTCTTTCTTATAGGACACCCATGTTTCTTTTGTTTTACTTTGTTTGAGCAGGTGACCTATATTATTCCAGGCATCAATAGATGCTTTAGATCATAGCTATGGCTTACTACACAATTGCACTCATCTCACACACTAGTAAAGTAATGCTCAAAATTCTCCAAGCCAGGCTTCAGCAATACATGGATCGTGAACTTCCAGATGTTCAAGCTGGTTTAGAAAAGGCAGAGGAACCAGAGATCAAATTGCCAACATCCGCTGGATCATGGAAAAAGCAAAAGAGTTCCAGAAAAACATCTATTTCTGCTTTATTGACTATGCAAAAGCCTTTGACTATGTGGATCACAATATACTGTTGAAAATTCTGAAGGAGGTGGGAACACCAGACCACCTGACCTGCCTCTTGAGAAGCCTGTATGCAGGTCAGGAAGCAACAGTTAGAACTGGACATGGAACAACAGACTGGTTCCAACTAGGAAAAGGAGTACATCAAGGCTGTATATTGTCACCCTGCTTATTTAACTTCTATGCAGAGTACATCATGAGAAACGCTGGGCTGGAAGAAGCACAAGCTGAAATCAAGACTGCCAGGAGAAATATCAATAACCTGATATGCAGATGACACCACCCTTATGGCAGAAAGTGAAGAAGAAATAGAGAGCCTCTTGATGAAAGTGAAAGTGGAGAGTGAAACAGTTGGCTTAAAGCTCAACATTCAGAAAACTAAGATCACGGCATCCTGTCCCATCACTTCATGGCAAATAGATGGGGAAACAGTGGAAACAGTGAAAGACTTTATTTTGGGGGGCTCCAAAATCACTGCAGATGGTGATTGCAGCCATGAAATTAAAAGACACCTACTCCTTGGAAGGAAAGTTATGACCAACCTAGACAGAATATTAAAAAGCAGAGCCATTAGTTTGTCCACAAAGGTCCATCTAGTCAAGGCTGTGGTTTTTCCAGTAGTCATGTATGGATATGAGAGTTGGACTACAAAGAAAGCTGAGCACAGAAGAATTGATGCTTTTGAACTGTGGTGTTGGAGAAGACTCTTGAGAGTCCCTTGGACTGCAAGGAGATCCAACCAGTCCATCCTAAAGGAGATCAGTCCTGGGTGTTCATTGGAAGGACTGATGTTGAAGCTGAGACTTCAATACTTTGGCCACCTGATGCGAAGAACTGACTCATTTGAAAAGACCCTGATGCTGGGAAAGATTGAGGGAAGGAGGAGAAGGGGATGACAAAGGATGGAATGGTTGGATGGCATGGCATCACCGACTCAACAGACATGAGTTCAGGTGAACTCCAGGAGTTGGTGATGGACAAGGAGGTCTGGTGTGCTGCGGTTCATGGGGTAGCAAAGAGTCAGACACGACTGAGCGACTGAACTGAATTGATGACTTATTGACTCCACCTAATGCCCTAGTTTTCATTGCTATTCTCCAAATATTGTTCTTTTCTTCCCCCTAAATAATTCTCCTTGATTAACCTCAATATATGTGTTTCCTCTGTCCAGAGTATTCCTTCTTCAGAATCTTCCTGATCCTTCATCTTAATTTTGTCCTGATCAGTGATGCCTATTGCCACCAATTACCATTGGCAGAGAGGCATCATAAGCTTTAGAGATAACTTTTCTCAAGTATCCAGAAATTCCTACCTATTTTTTGTTTGTTTGAGTTTCAAATGAGTTCTTTGGCTTTGGCAGGCAGGAGAGATGGTGGTGGTAAGGATGAGGAACTATTCAAAATCAAATTTGTGTAGGCTGGCAAACATACTGTTGTTGGCTTCCCATCTGTTAGAACAAAATTATAGGAATTGCTGATTAAACAAATATTTTCCCTTTCAGGTTTGCAGTTAAAACATGAAGCAGCTCCAATTGTGTCAAGCGGCTGGTTTCAGTTTAGTGGGAGTTCCCTTCTGCTTGTTTATATTGATAAGGAGTTTTAGATGCTAAGTGTTTGTGGCATAATACATATAGCATTCTTTTCATTTATTCAAAATACAAGTTTATTCTTATTCTAAATAAAAAGGAATGGGAATGACAGTAACTAACAAGATTCAACCCCTCAATATTGTCATGTGGCTATGGCAGTGTTATATTTGAAACTCAAGGAGAAAACAACTGTGATCCAAACACCTAAATATGCAGGCCCAAAATAAATGAAGGTATTTTTTTTTAACTGCCACGTTCACTCTGAAGTCCATCCATCTGCTTCAGCATCCAAAGATTAAGCACATGTCCTGCTTAGCTATATAATAAAGTGGCAAACACGCTGCACCACTGACATCACAGAACAGCTGCCTGTGAACTAGACTCTGACGCTGGGCCCCAGCTTCACTTTCTCACAGGTCATCATCTTCATCCGGGACAGCAGTCGTCTGAGCAGCCTCCAAATCATGCTTGTACTGTGCTGCAAGGGCTGGGTCCATGACCATTTCTGGTGGGGGCGAGAGCAGGTGTGGCAACAAGCTCCAAGTTAGGGTCTCTGATCAGCTTTCTAGCAAGCCAGAGGAAGGGTTTTTCAAAATTGTAGTTACCTTTGGCAGCAATGTCATAATACTGAAGAGGCTTCTTTTGGTGGAAGATTTTGCCTTAACCTTTCCATCTTTAATATTCATCTTGTTGTCATACAACACAATAGCAGTATTCTCACATACTGGTACCAGATTTTTATGCCAGTTAGGCACATTCTTCTAAGCAAATCTTGATGTTACATCAAACATTATAATGAAACACTGAACTTGTATATAATAGCCATCTCCCAGTCCACCAAATTTCTCCTGATCAGCTCTATCCCATGCTTTGAACATAACAGGTCCTCTGCTGATCTGGAACACAAGAGGATGGACCTCAACACACAACATGGCTACATACTTCTCAAATTCACCAGTCAGATGACATTTCAAGAATGTAGTTTTTCCAGTACCACTATCACCAACCAATACAAATTTGAACTGAACTTGGAGTTCTTGGGTAGACATCTCAATGTTACACAGCTCTGGTCTCTGCAACCTCATGGCCTCTGTGGCAGGGGAGTGAGGAGAGCTCTGTCTGAGCACATACACACACAAGACAAATAGCATGCTTATGAGAATAATACATTAATTCCTATCGGAAGAGAATAAGCATTAAGTTCAGTTCAGTTTCAGTCACTCAGTCATGTCTGACTCTCTGTGACCCCATGGACTGCAGCACACTAGGCTTCCCTGTCCTTCACTATCTCCAGGAGTTTACTCAAACTCACATCCATTGAGTCAGTGATGCCATCTAACCATCTTGTCCTCTGTCATCCCCTTATCAGGTCTATGTAAGTAATTCAATTATTTCAGACTTTCTTTCAATATCACCTCTTTCATGGAGCTTTCTTTGAAGCCTCATGTCACACTGAGTTCATCTTCTTCTAAGTCTAAATCTTTTTCTTTTTTTGCCCTTTTCTCTTAATTTGCCCTTAATTGAATACTACTTATTAATACTTGATTTTGGATGAACTGCCTTTTCAACTATAAGCTCCTTTATGAGAAGGACAGCCTTTTATGCAACTATTATATCCAGGTTGTGCTGTCATAAGTGTATATAAGGCATATAGGAAATACTGAATTAAGTGTTTGGGGGAGTCCAGGGGTGGCATTACTTTTCTTTGACTTTAGTAGTAGTGACACTTTATCAGACTTTCAGAATAGAAATATGTCCAGGTCACCACAGTTAATAGAAGCTTATCATAAGGATAGATGGGAAGGTAAGGAGGAGAGGATAAAGCAGTTAAACCACCAGACCCCACAGGTAACTGAAACATCATTCATTGCTTGTTCAAGATACATCAATAAATGGCTCATTTCAAAGTAGGTGCAACGAACCATCAGCAATTCTGCAAGTATTCCATGTGGCTGACAACTCCTTCATCTCCCCTCTCCCATCTCTATCTACTTTTTTGACTACTCTTGACTGCTCGTCCTCTTACTCTCTCCGTATGTTTCATTGATTGAATGATTGATTTAATAAAGATTTGCTGAGCACTCTCTGTGTGCTGGGTACTCTACAAAGCTTTGGAGAGGTAAAGGAGAGAAACGACATAGGTCCTTTGAACAGAATTTACAGCCCAGAAAGAAAGACAAATAAACTGGTAATTATAGCATTGTGTAGTGAATGCTATGATGGGGGAAACTGAAAGTATAAAGGAAATGCATGGAAGGAGGATTTAATCCAGTTTAAGAGGTCAGGAAAAGTTTCCTGTAGAAAGTGACAGCCAAGATGAGAAGCAAATGAAGAGAAGGAATACAGGTGACTGTGATGTTTATTACAGGCAAAGAGAAGAGTAAGCATGAAGACCTAAAAAGATCACATAGTGTTTGGGAAACAGAAAGTAGTTTAGTATGACCAGAGCATGGAGTATAGGATGGTAAGCAGGGGGAGGAGGTGATAGAAAGCTAAAGAGATAATGCCTGGTCCAGATGCATGGTCCAGATTATTGAGAGTATTAACCATGTCAAAAAAAAAATCTATTCTAAATTCCCCTGAAGAGAAGACACTGGAGACTTTCAAGGATGAAAATGACATGATCCAATCGACATTTTGGATACCTTCACATACCTTCCTGTGAACAATTGGAAGAATCAGAGCAAGACTTGACACAAGAGTCCAATTACTGCATTTTTTCAACAGTCTAAGAGAGACGTTAGGTGTAATGAGAAAGAAAGAAAGAAAAGGGAGGGAGAAATATTTAGGAAGTAGCATGCCGGACTCTGGACTTTTTGTATATGAAGTTTGAGAAGTGACTGGTAAGCCTTTTGATGATGCATCTGCCCTTCTCCCTGAGCTAGTCAGAGAGATCTCAGGGCAGTAGAGTCATGCAGCCCAAAACACAGTGCCATTCGGAGCTCTTGCATGGACTATTGAATAATCTCCAACGTCTGGTTCTTGAGGGTGGGAAGGAAAACGGAGATTCTGGTGGGGTGGGGTGGGGAGTAAATCTGCAGAAATCTCTCTGCACCAAGAATAATGGAGGATTTTAGTCTGAGGGCAAGTAAGAGGGTTGCTGAGGATAGAAAGGGTAGCAGAAAGCCAAAGTAGCTGGTTCTTGCCTTTTCCAGAAGTGCTGTGGATGACTGGGGAAGACCTAATGCAACCCAAGATGCTCTTGTCCACCATAGGCAGGTGTGTGAGTCACATGGTAAACTGAGGCATTTGGACTCCCCTTCATTCTCGGCTTAATGTCTAGCAGTTCCCTGGGAGGAAATGAGAGTCACACTGTTTTCTCCAGACCAGGGCATCCTAACATTTGAGTAAGGGGTCCTCCTTCTGATGGCTAGTCCCCATTTAGATTTGCCCATGAAAGCTGTTTTTCAGATCTCCATTTTAGTACCTCCATTTTAACTTCTTTTATTCTTCTGTGTAAGCAGGTTTCACTCAAAATAAAGCTGTTTCAGTCTGGTTATTGTGTAATTCTGAATAAAGTTAGCCTCTACCACTAGCAACCACACTGTAATGTTATGTCCTGATGGGTTACAGGCCTATATTCTTATGCTCTTATGAAACTATTTTTTGTGAAACTGAAAAAGGAGGAGAAGGAGAAAGAGAAAGGGAAGAAGAAGGAAGGAGAGAGGGAAAGGAAGGGAAAGGGGGAGGAGGAGGAGAAGGTAAAGAGGAGGAAAGAATACTGCTATTTAAAACTACAGATTCTTTCTGAGGGAAAGGAGGTTGGATCTTGTTAAAAATAATTTGAGAGACCCTGATGGTCTTTTGTGGCACCAGCCCCTGTGCCAAGCACTGTAATGGATTTTGGTACAGCCAATGAGGGCCTGAGGAACTGAGCTTTAGAGAAAAGACTAGAAAGAATTTTGTTCAGCATTATAAAATGAAAAGAAATAAAAGCAGTTTTGAGGTGGAAGGTGGGAGAGTGGATATGAGACAGGAAACCATGGGGAGGAAGATGGGAGGGAAAAGGAACCAACAAGATGGTGAGAATCCTGTGGATTCACTTAGATGCCTTGAACTTTAGCACTCTTCATGGGAGTGTGGCTAATATAACTTTTAGGACTGGAATGACCAACATTCATTTGTAGGTGTGAATTTCTGCAAAGATTTTTATACTCTACAGCTCTCCCCATCATCCTGAACTTTTAGTAAAATCTGATATATACCATATATGAGAAGCTTTAAGCAGAATAACGGGGAATTCCCTGGCTGTGCAGTGGTTAGGATTCCACATTTTTCACTGCCAAGTGCCAGGGTTCAATCACTGATTGGGCAACTATTAATAGGATCCTAGAAGTAATCTATGCAACCAAAAAAAAAAAAAAGGAAAACAAACAAACAAAAACCAGAATAAAAGTGAATTCTCTTTTCTAGGGGAAGCCATGAATAGAGCAGTGTGTTTGAGGCATGAATCTGTATATAAATTGAACTACTGCAATGGGAAGCAGAGGTAAATATGAAAATATAAACCTTGAGAATTCAATGAAATCATGCAGCAGGTATTGGGCTTTTCATAAATTATCAAATGGGGATTGAGAAAACTTTTTGAAACCAAGTGCTACCCTAGCTAAAAAGTTGGATACCTTAGTCATAACTTTTTTAAATATATGTTTTTATTTGAAGGATAGTTGCTTTATAGAATTTTGTTGTTTTCTGCTCATGAATCAGCCATAGGTATACATATGCTCCTAATATGTGCATCATGGAAAAGAACAAAACAATGCCCACATATATATAAAATATATAGATTAACCATAGAGAACTAACTCTAGGGAGTATCAAATAGTGAGAACTCACACAAAGGAAACCACTTGAATACAAGACCCAGCAACCACCAGTAGCATGCTGTGCAGGATGCCTCATCTAAACAACAAACAAAACAAAAATACAACCCAACCATCTGCAGACAGGATTACCACGACACTCAGCCTTGTCCATCAGAGGAAAAACAAACAAACAAACAAAACCTCAGTACAAATCTCACTGTATATGAAGCTTATGCAAATCACTGGATCAACCTTGCTGCTGCTGCTGCTAAGTTGCTTCAGTCGTGCCGGACTCTTAGTGACCCCATGGACTGAAGCCTCCCAGGCTCCTCCGTCCATGGGATTTTCCAGGCAAGAGTACTGGAGTGGGGTGCCATTGCCTTCTCCCAAATCAACCGTAGGAGGGCAGAAAACAAAAAGAAGAAAGAATTCAACCTTCAAGCCTGGGAAAAGGAGACCTCAAACACAATAAGTTAAAAATATATACTTAAATATGTATATATATAATGAAAAGGCAGAGAAATATTACACAAATGAAAGAAAAAACTAGAAACACTGAAATCCAAATAAATGAAGAGGAAATAGGCAAACTACCTGAAAAAGAATTCAGAATAATGATAGTAAAGATGATCAAAAACCTTGAAAACAGAATGGAGAAAATGCAAGAATCAATTTTAAAAGCCTAAAAGAATTAAAGAATAAACATACAGAGACAAACAACACAATTATTGAAATTAAAAATACTCTAGAAAGAATCAATAGCAGAATATCTGAAGCAGAAGAACGAATCAGTGAGCTGGAAGACAAAATGGTGGAGATAACTGCTGAAGAGCAGAATAAAGTAAAAAGAATGAAAAGAACTGAGGATAGTCTCAGAGACCTCTGGGACAATATCAAACGCACCTGCATTCAAATTATAGGATCCCAGAAGAAGAAGAGAAAAAGAAAGGGTATGAGAAAAAATTTTAAGAGATTATAGTGGAAAATTTCCCCAACATGGAAGAGGAAAAATTAAAAAAGCTGCAAAGAGTCCCATAGAGGATAAACCCAAGGAGAAACACGCCAAGACACATATTAATCAAACTAACAAAGACTAAACACAAAAAAAGAATATTAAAAGCAGCAAGAGAAAAGTAGCAAGTAACCTACAAGGGAAATCCCATACACTTAATAGCTGATCTTTCAGCAGAAACTCTGCAGGCCAGAAGGGAATGGCAGGATACATTTAAAGTATTGAAAGGGAAAAATCTACAACCAAGATTACTCTAACCGGCAAGGATCTCATTCAAAATTGATGGAGAAATAAAAAGCTTTTCAGACAAGCAAAAGTTAAGAGAATTCAGTACCACCAAACCAGCTTTACAACAAAGGTTAAAGGGACTTACATAGTCAAGAAATACAAGAGAAGAAAAAGATCGACAAAATCAACCCCAAACAATTAAGGAAATGGCAATAGGAAATATATATCAATAATTACTTTAAATACAAATGGATTAAAAGCTCCAACCAAAAGACACAGACTGGCTGAATGGATACAAAAACAAGACTCATATATATGCTGTTTACAAGAAACCTACTTTGGACCTAAAGACACATATAGGCTGAAAGTGAGAGGATGGAAAATATATTCCATGCAAATGGGAAGCAAAAGAAAGCTGGAGTAGCAATCTTCATATCAGACAAAATAGACCTTAAAGAAGATTACAAGAGATAAGGAAGGACACTACATAATGGTCAAGGGATAAATCCAAGAGGAAGACATAACAATTGTAAATATCTATGCACCCACACAGGAGCACCTCAATACATAAGACAAGCACTAATATACATAAGGGAGAAACTGACAGTAATAGTAGAAGATTTTTAACACCAGTGAACAGATCATCAAAATGGAAAATTATAAAGGAAACACAAGTCTTAAATGATACATTAGATGATATGGACCTCATTGATGTCTTCAGGACATTTCATCCAAATGCAGAAGAATATACCTTCTTCTCAAGTGCTCATGGGACCTTCTCCAGGATAGGCCACATCTTGGGTCACAAATCAAACCTCAGTAAATTTAAGAAAATTGAAATTGTATCGAGCATCTTCTCCAACCACAACGCTATGAGACTAGATATCAATTACAAGAAAAAAAACTGTAAGAAACACAAACACATGGAGATTGAACAATATGTTTCTAAATAACTAACAGGTTACTGAAGAAATCAAAAGGGAAGTCAAAAATTTTCTAGAAACAAATGACAATGAAAACACGACAACTCAATACCTATGGGATGCAGCAAAAGAAGTTCTAAGAGGGAAGCTTATAGCAATGCAATCCTACCTCAAGAAACAAGAAAAACATGGAATAGACAGCCTAACTTTACACCTAAAACAACTGGAAAAAGAACAAAAAACCCCAAAGTTAGAAGGAACGAAATCATACAGATCTGAACAGAAATAAATGAAAAAGAAATGAAAGAAACAATAGTAAAGATTAATAAAACTCAAAGCTGGTTCTTTGAGAAGATAAACAAAATTGACAAACCTTTAGCCAGACTCATCAAGAAAAAGAGAGAAGAATCAAATCAACAGAATTGGAAATGAAAAAGGAGAGGTTACAACAGACAATGCAGAAATACAAAGGATTATAAGAGACTATTATGAACAACTATATGGCAATAAGATGGATAACATGGAAGAAATGGACAGATTCTTAGAAAGTTCCATCTTCCAAGAATGAACCAGGAAGAAATAGAAATTATGAACAATTCAACTACAAGCACTGAAATTGACACTGTGATAAAAAATCTTCCCGATCCCCAGCTCCCCCACCCAAAAAAAAACCTAGGGCCAGATGGCTTCACTGGAGAATTCTATCAAACATTTATTTAGAGAAGAGGTAATGTCTATCCTTCTAAAACACCTTCAAAACATTGCAGAGGAAGGAACACTTCCAAACTCATTCTATAAGGCTACCATCACCCTGGTACTAAAACCAGACAAAGACAACAAAAATAAAGAAAACTACAGGCCAATGTCACTGATGAACATAGATGCAAAAATTCTCAACAAAATTTTAGCAAACAGAATTCAACAACACATCAAAAAGCTCATACACCATGATCAAGTTGGGTTTCCTCAGGGATGCAAGGATTCTTCAATATATGCAATCAATCAATGTGATACACCATATTAACACATTGAAGGATAAAAACTGTATGATAATCTCAATAGATGCAGAAAAAGCCTTTGACAAAATTCAACACCCATTTATGATTAAAACTTCAAAAAATAGGCATAGAAGGAACCTACCTCAACATAGTAAAGGCCATATATGATAAGCCTACGGCAAACATTATTCTCAATGGTGAAAAACTGAAAGAATTTGCCCTAAGATCAGAAACAAGACAAGGGTTTCCACTTTCACCACCATTATTAAACATAGCTCTGGAAGTACTAGCTACAGCTACCAGAGAAGAAAAAGAAAGAAGAGGAATCCAGATTCCTCTTATTCCAGAAAAGAAGAAGTAAAGCTCTCATTGTTTGGAGATGACATGATACTGCACATGCAAAACCCTAAAGATAGTATCAGAAAATTACTAGAGCTAAGCAGTGAATTTAGCAAAGATGCAGGATACAAAATCAATACACAGAAATCACTTGCATTTCTATATACTAATAATGAAAAATCAGAAGGAGAAATTAAGGAATCAATCCCTTTTACCATTGCAACAAAAAGAATTAATTGCCTAGGAGTAAACTTACCTAAGGAGACAAAAGAACTGTATGCAGAAAATTATAAGACACTAATGAAAGAAATCATTCTCCAAGCCAGGCTTCAGCAATATGTGAACTGTGAATTTACAGATGTTCAAGCTGGTTTTAGAAAAGCCAGAGGAACTAGAGATCAAATTGCCAACATCCGCTGGATCATGGAAAAAGCAAGAGAGTTCCAGAAAAACATCTATTTCTGCTTTATTGACTATGCCAAAGCCTTTGACTGTGTGGATCACAATAAACTGTGGAAAATTCTGAAAGAGATGGGAATACCAGACCCCCTGATCTGCCTCTTGAGAAATCTGTATGCAGATCAGGAAGCAACAGTTAGAACTGGACATGGAACAACAGACTGATTCCAAATAGGAAAAGGAGCACGTTAAGGTTGTATATTGTCACCCTGCTTATTTAACGTATATGCAGAGTACATCATGAGAAACACTGGACTGGAAGAAACATAAGCTGGAATCAAGATTGCCAGGAGAAATATCAATAACCTTAGATATGCAGATGACACCACCCTTATGGCAGAAAGTGAAGAGGAACTCAAAAGCCTCTTGATGAAAGTGAAAGAGGAGAGTGAAAAAGTTGGCTTAAAGCTCAACATTCAGAAAACGAAGATCATGGCATCTGGTCCCATGATTTCATGGCAAATAGATGGGGAAACAGTGTCAGACTTTATTTTTTTGGGCTCCAGAATCACTGCAGATGGTGACTGCAGCCATGAAATTAAAAGACGCTTACTCCTTGGAAGGAAAGTTATGACCAACCTAGACAGCATATTCAAAAGCAGAGACATTACTTTGCCAACAAAGGTTCGTCTAGTTAAGGCTATGGATTTTCCTGTGGTCATGTATGGATATGAGAGTTGGACTGTGAAGAAGGCTGAGCATCGAAGGATTGATGCTGTTGAACTGTGGTGTTGGAGAAGACTCTTGAGAGTTCCTTGGACTGCAAGGAGATCCAACCAGTCCATTCTGAAGGAGATCAGCCCTGGGATTTCTTTGGAAGGAGTGATGCTAAAGCTGAAACTCCAGTACTTGGGCCACCTCATGTGAAGAGTTGACTCATTGGAAAAGAGTCTGATGCTGGGAGGATTGGGGGCAGGAGGAGAAGGGGACAACAGAGGATGAGATGGCTGGATGGCATCACTGACTCGATGGACGTGAGTCTGGGTGAACTCCGGAAGTTGGTGATGGACAGGGAGGTCTGGCATGCTACGATTCATGGGATCGCAAAGAGTCGGACATGACTGAGCGACTGAACTGAACTGAACTGAATGAAAGAAATCAGATGACATAAACATATGGAGAGATATTCCATGTTCCTGGGTAGGAAGAATCAATATAGTGAAAATGACTACACTACCAAACCAATCTTCAGATTCAATGTGATCCCTATCAAATTACCAATGGCATTTTTCACAGAACCTGAACAAAAAAATTCACAATTCATATGGAAACATAAAAGACCCCAAATAGCCAAAGCAGTCTTGAGAAAGAAGATTGGAACTGGAGAAATCAACCTTCCTGACTTCAGATTATACTACAAAGCTACAGTCATCAAGATAGTATGGTACTGGAACAAAAACAGAATTATAGATCAATGGAACAAGATAGAAAGCCCAGAAATAAACCCATGCACCTATGGGTACCTTATTTTTGACAAAGGAGGCAAGACTATACAATGGGGCAAAGACAGCCTCTTCAATAAATGGTGCTGGGAAAAACTGGACAGCTACATGTAAAAGAATGAAATTAAAACACTTCCTAACACCACACACAGAGATAAACTCAAAATGGATTAAAGACCTAAATGTAAGACCAGAAACTATAAAACAGGAAAACATAGGTAGAACACTTGATGACAAAAATCAAAGCAAGATCCTCTATGACCCATCTCCTAGAGTCATGGAAATAAAAACAAAAGTGAACAAGTGGGACCTGATTAAACTTAAAAGCTTTTGCACACCAAAGGAAACTATAAGCAAGGTGAAAAGACAACCCTCAGAAGGGGAGAAAATAATAGCACATGAATCAACTGACAAAGGATTAATTTTCAAAATATACAAGCAGCCTATACAAATCAATACCAGAAAAACAAACCCAATCAAAAAGTGGGCAAAAGACCTAAACAGACATTTCTCCAAAGAGGATATACAGATGGCTAACAAACACATGAAAAGGTGCTCAATACTGCTCATTATTAGAGAAACGCAAATCAAAACTACAATGAGATATCACCTCATACCAGTCAGAATGGCCATCATCAAGAAGTCTACAAACAGTAAATGCTGGAGAGAGTGTGGAGAAAATGGAATGCTCTTGCACTGTTGGTGGGAATGTAAATTGATACAGCCACTACAGAAGGCAGTATAGAGATTCCTTAAAAATCTGGGAATAAAACTACCATATGACCCAGCAATCCCACTCCTATGCATATACCCTGAGGAAACCAAAATTGAAAAAGACACATATATCCCATTGTTCATTGCAGCACTATTTACAATAACTAGAACATGGCAGCAATCTAGATGTCCATCGACAGATGAATGGATAAAGAAGCTGTGGTACATATACACAATGGACTATTACTCAGCCATAAAAAGGAATGCCTTTGAGTCAGTTCTAATGAGGTGGATGAACCTAGAACCTATTATGCAGAGTGAAGTAAGTCAGAAAAAGAAAGATAAATATCGTATTCTAACGCATATATACGGAATCTAGAGAAATGGTACTGAAGAACTTATCTACAGGGAAGCAATGGAGAAACAGACATAGAGAATAGACTTATGGACATGGGGAGAAGGGAGCAGAGGATGAGATGTATGGAAAGAGTAACATGGAAACTTATATTACCATAGGCAAAATAGTTAGCCAACGGGAATTTGTTGTGGAAATTCCATAGCAATATGGATTCCACAGGAATATGGCTCAGGAAATTCAACCAGGGGCTCTGTATCAACCTAGAGGGGTGGAGTGGGGAGGGAGATCGGAGGGAGGTTCAAAAGTGAGGGGATATATGTATACATATGGTTGATACATGTTGAGGTTTGACAGAAAACAATGAAATTCTGAAAAGCAATTATCCTTTGATTAAAAAGTAAAAAAAAAATTTTTTTTAAAGAAATGAAAGAGATGCAGAATTCAGAAAATATATATTTATTTCAAAAAATTAATTTTTATTGCCTTCATTTCAGAAAAAATACTAATTATATCTTCTATCAATATTTTCACATAATCACTTCAGTTCAGTTCAATCACTCAGTCGTGTCCGACTCTTTGCGACCCCATGAACTGCAGCATGCCAGACCTCCCTGTCCATCACCAACTCCTGGAGTTTACCCAAACTCATGTCCACTGAGTCAGTGATGTCATCCAACCATCTCATCCTCTGTCATCCCCTTCTCCTCCTGCCCTCAATCTTTCCCAGCATCAGGGTCTTTTAAAATGAGTCAGCTCTTCACATCAGGTGGCCAAAGTATTGGAGTTTCAGCTTCAACATCAGTCCTTCCAATGAACACCCAGGACTGATCTCCTTTAGGATGGACTGGTTGGATCTCCTTGCAGTCCAAAGGACTCTCAAGAGTCTTCTCCAACAACACAGTTCAAAAGCATCAACTCTTCGACACTCAGCTTTTTTTATAGTCCAACTCTCACATCCATCAGAGAAGGCAATGGCACCCCACTCCAGTACTCTTGTCTGGAAAACCCCATGGATGGAGGAGCCTGGCAGGCTTCAGTCCATGGGGTCGCTAAGAGTTGAACATGACTGAGCGACTTCACTTTCCCTTTTCACTTTCATGCATTGGAGAAGGAAATGGCTACCCTCTCCAATGTTCTTATCTGGAGAATCCCAGGGACAGGGGTCCTGGTGGGCTGCAGTCTATGGGGTTGCACAGAGTTGGACACGACTGAAGCAACTTAGCAGCAGCAGCAGCTGACATCCATACATTACTACTGGAAAACCATAGCCTTGATTAGATGGACCTTTGTTGGCAAAGTAATGTCTTTGCTTTTGAATATGCTGTCTAGGTTGGTCATAACTTTCCTTCCAAGGAGTAAGTGTCTTTTAATTTCATGGATCCAATCACCATCTGAAGTGATTTTGGAGCTCCCAAAAATAAATTCAGCCACTGTTTCCCCATCTATTTGCCATGAAGTGATGGGACAGGATGCCATGATCTTAGTTTTCTGAATATTGAGCTTTAAGCCAACTTCTTCACTCTCTTTCACTTTCAAGAGGCTCTTTAGTTCTTCTTCACTTTATGCCATAAGGGTGATGTCATATGCATATCTGAGGTTGTTTATATTTCTCCCGGCAATCTTGATTCCAGCTTCTGCTTCCTCCAGCCCAGCATTTCTCAGGATGTACTCTGCATATAAATTAAATGAGCAGGGTGACAATATACAGCCTTAACATACTCCTTTTCCTATTTGGAGCCAATCTGTTGTTTCACGTTCAGTTCTAATGTTGCTTCCTGACCTGCATACAGATTTCTCAAGAGGCAGGTCAGGTGGTCTGGTATTCCCATCTCTTTCAGAATTTTCCACAGTTTATTGTGATCCACACAGTCAAAGGCTTTGGTATAGTCAATAAAGCAGAAATAGATGTTTTTCTGAAACTCTTTTGCTTTTTCAATGATCCAGCAGATATTGGCAATTTGATCTCTGGTTTCTCTGCCTTTTCTAAAACCAGCTTGAACATCTGTAAGTTCACGGTTCACATATTGCTGAAGCCTGGCTTGGAGAATTTTGAGCTTACTAGCGTGTGAGATGAGTGCAATTGTGCGGTAGTTTGAGCATTCTTTGACATTGCCTTTCTTTGGGATTGGAATGAAAACTCACCTTTTCCAGTCCTGTGGCCACCGCTGAGTTTTCCAAATTTGCTGACATATTGAGTGCTGCCCTTTCACAGCATCATCTTTTAGGATTTGCAACAGCTCAACTGGAATTCCATCACCTCCACTAGCTTTGTTCGTAGTGATGCTTCCTAAGGCCCACTTAACTTCACATTCCAGGATGTCTAGCTCTAGGTGAGTGATCACACCATCGTGATTATCTGGGTCATGAAGACCTTTTTTGTATAGTTCTGTGTACTCTTGCCACCTCTTCTTAATATCTTCTGCTTCTGTTAGGGCCATACAATTTCTGTCCTTTATTGAGCCCATCTTTGCATGAAATATTTCTATGATACTTCTAATTTTCTTGAAGAGATCTCTAGTCTTTCCCATTCTATTGTTTTCTTCTATTTCTTTGCATTGATTGCTGAGGAAGGCTTTCTTATCTCTCCTTGCTATTCTTTGGAACTCTGCATTCAAATGGGTGTATCTTTCCTTTCTGCTTTGCTTTTCACTTGTCTTCTTTTCACAGCTATTTCACATAATACTTTCACATTAAAAGCAATGCCAAATTAGATCATTTTTCTTGAGTTATTGTAGTACTTAGGTAGCTTGGGTCAATGGACTTCACTGGTGGCTCAGAGGTTAAAGCGTCTGCCTGCAATGCGGGAAACCTGGGTTCGATCCCTGGGTTGGGAAGATCCCCTGGAGAAGGAAATGGCAACCCACACCAGTATTCTTGCCTGGAGAATCCCATGGGTGGAGGAGCCTGGTGGGCTACAGTCCACGGGGTCGCAAAGAGTTGGACACAACTGAGTGACTTCACTTTCAGGTAGCTTTTATTAATTTCAATTTGTAGAAAATTTGCTGTTCTGAGTTACTACCAACTGAAACTGATAGGAAAATATTTAAAGCAAAATTTAAAAATGAGCTATAAATTTTAGCTATTATGTTCAAAAGTAATGTCAAATTAATAAATTATCTCTATCACATAGTATGTTACAAAACATTTAAATTTCATCACATAAATTACTATCACTTTTATCACAAGTTTTTGCTACCTCTTAAAATGATATCTTGATCTATACAATATTACTTAAGTTCTTCTTTCAAAAATTTCAATGCTGGAATATTATAAAGAAAATGAAAAATGGCAATATGGAATCATTTCTCTAATTGAGACTATACTATTATCTCTAATGGATTTAAAATAGTCCGTGTAGAAATTAATACTAGAATTCTTAATATTTGAATATTAGCCTTCAGAGTTCAGGAAATTTCTTTATTTCATCTTTATAACCCTTTTAGAGGATATCACTTTAGGGGATAATCCTTTGCTGGAATATCACTTTTGTTGCATATTTCACATGTAGTTTCTTTTGACAGAAGAAAACATTTTCTCTAAAATTTTGAGAAACGTTTTTTACCCTTTAAAAATATTACTTGTTTACTGTTTATGGTGTTGTTCATAAGCTTTTGCTAATGTAATTAATATAAACAAGATTTCTTATAAAATAACAATGGGTAACACAAGTTGAATTTTATTTTCAGCTGAAGGTCATGACTATTTAAGGATCTTCTTTTGTTTCATTTAACTCTTCTAATATCTTTCCTTGCTTAACCTGAGTTTAATTGTTCTACCAATGACCAGTAATGTTCCCACCATGCACTCAACAGTAGTTTACGTGAATTTGATAGGCATTTGAAAAAAAAAAAAAAAAGCTATCTTTAGTAGATGTAGAAAAAATATAATTTTGAATTGTTCCAGCAAATGTTATTTCTACTGGCACAGTTGAGGACATGTCTTCAACATGTTTAAATGACAAGTTTAAACTATGCAAAGTATATGGCACCCAAAAGTCTTCTGAATTTTGGCTAAAAATCTGGCATGCTGCTGCTAAGTCACTTCAGTCGTGTCCGACTCTGGGCGACCCCATAGATGGCAGCCCACCAGGCTCCCCTGTCCCTGGGATTCTCCAGGCAAGAACACTGGAGTGGGTGTATTAATTTGGATTGAATTCTGCCTTGTTCAAAATATTTTTATGATGTCAAAATGAAGCGATGACTATTTTCCAAAGTCTTCATCTAATAAAACGCAAGAAGTTTAGTATTCCTCAGCCATGAAATTTTCCAATTTAATGAATGTAATTTTCTTCATCTTCCAATGGGTAGATCAAAATAACATTTAATATTTCCAAATCGTAAGTTGACTTGAGTAATTCTGTTTTTCATTCTCATTGTATGTATTAGTAATTAATTTCCTTTTAGTAAGGGACATGGAGGAAACTGGAAGGATTTCATTTCACCTGTTCAACTTGCAGACTTGATAAGAGTAGTTTTCTTGCTCATGTGTATTGTTTTCATAAATAATTAAATCCTTAATAAAATTTCAATGTCATAATGACAAATTTTATGTGGGTCATGCATGTCAGGATATGTTCATTTTCATTGTTTGAAGTTCTAAATAGATTATCCTTTTTTCTTTTTTCTTTTCAGCTTTTTTCCTTTATGAACCCAAATTTCTTCTTGCTACCCTTGCTCCTTTATTGAGATATAATTGACAGATAACATTGTGTAAGTTCAAGGTGTATAACACATTAATGTGATACATTTGTATATTGCAAAGGATATTACCATAGCATTAGCTAACACCTCCATCATGTCACATAATTGTCATTTCTTTTTGGTGGTGAGAACATTTAAGATCCACTCTCAGCAATTTTCAAGTATACAATACAGCATTATTAATTCTAATCACTGTGCTATACAATAGATTCCCTAGAACTTATTCATCTTATAAATGAAAGTTTGTGTCCTTTAACCAATATCTCCCCATTTCTCCCACCCATCCCAGCCCCTAGCAACCACTAATCTGTTCTCTCTATTTCTGAGCTTGATTTTTAGACTCCACATACAAGCAATATCGTACAGTATTTGTCTCTTTGTCTGGCTTATTTTGCTTAGAATAATGCCCTCGAGTTTCATCCAAGTTGTCAAAAATGGCAGAATTTCCTCATTTCTCATGGCTAAGGAATATTCCATTGTGTGTGTGTGTGTCTCACATTCTCTTTATCCATTCAGTCTCAAATTTATTAATTTTTATCACATTTTTGATTTTTGACTTGTACCCATTCTCACCAACCTAAATTTTTAAAAAAATATCCTCCTGCATTGAACCTGGACTGGTGACTCGATGCATCATACAGGATGCTTGGGGCTGGTGCACTGGGACAACCCAGAGGGATGGTACAGGGAGGGAGGAGGGAGGAGGGAGGAGGGAGGAGGGTTCAGGATGGGGAACACGTGTATATCTGTGGCAGATTCATGTTGATATATGGCGAAACCAATACAATATTGTAAAGTTAAAAAATAAAATAAAATTTTAAAAAAATCCTCCTGCAAGCTGTACAAGATTTGAGCATATTTCTGCCAAAAATGAAGATTAAGGTGAATGTAGAAGATTTGCCAAACAAAATAACCTTTGTATTTTCAAGAAAGTAATTTTCTCCTAAAGTATTTAAATGTGTTAAAATTAAAAGGCAAATATGAATGATAATTGATAAATACAAAATTTTCCATTAAATTATTTTAGGTTTATCTAACAGAAGAAACTTTAAATCATATTTAATAACTTATGAAATAAAACTATTTACAATTCTAGAGATCAGAGTCCATTTATTTGCCAATGTAAAGAATCAGTACCTTGTTTTTTAAATATTATTTATATTTTGTTGGCTACAGATGTCTAAACTTAAGAGTAATGTAAATTGCTTAACAAGCAAAGCATTTTTCACCTGCCATGTGCAACCTGGGCTAGTCAGTGAATCTCTGTGGAACTACAAATTGGTATGCAGAGAGAAGCAACAAAATGGACAATTGGCACTACTGGGAAATGATCATCTTTTATACAAGAACTTACTGCATTCATGTTGTCAGAGAGGACAAGTTTGACAAGTTAATTCATTTGTTTTTTTCTGTCTGCCATTCAAAGCTCTTCTCATTCCAGGCTGTATCCACCTCAGTGCCATAACCCACCAACTTAATAATATTTGGACACAGTTGCTTTTTTATTTTGAGGACAAAGGGCAAGAGGTGTGGATCAGCATTTCTCTGGGGAAGTAAAAAGTGTCAGTCATAAGAGTAGATGTTAGGATTGTTTGTCCTTAGGCTATCACTGGACACTAGATCTTCAGGGTATAAGCACCCCTGTGTTTTTTAATGTCCACTTTGGGCTACATTTATGATATGAGTCCCTCTATAATATGAGGTGTAAGGCAGAATCCCTTTGCCAGAACAATAATCTTACTGACACTAGAAATTGTCTTGACTATCAAGTATAGCTTATTAGCATAGGTGATGAGAAGCCATACTCTTTTTGGCTTTACTTCACTGTCAGCTATAACATCAACAGCCTTTTTATATATCTTGAATTTCAGTCTCCTTTCCATGCCTTTGGATTTTATCCCCTCTTATCTTTTTCTCCTCCTGCTGGAAATAAAATTCCTACCCCTCGTCTATGTGCAGGGGATGGACTTTTCTGATGAACCAACCTGGAGTATTCACCAAAGACAACCTTGGAAAAGATGGGAACCCATAACCATGCTTGGCCATCAGAGTTGCCTTCCCCTGCCACCACAAATGATGATTATTTCGAAGATGGGCACATGGTCCCAGCAGGGATAGTTTTTTTCTCAGAGGTTCATATGACCTCTGAGATTTCTCTGCTTCAAACATATAAGCATTAATGGCCATATAAACCTAGTGATGCTATCAGCTATTATTTCTACAATTTAGACAATGGCTAACTCAGAAAAAACCAACACAAAAGAATAAGAGCCAAGAGATTAAGAGGACAACTGATGACGTCATTTGAGCCGTGCTCACCTGCTGTGGGATTTTTGAGTTGTATGAACAATTTCATTCATTTATTTTTGAATTTTTAAAACAATTACCTAATTCAGGGTAAATTTCTGTCATTTATCTTCAAAATGTTCCAAATAATACAAAGCCGTCCTCCCACCCAGCTTCTGGTTTTGTTCTTTCATATTCTTCACTTCAGCATTTCAAGATGACTTTCCCATTCAAGTCTTCATGAGGTTGAGTAAAAATATATGCTGCTAACAATAACTTAGTGGTTTTCCCCACATAAGTAAACAGTTATTACATCCTCTACTGTTTAATTTCTTTGAGATGTGAATCATTATCCTCATGATTATGACTGAAGAAATGCCTGCTCACAAGGTTTCAGTATCTTGCCCAAGACAGTGGGAAAACTGGAGCAGCATTCGGAGCCTGAAAGGACTGACTCCAAAGACTAAACTTTCCATCCCCCTTATACTGAATCATCATTTTTAAAAAGGCAAGTAAACCAATAAATAGCCCCCTCAAACGATGCATGTTTTTTTTTTTTAGATGCCCTACATCCACTTTTTTCTTGCCTTTCTCTTCCTGGTTCCAAGATTCTCTTTGCCACTATTTCTCCCAATTACTCCCAACACTTCTTTTTCCTAGTGCTTGAAGCCCACTGAGTTAATAACTCAAAGTTTTCAGGCTTTCTTTTTAAATGTACTATTTTTAAGATTTTTTGTAATATCCTCAAAACCAAACATAGTCCTTGGCATGTGGTAGGTGTTCTAGGTCACGGGTCTGTGGATACATGTTGGGGAATTATTTGGGCCACTGATTACTTTTTTTCCTATAAGATAGCTCTTTTCAGTTCAGTTCAGTTCAGTTCAGTCGCTCATTCATGTCCGACTCTTTGCGACCCCATGAATCACAGCACGCCAGGCCTCTGTGTCCATCACCAACTCCCGGAGTTCACTCAAACTTATGTCTATCGAGTCGGTGATGCATCCAGCCATTTCATCCTCTGTCATCCCCTTCTCCTCCTGCCCTCAATCTCTCCCAGAATCAGGGTCTTTTCCAATGAGTCAACTCTTCGCATCAGGTGGCCAATGTATTGGAGTTTCAGCTTTAGCATCGGTCCTTCCAAAGAACACTCAGGACTGATCTCCTTTAGGATGAACTGGTTGGATCTCCTTGCAGTCCAAGGGACTCTCAAGAGTTCTCTGCAACACTACAGTTCAAAAGCATAGCTTTTTTAGCATGTCAAAATAACTACTGTATTCTCTTTGAGTCTCCTCTCTTTCCAGAATAAACTTTCTTAGTCCTTTCAGTTCTTTCTGAGACATGTTCCAGTTGAGGCGGTTTTAGGCTTACTGTAGTTTTGTAAGTGGGGCTTCCCTAGTAACTCACCCAGTAAAGAATCTGCCTGCAATGCAGAAGACTCCAGTTTGATTCCTGGGTCAGGAAGATCCACTGGAGAAGGGAAGTAAGAAGATCCAATTCTTTAGGAAGATTAATTTGGTATTCATTTACAGGATGGCTAGAAGGGGAAAGAGGCAGAAAGCCAAAGGTCCAGTGATGTTCTATCACATGAACAAGTTACAAATGTATCATGTGATAAGATACATATGTATCTTATCACATATGATATTCATTCATTTGTTGTTCTGCACAATTAAACTGTAAACTACATGAGAGCAAATACTGTCTTGTTTTACTTTTTGGAAAGTCCAACAAAAAACACATGATCCCCTACTTGATATTAAGCTTATACATGGACTTTAAAGTCAGACTACTGAGGTTCCAATCCTGGATCAGCCACATATAGGCTCTAAGCCTTGGCAAGCTACCTAATTTTCATAACTCTGATTTACTTATCTTTAAATGGGGATAATAATCATTTCTTTCTCGTATAGTCATTGTGAAGATCAAACTAGGTAATCCATAGAAAGTGTTTAACCTAATGAGTGGCACAGATGAAGCACTCAGAAGTGCCTCTTGCCGCTGTTGTTGTTATTAACATAGAGGTCCTCAATAAATATTTTAAAATGATTTAGTTACCTGGTTCCAGGCCCTCGCTTTTCCTGTCCCTAAAACTCTCCACCCATTCCATTTCCTAATGTCCCCCACATTTAATCAACGTATCAGACAGGATGCAGCCAATGAAATGTCATGAACACTGGTCACCTCCCTTTAGCATGGTTAGCTTTCTTATCTAATTAGGAGTTAACTCATATTGTGTTTGCCAGACCCCTAGGCTTTCTCTGAGTTTAACCATAAAGAAGGCTGAGTGTTGAATTGATGCTTTCAAACTGTGGTGCTAGAGAAGACTCTTGAGAATCCCCTGGACTGCAAGGAGATCAAACCAGTCAATCCTAAAGGAAACCAACCTTGAATATTCATTGAAAGGACTGATGCTGTAGAAGACCCTAGTTCTGGGAAAGATTGAGAGCAGGAGGAGAAGGGGGTGACAGAAGATGAGATGGTGGGATGGCATCATCCACTCAATGGACATGAGCTTGAGCAAACTCTGGGAGACAGTGAAGGACAGAGAAGCCTGGTGAGGTGTAATTCATGGGGTCTCAAAGAGTCAGACACAATTTAACAACTGAACAGCAACAATAAGGCTTTCTCAAAATGTGTCATTTATCAACTTGTCCTGGGAAATCTAGGGGTAGAAATGATGGACTCATCAGGGTAAAATCTAACACTTTAGGGTAACAGTGTCAGATGTTAGCATTAGGTCATAGCGTAGTGTTAGGTCATAGCATAGCATTAGGTTAGCATAGTGCCAGTCTTAGCATTAGGGTAACAGTGTCAGCTTCAAAATGAGGTGTGGACCTGGGGGCAAGATGGAAAAGACATTGTTTCCTCAGTGGCCCAGGAAAGCAAGAAAAATAACTAGAATGCAGGCTGGGTGGGGGGAAAGTGAAAGTGTTAGTTCATGTCTGACACTTTGCAACCCAATGGACTGTAGTCTGCCAATCTCTCTGTCCATGGAATTCTCCAGGAAAGAATACTGGAGTTGGTAGCACTCCCTTCTCCAGGCAATCTTCCTTCTCTGGGGGATTTTCCTTCTCCAGGGGATCTTCCTGATCCAGGGATTGAACTCAGGTCTCCTGCATCGCAGACGGATTCTTTGCTGTCAGAGCCACCAGCTGGGGCGAACAGAAGTTAAAACTAGAAAACAGGATAAAGACGACAGTAAACGGTACTTACTGTGATTCACCCAGACATAGTTCGTATCGAGAGAGCTTTGCATGTATTGTCCTAAAGTGTCTTTACTCTGAAACAGCTGTAGGGGAGGGGCAGAGCAGAAGTGAACAGGAAAGGGTGTGGGTTCTGGAGCTTAATCTTTAGAAAAGTGATCCACTCTTGCCTTCTGTGATGGTGGTGGAAATGTACTTAGAGGCCACAGAGTCTGATGTTAGAGAGCTGCTTGGGGCGCCTGCGTTATCATACATTTGCAGAAGACCATGTGCTACCAGGCCAGATGGACACCACCTATTTTTGTGCCAACATCCTGAACTTGTGGGCACTGAGCAGCAGCCAGAGGGTTATGCTCTGCCTAAATTGTAGTTGTGGGCGTGAGCCCTGCCACTGAACTAAAAGCACTTCTCCACACCCTTGTTCCTGCTCTCTCTGTGTGGATAGAGCCCACAGCTCCATACCACCTTGATCTGAGGCATATCTGAGACTAAACTAGGAGAGCCTCTTGTCTAGAGAGGGGTCTTGATCTTCTTTTGAATAAATCCTTCTTCAGGCCTGGGATCTTAAACATGCATGTTATTAGTCTCTCAGTCATGCCTGATTCTGTGAACCTATGGACTCTGCTCATGGAATTCTCCAGGCTAGAATACTGGAGTAGGTTGCTATGCCCTCCTCCAGGGGATCCTCTCAACCCAAGGATCAAACCTGAGTTTCCTGTACTGCATGCAGATTCTTTACCATCTGAGTCACCAGGGAAGCCCTAAACATGGATAATAAATATTTATTTATGTAGTTGATTCTTTGTTTAATGAATTAAAAGATTGCTTGAGACATAAGAGACTTAGGTTCATTCCTTGGCTCTGGAAGATCCCCTGGAGGAAGGCATGGCAACCCACTCCCATATTCTTGCTTGGAGAATCCCACGGACTAAGGAGCCTGGCAGGCTACCGTCCATAGTCACAAAGAGTTAGGCACAACTGAAGTGACTTAATAAGCATGCAAGCAATATTTAGACCCCTGTTTCCTCTGATCTACCCAAAGGTAAAAGTGTCTTTTCCGTCAAACTCAAAACTTGAGAAAATGCCTTAGGGGACCCAGTCTTGTCCCCTGGGCTGTATATAAAGACGCTCTAAAAACAGAAAATAAAGTCAGAAAAAAATTGTCTGATCTCTATTTGACTCTCTCAAAGAACATTTAAGGAAATCTCATTCAGAATCCACATTTCTGGTACAGATGAAGCATTCCACAAAGAGCAGTTTTGCTTGTGTTTTTATTTATTTATTATTTTATTATTGTTCTGTTTTATAATCCTCTCCACAGAGTTCCACATCTACTGGAGCCCTGCTCATGTTTTTATTTATTTATTATTTACTTTATTTATTATTGTTCTGTTTTGTAACCCTCTCCACAGAGTTCCGCTTATACTGGGGCTCTGTCCTGGAACCTGAATTCCTTTTGTGAAAGCTCTTATCTGAATCACACGGCAAGTCATTATCAGCCAGGACCGTAGCTTACATTTTATCAGATTGGCTTCAACCACTTACCAAAGACCAAAGTAGCAGAACCATGGAACCCAGTGAGTGAAAAGGGTTTTCCTCACCCCCAAAGTAAAGAGCAATTAAAGTGGTGCTTGTAGGAGGCTCAAATTCTCTAGACTAAATGAAGAAAAATGGTTTGAATGAGGCTGTGATGGGAAAATAACAACCCACCCATAGTAGATGGGTTCTTATACATGTGGAGGAAGTAGCCGCCTCTAAATGTGAATGTAAAAGAAGGTAAATTTGTACAATTTCTTTGTCATTAGGCAAGTAATATAATACAAATGGAGTAATAAGGTTCTATTTCCTTATCTTCTACAAGAAGCACTGAAAAGAAAAGTGTATATCTCTAGCATTCACTTAAAGAAGCAGTTCGATTATTCAACTATTGAGAAATATACCTTGACAAGAGGCAATCAATTTACCAATCAAGAGAAACTTTTAAAACATTAGCTTTTAGGAATATTCCGTTCTTTAAATTTGAATTCTACAATCACTAAATAGTTTTATGTTCTCTGCTTTGACAACAGTGTGACCTTAGTAAAGGCACTTAAATTTCTGTGCATGTCTTTAAACATTCAATGAAAAGGCTGGACTAGATAATCACTGCATGATTTTCAAGTGCTAAGAGTTTATGTAAACTATTACTATTCATAATTTTATCTCCTGAGCAGAACAAACTACCAGGAGTCTAGTATAAGCACTAGTTACATCTTAAGATTTGTATGCAAACTTCATTTTATTGCACTTTGCTTTATTGTATTTTGCAAATAGTGCATTTTTTTACAAATCAAAGGTGTGTGGCACCCCTGCATGCAGCAAGTCTACCGGCCTCATTGTTTCAACACTATTTGCTTACTTTGGGTCTCTATCACAGTTTGGTTATTCTTGCAATATTTCAAACTTTTCCATTATTCTTTTATTTGTTATGGTGATCTGTAATCAGTAATCTTTGATGTTATTATTGCTAAAAGATTATGACTCTCTGAAGGCTCAGATGATGGTTAGCATTATTTGGCAATAAAAGATTTTTTTAATTAAGTATCTTTTTGTACATTTTTAAAAACAGAATGCTATTTCACATTCAATAGACTACAATAAGATATAAAAATAACTTTTTATGTGCACTGAGAAAGCAAAAAATTGTGACTTTTTATTGTAATATTTGCTTTATTGTGGTGGTCTGGAACCTACAATATCGCTGATGTATGTATGTATGTAATATCATCTTTTTCTATTTAACTATGTTGCTACTTCTATTTACCTTTAGTCTAGACTGATTACCCTACTTCTTTAAGGCTTCTTAGGTGTTGCTAGTGGTAAACAGCCCTCTTGCCAATGCAGGAGACATAAGAGACGCATGTTTAATCCCTGGGTAGGGAAGATCTTTATTGCTCACATTGAATATAGTATTCTAATTTATGTAGTGCTATCAGGCTAGAAGACAGGCAACATGGCATAATCATCAATGAGTGTGGGCTCAGGAGCCATGTCACCTGGCTCTGATACCTTCTATACTACCTTCTACTTGCATGAGCTTGGGACAGTTTCCGTTACCTCAGTGATGTCAACTACACAAAAGAAAGACAAAAGGACCACTTACTTCACAGGATTACTATGAAGATTAAATAAATGAATACATGAATGTGCTTCAGACAGACACACAGCCCACAGAAAGCTCTCAGTGACCCTTACCCACAATGTTAATTCCCATTATCCCTTCCATTGTTCTTCACAGTACTGAAGAGGCATGTCCAGTGACCCTTCAGAAGATGTAGCTGAAGTTGGACTGATTGCCAAAGGTCACCCAATGCAGAAATGTCTATCTAGTGATGAGAGCAGACCCCAAGTACTCTAGTATCCAATCCAGGGATCTCTCTATACACTGTGCTTCCCTGTGAGACCAAGGACTAGAGTTTGGCCATTGGCTGGTCTGATGAGCCTCACTTCAACGGAATCTGCCCAGTAGGTCAGACAGTACACCCCAGGGCTCCACTAGCAATCTCAGAGCTCTCAGCTTGAAAACCTTTGAACAGGGCTTATAACTATAGAGTTTTCTGTGCCGGGCACAAACCAGTACATAGACTGCTACCTTTACTTTCTTTTCACTGGAAGTAATTCATCTCTTCTTTAAATAGCTGCATCACTTTATCTGCTCCTCTTTCATATGGCATCACTTACTTCCCAGCACACATTATGGAATCTTGCACAAGTCTTATCAGCTCTGCTACACTGCTCACCTGTTGAGTAAACCACTGCTGCCTTATTCTTTTATTTTAAATTTTATAAACTATTGCTTTCATTTTATTTAATTTATTTATTTTGTGGCTGCCCTGGATCTTCTTATATACATGGGACTTTTTCTAGTTGCAGTGAGTGGGGCTACTCTGTAGTTTCTGTACACAGGCTTCTCATTGTGGTGGCTTCTCCTTTTGCAGAGCACAGGCTCTAGAGTACATGAGCTTCTGTAGCTGTCGCGCAGGGGTTTACCTGCCCTGAGGCATATGGGATCTTCCTTGACCAGGGATCAAACTTGTATCTCCTGCATTGGCAGGCAAATTCCTAACCACTGGATCACCAGCAAAGTTCTGCCTTATTCTTTCAAGTAATTAATTAATTAGGCTGCACCAAGTCATAGTTATGGCAAGCAAAACCCTCCATCCTCATTACGGCGTGCAGATCTAGTTCCCTAACTAGGAGTGCAGTCTGGGCCCCCTGCATTAGGAGCTCAGAGTCTTAACCATTAGACCACAAGGGAGATTCCATGTTATTGCCTTATTGTTTTTACACCTGGTTTTGTACTTTATTACTACCTGTTGATTCAATGGATGGATGAACAAATGAATGTATACTTCAAGGATAGAAGTGTTTGGGATCAGAATCAAACTCTTACAGAGAGACACAATTTAATTCAGCTCAAGTCAATTTTGAGTGGTGAAAATGTCCCTGGCACTTCACCAGATGTTATAGGAGATCCAAAACATATGTCATAGTCTCTTAAAAATTTTTTGGACAGGCGAAGACTTATCTTCCTGAAGAAATTATACCCAAGGGAGAAAAACGGAAATGATATGAAAGTCTTGGCAGTGCTTAAATTAGAAGGCTTCTCCAAAATTTCATTTTAAGTTAGTTGTTGGAAATTTGGAGTACACTTACCCAAGAAAACATTGTCATAATTTGTGATCTGTTTTCACTATTGGTCCACAACATCTTGCCAGAAAAGTCAAAGATGGAAGGGTCTTCAGAATTTATCTGGTTAAGTCCTTTTATTTCATAGAAGATACAGTGTGACTTTCTCAGGATCACACAGTGAATGAACTAAGACTAGAATCTGAATCTCTTGACTTCCTATTAAGTATTCATTTCAGTAATAGTACTAATGATGGAAAAAAACATCATCATGACGGTGCACTGAAACATCCACTATGTGGCAGACACTGCAAATGCTTTGTTTTTAAGATATTGGGGACAAATCACTTTGGAGAGTGTATCAGTTCAGTTCAGCTGCTCAGTAGTGTCTGCCTCTTTGAGACCCTGTGAATTGCAGCACACCAGGCTTCCCACACCCAAACTACTACAGACATACATATATACAAAAAAGTCTGGAAAATTCTGGAAGAGATGGGAATACCAGACCACCTGACCTGCCTCTTGAGAAACCTGTATGAAGGTCAGGAAGGAACAGTTAGAACTGGACATGGAACAACACACTGGTTCCAAATAGGAAAAATAGTACGTCAAGGCTGTATATTGTTACCCTGCTTATTTAACTTCTACGCAGAGTACATCATGAGAAACACTAGGCTGGAGGAAGCACAAGCTGGAATCAAGACTGCCAGAAAAATATCAATAACCTCAGATATGCAGATGACACCACCCTTATGGCAGAAAGTGAAGAAGAACTAAAGAGTCTCTTGATGAAAGTGAAAGAGGAGAGTGAAAAAGTTGGCTTAAAGCTCAACATTCAGAAAACTAAGATCATGGCATCTGGTCCCATCACTTCATGGCAAATAGATGGGGAAACAGTGGAAACAGTGACAGACTTTATTTGGGGGGGGGGGATGCTCCAAAACCACTGTAGATGGTGACTGCAGCCATGAAATTAAAAGACGCTTGCTCTTTGGAAGAAAAGTTATGACCAACCTAGACAGCATATTAAAAAGCAGAGACATTACTTTGCCAATGAAGGTACATCTAGTCAAAGCTGTGGTTTTTCCAGTAGTCATGTATGGATGTGAGAGTCGGACTATAATGAAAGCTGAGCACCAAAGAATTGATGCTTTTGAACTGTGGTGTTGGAGAAGACTCTTGAGAGTCCCTTGGACTGCAAGGAGATCAAACCAGTCCATCCTAAAGGAAATCAATCCTGAATATTCATTGGAAGGACTGCTGCTGAACCTGAAACTCCAATATTTTGGCCACCTGATGCGAATAACTCACTCATTTGCAAAGACCCTGATACTGGGAAAGATTGAAGGCAGGTGGAGAAGGGGATGACAGAGGATGAGATGGTTGGATAGCATCACCAAATCTATGGACATGAGTTTGAGTAAACTCCAGGAGTTGGCAATGGACAAGGAGGCCTGGCATGCCGCAGTCCATGGGGTCGCAAAGAGTCGGACACGACTGAGCGACTGAATTGAACTGAACTACAGACATAGGCATCATCCTTGACTGCTCCATCTCCTTTCTTTGCTTTCTCTCCTACCTTGTCCTGCTGATTTTACTGCCTAGATATTCCTCAGATCCATCCCCTTTTCCCCATCCCTACCATCACTTTTTTAGTTCAGGCCATCTTATGTCTTATCTGGCTGATTATAGCAGGTTTCTATACAATCTGAACAAGTTGGTGATGGACAGGGAAGCCTGGTGTGCTGCAATTCACAGGGTCTCAAAGAGGCAGACACGACTGAGCAGCTGAACTGAACTGATACACTCTCCAAAGTGATTTGTCTCCAATATCTTAAAAACAAACCAGATCATCTCATTTCTCTACTCAAAATCTTTTCATGTGTCTACACAGCCTATAGGATGAAACGTGTGCTCCCTAACTTCTTTTACGAAGGTCCCCATAGTCTAATTCCTCCCTCCCACCCCTGTCACTCTTTGCCTCCCACTTGGTGCTACCGTTATTCCCACCTGCTGTCCTCTGCTTAGACCACGATGTTGTTCCTCCCTGTGCCAGCTCAGGTTCTCCCTTCTGCCTGGATCCTCACCTCCCTGCTCTTCTCACCTGTCTGGTCCTTAGGTACCCATTTCACTGTTTCCGGGTTGCTTCAGACCATCCACTGAGTACAGGTTCTTTAACTCCTTGCCCAGTGGAGTGTGATAGAAGAAAATCTGAAACAATCCCTCTAGGACTTTTTAAGTGACCAGAGGGTTCTAAAGACTTGAAATTTCATATAGAAGTTTAATAAACACATGAAAAGAAGTTCAACACTGCTCATCACTAGAGAAATGGAAATCAAAACTACAATGAGATATCACCTCACACCAGTCAGAATGGTCATCACTAAAAAATCCACAACAATAAATGCTGGAGGGGATGCAGAGAAAAGGCAACTCTCCTGGACTGTTGGTGGGAATGTAAAGTGATACAGCCAATATTGAAGACAGTATGGAGATTCCTTAAAAAACTAGGAATAAAATTACCATATGACCCAACAATTCCACTACTGGGCATATGCCCTGAGAAAAACATAATTAAAAAAGACACATATATCCCAATGTTTATTGCAGCACTATTTACAATAGCTAGGACATTGAAACGGAGAAGGCAATGGCACCCCACTCCAGTACTCTTGCCTGGAAAATTCCATGGACGGAGGAACCTGGTAGGCTGCAGTCCATGGGGTCGCTAGGAGTCGGACACGACTGAGTGACTTCACTTTCACTTTTCACTTTCATGTATTGGAGAAGGAAACAGCAACCTACTCCAGTACTCTTGCCTGGAAAATCCCAGATATGGCAGAGCCTGGTGGGCTGCCATCTATTGGGTCACACAGAGTTGGACACAACTGAAGCGACTTAGTAGCCACAGCAGGACATTGAAACAGCCTAGATGTCCATCAACAGATGAATAGATAAAGAAGCTGGTACATATATACATATATACAATGGAATATTCAGTTCAGTTCAGTCGCTCAGTCGTGTCCAACTCTTTGCGACCCCATGAATTGCAGCACGCCAGGCCTCCCTGTCCATCACCAACTCCCAGAGTTCACTCAGACTCACGTCCATCGAGTCAGTGATGCCATCCAGCCATCTCATCCTCTGTCGTTGTCGTCCCCCCTGAATATTACTCAGCCATAAAATGGAATGCATTTGAGTCAGTTCTAATGAGGTGGATGAAACTAGAGCCTATTATACAGAGTGAAGTAAGTCAGAAAGAGAAAAAAATATATGTCAAAGCATACATATGGAAACCAGAGGATGGTACTGACGAACCTATTTGCAAGGCAGCAGTGGAATCACAGACATAGAGAACAGACTTACAGACAGTGGGCAGGGAGAAGAAGAAAGTGAAACGGAAGGAGAGACTAGCATGGAAACATATACACTACCATATGTAAAATAGATAGCCAGTGGAAATTTGCTGTATGACTGTATGACTCAGGGCTCTGTGACAACCTAGAGGGGTGGGATGCGGTTGAAGGTGGGAGAGAGGTTCAAGGGGGAGGGAACATATGTATACCTTTGGCTGATTTATGCTGATGTTTGGCAGAAACCTATACAATATTGTAAAGCAATTATCCTTCAATTAAAAATAGACAATTTTTTTTTAAAAGGGTTCAAAAACAGACTTGAAGTCTCCAAGAGCATTGCCTAGGTGAGAAACCTCAAGTGCTGGATGCACTGCATTGACTGAAGAACTGTGAATGGCTTCTCTGAGGCAGAGACCAGATTCCACAGTGATGCTGAATCCCCAGAGAGCAAGGGTGGCCAGGTTTCCAGATGTGGATGCCCAGCTACCCTTGCGGGAGGATTGTCCCCAGCAGCCACTGCTGGAGTGGTTCTCTAATGTAGGTGCTACTTCCAGGCAGCCTGCTCTCTTGTATCCCAGCCCTGACCTCTCCTCTCTAAACTGATCTCTCAGAGACTTAGGACCCTAGCACTTTTCTCTTCTGTCTCCCCCAGGTCCTCTTCCCTTTTCTCTCAGATCTTCTCCAACAAAGGATAATTCCATTTTCTTTACTGAATAGGGCATTGGACCCCAGCAGGCTCCGTACATTTTCTTAAAACCTATTTAGGAGGTTATGATCTGGGCCTCCACTGCTATCTGGCGATTTTTCCTGTTCAGTCTTTAAACCCAAAGGCTGATCATTTTCCCAATCAGGGCAAGAAGGGGTTCATTTTGTGCCACAATGGTATCTTTCTAGTTAGAAAGAAACTGGTGACATTTATTTACATTCTGCTAAATTTTCTGCTGGGCTTCCCAGGTGACGTTAGTGGTAAAGAACCCACCTGCCAATTCAGGAGACTCGAGTTCAATCCCTGGGTCAGGAAGAGCCCCTGGAGGAGAAAGTGGCAACTCACTCCAGTATTCTTGCCTGGAGAATCCCATGGATGGAGGAGTCTGGCAGGTTACAGTCCATATGGTCACAGAGTCGGACATGACTGAGTGACTAAGCACAAACTTTCTACTAAGCTTTGAGGCTTAGTTCAATATCACCAGAAGCTGACCGGAAGCTACTCTAACAAGCAGTATTTTTTCTACTCCCCTCCAACTGGGCTGGGTATTTCTGCTCTATGTCCAGTAATAGGCAGAGCAATATCTCTCATACAGCACTTATCACAAAGTGTTGCAATTATCTGTTTATATGCCTATCTTTACCACACATCTGAGTTCCTGAGAACAGGGGCTATGTCTTATTCATCTTTGTATTCTTTATGCCAACAAGTGTCTGACACATAGTGTGTGTATGTGTGTGCGCCACTCGTGTCTGACTCTTTGCAACCCCATGGACTATAGCCTGCCAGACTCCTCTGTCCGTGGGATTTTCCAGGCAAGAATACTGGAGTGGGTTGTCATTTCCTCCTCCAGGGGATCTTTCCAACCCAAGGACTAAATCCGCACCTATTGTGTCTCCGTCATTGGCAGGCAGATTCTTTATCACTGTGCCACCTGGGAAGCCCCTGACATATATTAGATACTCGATAAATGATTGTTGTTTCACTGACTTCCTTTGCTAACTGGAGTAAATAAGAGAACTGGCTCCTGCCCTCAAGAAACTTAACTCCAATTTAACATTGATCATTGCTACTATGAATGATGATTTTTTTCCTGATAGGAGATCTTTTTCTGAGACACCAAGAATTACTATGCAGATGGGAAACACATAGAAACATATTTACCTAACCATCAGATCAGCTGACTGGCTGTGACGATTTAGCATCAGCCAGAGGCCTATGATAAGAAGTCTACCAGGAGCCCAGGTATCATAGAGTCTCTTCAGTGTTCTGGATGAGATGTACATTTTGTGAAGGGGTGGTGAGTGCTCTGACCCAGAGAACAGAGTCAGATACCAAAGCGGGTGTTTAACAGATACTTCTTTCAAAGCAGCTCCATGTCAAGAAAATATGCTAAAATCTAGAGAAGAGCTGATGAAAAAAAAAAAAATCTAGCAAAGTCTCAGGAATGCAGGAAGGGTGTTTAGAATAGGAAGTCTTCTGGGAACTTTCATTCTTACAGAGGAGATGAAGCAGGTCCTTGTGCAATAGGCACAGAGATATCTTTCTAATCTCTTTTCTCCGAATTGCAAAAATTGGCAGAGAAAGAAGATCTAGTGGTGATGAGGGACTTCCACTAGCAGGACATCTGCTGGAGGTCTCATGCAGAACAGCTGATGAATTCTTGCCTTGCCTTGCTGACAACTTAATCTCTCAGTAGGTAGAAAAAGCAGTGAGAGGGAACTGCTACTCAGGACTTAATTATGACCAGTAAGGAAGATCTGGATCATGATGTGTATGTTATAGGATGCAGGGAGCAAAGTGACTATGGCGTTTCTGAAAGCTAATAATAAACGAGATGGTAGCCTCTTACTATAATGAAATATGGCAACCATATCAATTCCTTTTGGGAAACAGTGTATGGATAAATTAGATAAAATATTCAGATCACTGTATCCCAGACACCAGGAGAGCAGATTTCTGGAAGTTCAGAGCAAAGGATTGCAATCTCTTGACCCATGATGTAAAATAATAAAGGAGCTCCACTCTTTAATGGTATGGGCACTTCTAAGAAATGAAATTCAAATAACATTACTGTTAAGTCATCCTGATAAAAAAAGGAGTAGGCAGCTAACAAAACCCATGGGGCCTCATAAGGAGTACTTTGATGAGCTCAGATTGAATAAAGCCCTGCACAAAAGTATAAGGAATAAAGTGTAAGTTATAATAAATCTAAAAGTGCACACAGTCTTATAAAGACAGTAATACTAATGCCTGATATTTACTGAGGGTGTGCTCTGTGACAGGTGCTGTTCTCAGCACTTTCCATATATTGACTCTAGGATTCCTCAGAAGAACCTTATGAAGTAGCTGTAAAATTTACCTTGTTTTTACAGAGAAACGGTCTAAGAAGCAAAGTGGTTAAAGTTATTGACCCAGGATCGAAAAACCAAAAAGCTGGGATTCGAATCCAAGCAAGCTTACTTGAGTCAGCACTCTTCACCTCTATGCTCTACTTTTATCTACTTCACAACTCTTCTTAGGCCACTGAAGGCAAGGTAAAGAGCAGAATGCATAGGTTTTGGCAAAATAACAATTGGATATGGCTTTTGAAGGGGGTGTTCCTGTAACAGGAAGAAAAAGGAAATACTGGACTTAATGGAGGAGACAAAAATGGGAACAGATATCAAAGGAAAGGCAGTCCTGTTAAACTCTTATTTTGTTGTCAATTTCCTCCAAAGGGGGAATTTTTTTTTAAGTTGTAAGAGGTAGATTAAACATGGTTATAATGTGGAAACCAAAAAAAAGAAAATAGTTTCTTGATGTTCCAAAATAATAGCTGTTCTAGTGTTCTGGGGATTTTAGCTGGCCAAAAAAGAAACAAGACTCCGTTGTGATGCAAGGGCTTCCTAGGTGGCACTAGTGGTAAAGAACCGTCCTGCCAATGCAAAAGACGGAAGAGATGCAGGTTCGATCCCTGGGAAGACCCTCTGGAGGAGGGCATGGCAACCCACTACAGTATTCTTGCCTGGAGAATCCCATGGACAGAGGAGCCTTGCAGGCTACAGTCTCTATGGTCGCAAAGAGTTGGCCACAACTGAAATGACTTAGCACATAGTCACAGCACACAGGGTGCCCAGGACAGGTAGGGTAAAGGGGTGATAAGTCTGGGAAGCCGGCCCCTTAAAGACCACTCAGTTCAGCTCTTTGTCTCATTTCACTCCATATAGTTGATCAGATTATGCTCAGTGCCGGGTAGAATGTTTTGTGGGCAGCATTCATCAACCATTCCATATATGTCCAAAGGAGGAAAAACTGATGGTAAAGAGTAGATGCTGTGCTGTATGAAGACCTCCTGGAGGAAACGGGGCCCCTAGTAACTATAGATGTGACATTTGCATGGTATATCATCATATGCAAAGTCCTTTCACATACATCACCTTTCTGGATCCCTATAATATTCTTCAGCAGTAGATACTCCTGGCCTATTCAACAGAACTGGGAGGAAACCAACATGCAAATTAGTTTGCACCAAAGGCTCTGCCCACTATCCCAGGCTCCCTTGTGGTTGCTGTCTTCAACTATCTGAAGGGTCGTCATGTACAAGAGGGATTGGATTTATTCTGTTCAACTATCTGGGATTCAAAGGGGAAGGAATTTCCCAGCAGGATGGCACCTGACCCTGGAAGGTTCAAGTAGAGCTCAGAGATGGGCTTATAAGATGATGCTACTGATTGGAGTTTGGTCTGATACCATCATGGGCCTCAGACTTAAATTTCATGAACGAAACAACAACTATAGCAGCAGCAACAACAACAGTAATGATCATAAATGGAGGACTGACATAACACTCTTACCATCTGCCTTTTATCTGCTTGTTAAAAAAAGGAAACTGAACACCAACGAGAGAATAGCCTACTATTACATTGCGTTTTTTGTTTTCACATTTTGCTGTAGACTGGTAAAAAAAAAAAACTGTCACAAACTGGCAACAGTCCACAGACCATTATTTGGGAAACATTGGATTAGAGGATTTTTAAGGTTCTTTCTAATTCTAAAAATTGTACAACTCTAAATCATACACTTTGTTACCTAATTACGCCTTTCTTATACTTTAGCTAACATGTTGAAAGCATTCTCAGTGCCAGGCAATGTGTTAAGTTCTTTATATGTCAGTCAATTTAATCCTCCGAATAACCCTATGTCATCGGTGGTTGCTGGTCCACTGTCAATGGAGACCAACTCAGAGAAGTTCTATGACTTATCCCAGGTCACACAGCTGGGAATTCAACTTTGCTCTCTGACTTTGGTGCCTCTGCTTTCATCAATAGGATTCCATGCTTTCATTGTTAAAAATGAACAAAATGGGGCATCCCAGGTGATGCTAGTGAAGGAGCCCACATGCCAATGCAGGAAACATAAGAGACATGGGGTCAATCCCTGGGTTGGGAAGATCCCCTGGAGGAGGGCAACCCACTCCAATATTCTTGCATGGGGAATCCCATGGACAGAGGAGCCTGGTGAGCTACAGTGTGTAGGGTCTCAAAGAGTCGGACATGACTGAGCATGCAAGCATGCATGAATAAAATATTTCTAATATCTTCCTGGACTCTAAGTTCCTAGATGGCAGGGTGTACACATTTTAGCTTCTGAATCCCATAATTGATGTTAGCACAGTACCTCTACTGCATTCAACAAAATTAGAGTATTTACTAAATAGCTACTGTAGTTCAGCTCAGGGCTTCCTGAGGCACACACAACATCTTTGTTGATTAGTTGATCAGCAAATTAGTATAGGAGAATGTTGACTCTAAGGAACTAGTAAACATACTTCTCATTTCACTTATATGCTACCTGAGTATTCAAATGCACAGGGATCACCAGCAAGGAGAATCTTTTCTCTGATTTACCAACTGCAAGAAGGAAAACTCCAATGTCCTATTGCTTCTCAGATTCTCTCCTTTTGCCAGAGAGGATAGCAAGGACCATGTCCTTTATTTTCTATGTTTTCTAAGCCACACCAGCTGCCTATCTTACAGCCAGAAAGACCAAATAAGCTCCCCTCTGGGTCTTTGTGAGCCTCTGTAACAGTAAAAGGCTGTTGGGAAGAACCCACTGTGAGCCAAATAGCAGGAAAAACTGATTCTCCAAGAAAAGGGGCAAGAACTTGGTATTACATGGTGAAGAGGAAAGATTCTAAAGGGACCAAGAGCCTGGTGGTTGACTTCACAGCTACATTCATATACTGTCTATGATGTGTCCACTGTCCTGAGTGCAGAAGGGGCTTTATTGTATTGCACCATTGGTGGAACAGTGAAAAAATATGTAATTTGCCAAAAACATCCAATCAGTGTGGTTGTTACCTTAGTCTGAGCACAGCAGATGTGACTTAACAGCCTGTACTGGCTTGGGCTGAGGACAGGGGCTCAGGAGAGGCTGCTCCAGCAAGGAGCTGTCCATGCTGCCCGTCTCTAGGCCGCTGATATGGAGCTGGGTATTCCCGAACCTGTCAGCACTGCCCTTCCCACAACACTGATCCAGGGCTCAGGGACTGTGGGTGGTGAAAACGAAAGTGAGAAGAGCAAGATCTATCCATGACAACCTGAAGGTGGCAATAATCACATTTGCTTGAAAATTGCCTAAGAATGAACTACGTGTTCTTGTGTGGATATGCAAATGTATGTAAATGTATGCAAATAGGAGAGCCTCTTAACTCGTTTTTCCATCTGGATGCAGCCTGTTGTGCTGAGGCCAGAGGAAGTGGACTCTTAAGTGATGGAGTCTGTCCAGTTCTCCCTTTGGGCCAGGGGCCAAGGGTGTCTGGAGAAGCATATCCTTTGTTCTCCTGGCCACCTTTTTCCTATAGCTAGGATTTAGAATTTGGGGACCTAGCTTGTGATCGATCAATCAATATATATTGCACTGATTCAGTATGATCTGATGTGGAGAAGATGGGTTTTGTGTTCTCTGTCCCCTTCCTCATCCCCAGCCCCTCCCAGTCCCAACCTGTTGCAGACCATGATGTCAGTATCACAATAAACAGGGAAACTTCCACAGCCTTGAGCCCCATCCCTCAACTAAAAAACAAGAAGGCAGAACCTGAGATACTTTAAGGTCCCTCCCAGGAGGTCAGATCTGAACATCTGGACTCACTGATGGAAAATATAGTGAGAGGGCTATGCTGTGATGACTTACCATCAGCTGGATGCAAGAGAGAAAGAAGCAAGGGCTTTAAAGTTGAAGTCCTTCTGACCTGGGTTCAAATCTTTAGATTTTTTTGGTTCCTAACAACTTATGCTTGAACAAGTTACATAACTTCTGGTTAGAAACTTCTACATTCTTCCCTTTTGGTGCCTAACTTCTGTCCTCTGTACGTGTGTTAATACATACAACAGATATTTAACATTTAAAATGCATACTTGGTGTCCAGTACTGGGCTAGGTTATAGAAATTGAAAAATAAGGAAGCCATCAGCTCTTAGTCTAGGAGTGACACACAGGGACAGAGGTTAAGTAACACAGACTGAAGTAACTATTGTGCCCAAGAGACTTTGGGAGCATGATCAGGTCCACCTAACTCATAAACCCAGCCTAAGAGCACATGGAAGATGGTGACAGGTAAGGGGACACCTGAGTCAAGTCTTGAAGAACAAATTTAGGCACTGGCCAGACAAAGGGGAAGAGTGGAAGCTTTTCAGTCTAGTGGAGCAGCCCCAGGCGAAGGCACAGGGACCTAAGGGAAGGCGGTTTGCTTTGGGCGAGTTGGGCACTGTGTCTGGAGCTCAGCATGACTGGTGAGGCTGGAGAGGCAGGTTCAGGACTGTAGGGGTCATGCTAAGGCTTGGCTTTCCTGTCGGATGATGGGCTCTTCAGAAGGCTGGAAATGTTAGTTCCTCCACTTGCCCCAAGAAGATGGACCTGCATAACTCCAGCCAATGGCCTACACTGTGGACCAGAGCCAACAGTACTGCTAAGGTAACTAGCCCTTTGTTTCTTTACTCATTGCCTCTCTTAAGGGAATATCTATGTAAGAAGAGGAATCAGGGTGAGGGCAATGTTTACCAATGAGAGAGAGATTTCCAAACAGCAGTCATTTCAGCAATCAGCAGAGTGGGAGTGGGCTGCAGGGATTGGGCTGGAAGGCCTTCCCCCACCATCCTTTCCCACCTCCTTCCCATCTGTGACATTCATGGTAGTTCTGACACAGCCTGCTGGGGTTAGGTCTGTGCTACCAAATGCAGACAAGGCCTGGCCAGGGGGAATAGGGCAGCATGGCCTCTGCCTAAAGGACACCGTGCCCAGACATAGTGTCACGAAAGAGGATGCCTTGTGTATGTGTGAACGTGCCTGCCAGCCCCTGCGTATGGGGTAACCCTGTGTGGTCCCCTTGCTACCCAGAGAGAGTGACACTTTTCCACCCTGTGACTGGCAACCCCTCGATACTCAGTCACTTGTTCTTTAAAAGATTTTTTTTTGGGGTGGGGGCTGCCCTGGGTCTTAGTTGAGGCATGTGGGATCTGATTCCCTGACCAGGGATTGAACCCAGGCCCCCTGCATTGAGAGTGTGGAGTCTTGACCACAGGGTAGGCCCCTTAATCTGACTCTTACATCATACCTGACTTACTAATGGTTTCTCACTGCTGACCTTTCTAGAGATACCACTTATCCAGAACAAAAGAAGGTAGAAAGATCATGTTCCCCCTTCCCCACAGCCCCCAGACTTGTGCCATTTGAGGGAAGATTTGCAGAACGTCTACATTTCTGGGGCAGAAGGAGCCTGGGAAGGAACCAGGATGTGGCTTTCTTCTCACTTTGTCTAAAGCATGAGAATGAAGTGCAGGCCCTAACCCCAATGCACGGTAATTCCTGAATTTTGAAGTGGAGTTTGGAAGGCAGGGAGACTGGAGAAAGGGAAGGTTCAGAGAACCAGGACTTCTGTCTGCTGAGAATGGGGTGCTGGACAGGGGATGATGGATGAAAACGAGCCCGAGTTGAATATCCATGAAAGTTGGGGCTGCTCCCCAAACTTCCATAAATCTACAAATCACCTGGGATTATATTAAAGGGCAGATTACAATTCAGCCAAGGGTCTGGGGTGGAGCCTGAGAGTCTGTATTTATAGCAAGCTCCCAGGTTTTGCCAAAATTGTAATTTGCGGCCCACACTTTGAGTAGCAGGGGTGTAGAATACATAATATTAATCTTTCTCAAAAAATTGCAGGAAGCTTAGGGCCTGCTTGGGTTTCCCAGGTGGTGCTAGTGGTAAAGAACCCATCGGCCAATTCAGGAGACATTAGAGACCTGAGTTTAATCCCTGGGTCAGGAAGATACCCTGGAGAAGGGAATGGCAGCCCACTCCAATATTCTTGCCTGGAGAATCCCTTGGACATAGGAACCTGGTGGGCTACAGTCCATGGGGTCGCACAGAGTCGGACATGACTGAAGTGACTTAGCGTGCACACACATGTAGGGGCTGCTAAGCAGGCAAGTACTCCCTCCAAAAAGAGCCTCCAAAAGATGCCATGTTCCAAGGGACAGAAACTGCAGGAAAGAACATATGAGAAGAACTAGAATGTGGTCATTTTTGGGTCCCTGGACCAAGGCTGGGTATAATAAACAACACTGTGGAGATATCACTGCTTTTTAGCAATCCAGGAATATTTTGTGCTCTGCCCTAAATAATACTTTAATGCAACAAAAGCCAGCCCAAATGCCAGCAAGATGCCTGCAACTACCCTTATTATCACCACTGCCATCGCCCCCCTGGGTCAACCTCTCTTTTGAAGGCACGCTTCTTGGGAGCTTCCTATTAAACTGTCTCAGACAGCTTCTGTTAGCCCTTTGGTCACAGGGCTAAGTGGAGACACAAGGAAAGGGTAGAGGGGTGAGTCCCAGCAGTCCAGCTTGTTATGTGTACTACAGCTTTTGTAAAAACTTACATTTTGGTGGAATGGCCCAGAAGGCAATGGACAATTTTCCCAACTGCCTGTGGGGAAAATTTTCTTTAATACTAATTGCAGTGTATTTCCTCCTAGCTGTAACTCATTTTACAGCTTCCACATCTGCCAGCTCATTCCATCTTTACATCAGATCTGTAAGCTAGGCAAGCCAGTGTCATTCTCTGCTTTTTCTCAGGTGGGAAAACTATAGTTCAGAAAGCTGGTAAGTGACACGTTTAAAATGCCATGATCCTTGTCTCCCAGCTCAATCCAATGCTCTATTCAAATGATGATTTCTCATACATTTTGTATTTTCCCAGAGAATTAAAATGACCCATGGAGTCGCTAATTGATGGCCCGGTTTCCTGGGGAGTTGTCAATTCTGGTTTTTTAAATTTATCTAATTTGAGATCATCTAAGACATGGTAAGGGGCTTTCCAGGTGGTGAACTGGTAAATGCACTGGTCCATGCAGAAAATGAATGAAGACATGGGAAGGGGCAAGAGGAATTCGGTAAGCAATTGCTTAGCTTTAGCACTTCTATTTATTAACACTAATTCTGGTGGATAACTTTCTAAAATATGTATTTAGGAGTCTCTGCTTTCTTTTCATAGGGCCCATTTCATTTTCATAGAACCCGTGTCAGAAAACAATTCTTAGGCCAAACGAGGATTTGGAGAGCAGCAGAGCTGAAATGATGAGTTCTGACCACAAGAGGGACCCCGGGCACCAGCTACAATTTTTTTTTTTTTTCTGCTGCAATTGATGCCTGGAAAGGTACACACCTCCTAGAAAAATTCAGGTCAGGTGCACATCTGGCTAAGAAGCCCTTCATTGTTCTACGAGCCAGGTCTGGAAGAGACCAAAGCACCCCAGCTCTGAGCCAGAGGATTTTAATTCGAGGATGCAAGCAAAGAGATTAAAATCATCCCAAGCGAGACCCAGTCACAGGAATCAAAGCATTTTAGTCTAGCTCTTTCATTTAACCTATCACCATAGGGTTTTCAGAGTCTCCTGGTCCCAACTATTTGAATTCAGGATATCTTGCATTGAGTCAAGGGCTGTTGTAAACCTCTCCCCTGGTGGTTCTGTTGCACTGCCAATTTGGGGAAAAGCTGCTGGACTCGTTCTGGATCTATCCCAAAGCATGGACTATCCCTGGAAAATATTCTGACGATTCATTACTGTCCAGCCTCAGCTTGAGTCTTTTCTGTAACAGTGAAATGCTGACACAGTGTCAGTTCTATCCTCTTATGCTCTTCTATGGCGCCAGTTCTTTTCTCTCGCAGCAGCATTTGTAATTTATCTATGTGCTTAGTGTCTCTGCCTCTCTTATTTGTCTCTTAACTTGACAAAAGCAAGGCCCTCATCTGGTGTGCTCATCACCGTGAAAAGGGAACACAGAGCAGTGCAGAGCACACTGTTTGTGTGTGCACGTGTTACTGTTTTACAATGTCAAGAGTGCCACACCCCATCCCTGAAATCAGCAGTCCTGTCGTGGAAAGCCTTTCCTAACCTTCAGTCAAAATCTATCTCTGTTATTTCTCCCCATCCTGTGTTTCTAGTTCTAAAGCTACAGCTACATATATGTCTAATGTTCCTCTCAAGGACAACTCTTGAGGTACACAATGACAGCTATGTATTTTTCTACACTTTTCCAATGTCACTGCCCCGCCCCCACCAACCCCTGTTCTTTTAGCCCTTCTGTATGGAAGAGGCATAGTCTCTGGAGTTGCATCATCTTGGCCACCCCCTAGGAAGAGCTCTGATTTATTAGTGACTCAACATGTGGTTCCCAGAGCCCTTGATTTCCAGAATGGCCTGTCCTGGGGAGGTGAGGGTGGTATACGCCCTCCCTCATCCTGGACACTGTGTTTCTTAATGCAGTTGAAGTTTGCATTAGCGTTTTGGCTGCTATGCACACTATTGAATCATCTTTAGCCTGTGGCCAAGTGAAACCTCTAAAATCTTTTATTTTTTTCAAAAGAACTTCTGTTGATCCAGGCCTCTTCCATCCTGCTTTTGTACAATTGATTTTTTAAAACACAGGTTTTGCATTAATCTGTGAAATTTTATTTAATTTCTGCAGAATTTTTTTCTATCTCAGTGACCTCCCCTCTAACTTACTCCTTTCACACTTCCAGAGCTGTCCATAGACCTCCTTCTGTCAATCAATCAAGAATGCAGATTGAACAGCCCAGTTCTGGGGCCTGAAGGAGTGGATATAGAGGAGAAATATGGTCATATTTTTGGAAGCTTCCATGCTGAGAGTCAAGAGAGTCCACTTCATCCTCACCTCTTTCTCAGGTCACAGAGAGAAAATGACCAACTGGTTTGTAAATAGCTTTCTTTTCCAATGCTCCACACCCATTCCCTTCTCTTCTGGATGACTGGCCTTCATTGCACTGGCTTCAAGAATCCACCACACCCACTTTGGAAGAGTGTGGAAGGAAAAATGTCCTTTATTTTTGTATCTTCTCTGTATCTGTACACAAGGAGCATTCTCCATGTGACAGTGAGACAGAACCACCCATTGGCCAGGGGCTTTGGTTTGCTGCGGGTCTGTAGCTGGTGAACAGCAGAATGGATGGAGCTGTGTCTATGTGACTGAGGGCCTTGTGGAACTCCTGTGTGCCCTGGGATCCAGATATGTTCAGAGTTATTCTGAAGAGGGCTGAAAAAGCCAGAAAACCAAGAAAGAAAAGGGACAGAGGGAACCAGATGGGTCTGGAGAGATGCTGGTATCCAGGATTGTGTCTGATTCACTCATGTGTCTCTGAGACCTCTCACAGTGTCTTTGACTTAGAAAGCACTCAATACATCCTTAAGTGGAATGAATTATACACCCCTAAGTGTATAATGATTATATACTGCTATATATTACCAGGGCTTCCCTGGTGGCTCAGATGGTAAAGAATCTGCCTGCAGTGCAGCAGACCCAGGTTCTATCCCTGGATCAGGAAGATCCCCTGGAGGAGGACTTGGCAGCCCACTGCAGTATTCTTGCCTGAAGAATCCCATGGACAGCCGACCCTGGTGGGCTACAGTCCATGTGGTCACACAGAGTCTGACATGACTCAGCAGCTAACAGTTTCACTCCCTTTCATACATAATTATACAACCTTAGGTGCCTTAGTGGAGAAAGAAATGGCAATTCACTCCAGTATGCTTGCCCGGAAAATTCCGTGGATAGAGGAGCCTGGGGGTCTGCAGTCCACGGAATAGCAAAGAGTTGGCTACAACTGAGCGACTGAACACAAGTGCCTTAAAGGGTTAACCTAACAAAGTACGCAGAACTGCAGGGAAGTGAATGCAGGCATGCTGGTTACAGAGGCCAGAACTGGAAAGAAGGACACAGAGTTCAGAGGGCGGGAAGGCCTGGGGTACAGGGACACCTAAACTGGAACTAAAGAGGAGAAGGGGATAGAATGGAAAAGAAAAATCAACAGGGAACAGAAATGGCTTCTAGGTCCAAGGAGGGTGTGTGTGCCCCCACTGAAGGTGATGACATGTAAGGAGGTGGCTGGACTCCTAATTCAGTTCCGAGCCAAAGGGAGACCATCTGAGAACTCTGGGGAGTCTCCCGAGACTCACTTCTCTGCAAGAGAAGATGAAGAATGGTAGCTCTCCCCGGCTGTCTGAGGCCCACAGCTTCGCGGTGTCCACGGCAGCTTTGTCGCAAAGGAAAGCCTGCATCGTTCCTCCAACATGGCTGGGGAGTTGTGGCAAAGACACCCTCAGCTCCAGCCACCCGAAAGGTGGCCCAGAAAACAGGTTTCCAGAAACCATGTGCTGACAGCCCTCTGAACTCTTCGGCCCCCAAACAGTTTGCACGCTGTGGAAAGTATGGCCTGAGGGACCGAGGGAGAGGAGTTCCATTTGGGGGCAGTTCTTCTGTGCTAATTCTTTTCTTACTTATTCCTCTTCCCCACGGGACTGTAAACTCTGAAGAGTGGGGCACCACACCTTATGTTTATACAATTAATCATTTCTCACATCTGAAGTGAAGCGAAGTGAAAGTCACTCAGTCATGTCTGACTCTTTGCGACCCCATGGACGATATGGTTCATGGAATTCTCGAAGCCAGAATACTGGAGTGGGTAGCTTTTTCCTTCTTCAGGGGATCTTCCCAACCCAGGGATCCAACCCAGGTCTCCTGCATTGCAGGCAGATTCTTTACCAACTGAGCTATCAGGGAAACCACTTCTCATAATATGTTTATGAGTTCTATGTTCCAGTCACAAGACAGGGAAAGTTCTTGCACTCCTGGTGCTTGATTTTCTAGTGGGGGGAATGTAGATCATCAACAAGCTGGTAAGCAAACCAATAAATACACAAGACCATATCAGTGCATGGTACATGGTGCCATGCTGTAAACGTCCTAGATGAACTAGTGGGGAATCATTGGGTGCATGAGGTGGCTGGGGGCTACAGCCCACTGGATGTCAGGGAAGGTCATTCTTGGAAGAGGTGAGATTTGCATCAAGATCTCAAGGATGAGAAAGTCTCAGTCACAGAAAGAGCACAGGAAAGAGAGTCATGGGCAGAAGAGATGTCAAGTGTGAAGACACTTAGTGGAAATGGGACTTGCCCGTTCAGAGAACAGAAAGTGCCCTAGGCCATGGGCCTCCAGCTTAGTGAGCATGGAGGAGCTGATGGAAGTCTCTATAGTTAGAGGGAAGGCATGTGAGTTTAGCTCTGAGTACAGTACGGGAGAAGTAAACATCAAATTTGGGATGGAATAGTCTATTTTCCTGAAGAGAGATTTCACAGTTTTCACCAGATTTTCCAAGACACCTGCAACGTTCCTCCTCCATACATTAATAATGCATGACATAGAGGGAGAAAACCCAAGCCCTTCAAACACATGCAGTTTGGAGTCACATGCAGTGTATTCTTCTAGGAGGTGGAGAACTACTCAGGAAAAAAAAAAAAAAAATACAAACAATAACCCTTGAAGAGGGCGAGGGTGAAATTTGGAACATTACCTGTGAAATCTTAGGGAATAAGCAACTTTGATCCCTAGGTCAGGAAGATCCCCTGGAGGAGGGCATAGCAACCCACTCCAGTATTCTTGCCTGGAGAATCCCATGGACATCGGAGCCTAATGAGCTATAGTCTATGGGATCTCGAAGAGTCAGACACAACTGACCAACACTTCCAAATGGGGTAGGAATGTACCTCCAAATGTGGGAAGAAATGGCAGTTTGGGGAGTGCTGGAGATCTCCTGGAAGACAACAAGTTTGCAAACAACTGGACAATGAATCAGAGATATTTGAGAATTACCAGGACTTCTTCCTCTCTTTTCCATAACTGTGTCTACAAGGTTTCTAAAAGTCTAAGGGTGACATAAAAATGCCTAAAACCACCCTTAAACTATGCCTCAGATTTCCCTAAATCAATTTTTTCAAGAGCCTCTTTCCCTTGGTGATTCCCTCTTCCCTTCACCAAATAGATGTACAGAGGATGAAAGCTGACACGCATTTTGGCCAAATGGATTTCTAACCTCCCCTTGCCAGCCCCTGAATGCCCCAAGTCCCTCCTGCCCCAATCACCTAGAAGACGTGCAGAAATGATTTGGAAGGACTTGGACTTGTTAATTAACCTAAACAGTCACATTCGTCTGCAAGGTGCTTTCTTGTTAATTAAAACTGCGATTCTCCTTGTGCCCAGACGGCGGGCTGCTGTTGTCAGAATAATTAGGTAGCATACGATGGTTTTCATGCAAATCCCTGACAATTAGAGCTGGCAATGAATTGGGTTTGAAATCCCAGTGAAGTTTTCAATCAGAATTCCTCTGAGGACTCTTTCTTAAGGAAGGTAATGATGGGGCTATGGTTTCAGGGAAATAGGATGTAAGGACCAGGTATTTGCTTCTGAAATCCTCTGGGAGGGGCTCCAGTTTGAAATCAATGAACTATGGGCATCAATGCGATCTTCCATCTTCCCTTAAGAAATAAGTCTCTCTCCATAAAGAAGTAATGCAGAGCAACCCTCCCTAGGGTATGTGTGTGTTCCCAAGAGCTTGCTTTCTGGCTGTCTTCTTCCTGAGAGGATTTTTCCTTTAGCCAGAGACCCAATAATTCATACATAGCTAAAGTCCCTGCCATCCCTGAGATTAAATTCTTAAGGGTTCAAAGGAAATAAGAAGTGTATTCCTGAAGGGTTGCAGAAAAGATGCCTGAGTCAGAGCAGTTTGGAAGTGGTTGGTGGTGTGCAGTGGGTTAAATGGACTGGGATAACAGGATCCCAATGAAAGCCTTAGAGAAATGATTAAGGCCAGGGTTATGGCAAGAATACACAGAAGAACTGTACAAAAAAGATCTTCACGACCCAGATAATCATGATGGTGTGATCACTGACCTAGAGCCAGACATCCTGGAATGTGAAGTCAAGTGGGCCTTAGAAAGCATCACTACGAACAAAGCTAGTGGAGGTGATGGAATTCCAGTTGAGCTATTCCAAATCCTGAAAGATGATGCTGTGAAAGTGCTACACTCAATATGCCAGCAAATTTGGAAAACTCAGCAGTGGCCACAGGCCTGGAAAAGGTCAGTTTTCATTCCAATCCCAAAGAAAGGCAATTCCAAAGAATGTTCAAACTACCGCACAATTGCACTCATCTCACATGCTAGTAAAGTAATGCTCAAAATTCTCCAAGCCAGGCTTCAGCAATATGTGAACCGTGAACTTCCTGATGTTCAAGCTGGTTTTAGAAAAGGCAGAGGAACCAGAGATCAAATTGCCAACATCCGCTGGATCATGGAAAAAGCAAGAGAGTTCCAGAAAAGCATCTATTTTTGCTTTATTGACTATGCCAAAGCCTTTGACTGTGTGGATCACAATAAACTGTGGAAAATTCTGAAAGAGATGGGAATACCAGACCACCTGATCTGCCTCTTGAGAAATTTGTTTGCAGGTCAGGAAGCAACAGTTAGAACTGGACATGGAACAAACTGGTTCCAAATAGGAAAAGGAGTTCGTCAAGGCTGTATATTGTCACCCTGTTTATTTAACTTATATGCAGAGTACATCATGAGAAACACTGGACTGGAAGAAACACAAGCTGGAATCAAGATTGCAGGGAGAAATATCAATAACCTCAGATATGCAGATGACACCACCCTTATGGCAGAAAGTGAAGAGGAACTAAAAAGCCTCTTGATGAAAGTGAAAGTGGAGAGTGAAAAAGTTGGCTTAAAGCTCAACATTCAGAAAACGAAGATCATGGCATCTGGTCCCATCACTTCATGGGAAATAGATGGGGAAACAGTGGAAATAGTGTCAGACTTTATTTTTCTGGGCTCCAAAATCACTACAGATGGTGACTGCAGCCATGAAATTAAAAGACGCTTACTCCTTGGGAGGAAAGTTATGACCAACCTAGATAGCATATTCAAAAGCAGAGACATTACTTTGCCAACAAAGGTTTGTCTAGTCAAGGCTATGGTTTTTCCTGTGTCATGTATGGATGTGAGAGTTGAACTATGAAGAAGGCTGAGCGCCGAAGAATTGATGCTTTTGAACTGTGGTGTTGGAGAAGACTTTTGAGAGTCCCTTGGACTGCAAGGAGATCCAACCAGTCCATCCTAAAGGAGATCAGCCCTGGGTGTTCTTTGGAAGGAATGATGCTAAAGCTGAAACTCCAGTACTTTGGCCACCTCATGCAAAGAGTTGACTCATTGGAAAAGACTCTGATGCTGGGAGGGATTGGGGGCAAGAGGAGAAGGGGACGACAGAGGATGAGATGGCTTGATGGCATCACTGACTCGATGGACGTGAGTCTGAGTGAACTCCGGGAATTGGTGATGGGCAGGGAGGCCTGGCGTGCTGCGATTCATGGTGTCGCAAAGAGTCGGACACGACTGAGCGACTGACCTGATCTAGACTTACAGAAGAGCTACCCGAATGCAATGGAGATAACACAGGGAAAGGCCAGCACCCAGGGGAACTGGGGCAAAGCAGAGGGGACGGAATGGGAAGGAGAAAGTTGTTGGGACACATCTCCAACCAAGCCTTTCCTCTTATCAGCTCCAGGCTTCTGCCTTGGCCTTTCCTTTGCAAGAGATGTAAGAGGGGCAGAGTATCTGAGGGTCTGTCTACCCAGGCTGAGCAAGGAGGGATCTCTGCCTGGAGGCATGGCTGAGGGGGTAGGTAGATAAGACAACCCAGGTGGTCCTAAATTAAGCCTCCTTTGGATCAGGTTGACACTGGAAGATTTGGCAAGTTGAAAATGCCCTCTCCTCCGCCTTAACTAGGTCAGCATCTGAATCCAGTAGCTTGTAAGGGAGTTGGCCAGTACCTGAAGGATTGAGAGAGTGGTCAGGTGCTGGCGGGTGCAATCTATGAGAATAGGCTGGGAAGGGAATTACAGCAAAGAAAACACTGGGATACATTCATAAACTGTGACTGGAGATCTTAGCATAATTTAGGTTTGTAATTTATCTCTCTTTTCTCTATTTTCTCTGCCTTTCTTTCTGTTTCAGTATGTCTCCCGTCTCAATTGGTCCCTAAATCCCGCCTTTCAATTTAGGATGCACCAATCAGCAGCTAATCTGGTGGTTGCTAAGAGACGGGAGGTGGGGGGGGGTTGAGAGGATTTGTCACTGCACCCACCCAGGAAAATTCCTCCTGCCTTTCAAGTCGCCTGCCAAGGATGCTGAAACTCATCTCTGCCCTTCTCCTGCATTCTCCTACTTATCTCCAAAGTCCAAAGAGTCAAGCAGAAATGATTTTGGGGGAGAAACCACATATAGCACATCTTTGAAAAATGACAGGCCATACCTAGATTCAGGGCTTCCCTGGTGGCTCAGAATGTAAAGAATCTGCCTGTAATGCAAGAGACCTGCGCTCGATCCCTGGGTTGGGAAGATCCCCTGGAGAAGGGAATGGCAACCCACTCCAGTATTCTTGCCTGGAGAATTCCATGGACAGAGGAGCCTGGAAAGCTACAGTCCATGGGATCTCAAAAAGTTGGACACAACTGAGCGACTAACATAATAACATCCCTAGATTTGGATAGATGTAAGGTACCTTCTCAAGTCTCCCCAGTGTTTAATTGGGTTGGAGGGAGAGACACATTTTTGGGTGGCCTCTCAGGCACAGGGTGAATTTGTTGGTGCCATTAAAATTGGTTTCCCTTGGGCTTCCCTGGTGGCTCAGTGGTAAAGAATCTGCCTGCCAATGCAGGAGAAATGGGTTTGATCCTTGGTCTGGGAAGATTCCACATGCTGTGGACCAACTAAGCCTGTGTGCCATAACTATTTAGTCTGTGCTCTGGGGCCCGGGAACCGCAACTACTGAACCCCAATTACCCTAGAGCCTGTTCTCCACAACAAGAGAAGCCGCCTCAGTGAGAAACCTGCGCATGGCAACTGGGGAGTAGCCCCCACTCACCACAAGTAGAGAAAAGCCCAGGCAGTGACAAAGATCCAGCACAGCCCCAAATAAATAAACACAATTATAAAAAAGAGGCCATCCCCCTTATGGAGAGGGGCTTATTCATGGTCCTTACTATCATCACCTAAACTTGACTGAGAAAAAGCCTCCAGGGTGATGAAGAAGCATCCAGACAGTCAGGGAGGATATTTGGGGAAGAGGCCCCAGGGCAAAGGGGTATGGTGGGGAAAGCAGAAGGATATATTTGTGTGGGGAAAATGGCTTATTTTGAGAGCTAAAAGGTATTAGAAGGGAAATTTGGGGGATTCCAAGCAGATGGCCCAGCCAGATCAGGCCTTTCCTCATCAAGTATCTTACGCTTCACGGTAAAGAAAACTCATTTGAGTTAGGAGTGAGTTACAAATCCTGATTCCATACCCTGAGAACAAGGATGGAGAGCAGAATGAGGTGGAGGGGGAGGCCTGAGAGAAAGAGAGAGCAGAGCACTCACGCAGGAGTATGCAAGTCAAACTCTGACAGAGAGGCACGTATACACATAGGCATCTGTTATTACTCAGTCGTGTCCGACTCTTTGCAATCCCATAGACTGTAGTCTGTCCATGGGATTCTCCAGGCAAGAATACTGGAGTGGGTAGCCATTCCCTTCTCCAGGGAGTCTTCTCGACCCAGGAATCGAACCCAGGCAGATTCTGTACCATCTGAGACACCAGGGAAGCCCATCTGTTATGACATGCATGCATCTAACATGGACATGGGTTCTAACAGATCTAGACAGACAGATGCGCACACACATGGGGATTAGGACTACACTGAGGAATAAGCCTCAGAGAGATGACTCCTGGAAAGTGGCTTTAGAATTATCTTGCTAGGTTCCCTGAGCTAAGTAAGGTCCTCCAGGACACTTCTCTCCTCCACTCCTCCCCCACCACCACCCTGATCTCTAAGCAAAGCCGACAGGAAGACAGAAGGCATATAGAAGGCGGAGAGGAATGCTGGACAGGCCAGGCAGAGAGGAGTCATGCTCTCAGTTCATCTTCACTCTTCTCTGGTTTTCTCACTGCAGCAGCATCTCCTCTTCCTTTACTAGCTAAGCCATCTCTTCTAGCTTTTTTTTTTTTTTTTAAGGTTTAGCTGCTCTCCTCAAATTCTGGTCCCCTTGCTCTTGCCCTTTGAGATGGCAGTAACCCCACACCTCAAGAGAACATCTGTGTGCCCCGAGGATGTTTGTACATCATGCACTTTCTCTCCAAGCCAGCCAGAGAAGCAGACGCTGACAGCAAAGTCTGGTGTGAAATGTCTCTCTCTCACTCCATTCTCCTCCTTCTCCTTTACGTCCCCAGACAAAATAAGAAACCACCAGCTTCATAAAATAAAAACAGCGTAGACTTTAATTCAGGTTGACAGGTGGGCAGAGAGCTAGGATTTGCCTCCAAGGGTGTCCAGATGAGAAGTCTGTGTTGTAGGCAGAGGCAGGGAGGGTGGGGAGGTGTGAGTGGCCTGGTAGCAGACCCAGGCAAGGAGCAGGGGTGTAGCCACGCAGTGCAATATTGCCAGGGCTTCTGCCACATCCAGCAGCATGTCCAGGGCCTGCTGGGCTGGACATGTTGACACCACTATGGCCTTGGACCTCACTAGGGAGTCCAATCCCAGAGTCATGCCCTGAGGCCACCAGAAAATGAACCAGACCCACAGGACATCAACCCATGGGCACAGTGCCCTGCCCAGCACCGTCTTCAGCCCCTTGGTTCCCAACAAACCCAGTGGCAACAAGACAAATATGGCAAAGCAGGCTGCAGCGTGTATGTACCGCAATGTTTCCCACTCCCCGCTAAAGGTCACGGTGCAGAGTCCTTGGGAAGTGTCACTGCCCAGCACGACTGGCAGTGACAGGAGGGCAGCCACTCCCCAAAGTCCCACAGTGACCCCCAGCCTGAGGCCTGGGACTTGGCCTGCACCCAGCTGGGGGCCCAGGCAGGCATGGCACCCTATTAGCAGAGCTTGAGCAAAGGCTGAGCCATAGGCGACCAAGTGAGCCAGGTGGCACAGGGAGGTGATGAGAGCCCCACTGAGGTCCCGTGCCAGGATGGGCACCACGATGCTGAAGAGGGCACTGCCCACGGCCAGTTGCACCAGGGTAGACCTGTCCTGGTAGAGCTGCCAGCGGAACAAAGGTCTGAGAAGCGCATAGAGGATGGTCCCACTAGCCAGGATGCCCAGGATGCTGACAAGGATGAAGAAGGGCAGTGAGGAGTAGTTGAGCAGTGAGCAGGAGTGGCAGGGTGCAGCTGCTTCCACGTCGGTCTCATTATAGTCTGGATAGTAGTCCTCCGGAAAGTCAATCAAAAAGTCCTCTTTAATGGCCAACTTGGTGGAGTTGTCATCAGCCACCTGGAGGACATCCCCAAAGAGACAATCAGACCATCCAGCTATCCCTCTGAAGGGGATCCTGGGAGCCGAGGGCAGGAGGTAGGGAGAGAAGGGCAGCGGGAAAGTGGGGGCTGCAAGATCTGGGTGCAGGGGAGAGGGTGGGAGAGGACAAGACTGAGCAACTCAGGAGGAGCCAAGAGTCATAGGAAAGCAAGGGACGGGGAGTGGACAGGCCTGGGAGAGAGGAGCAGGTCTGGATGAAACTGACAGAGACAAATGAGGAGGCAAAGAATGGGGGACCCTGGACACGGGGAGAAGAAGGGGACAAGGAAAACGAGGGAAGAGACAATAGATGACAGAAGGAGCGAGGTATAAGACCCAAGGGGCAGACAGAAGGGGTGGTAGGAGGCAGAGAGGGAGGGGCTGTGGGCTCAGCCCCACACTCACCGGGTAAAGACAGTTCCCCATGACGCTGCTGGGTGCAGGGCGGGCAGAGAGATGGGCTGGGGTAGTTCTGTCAGTGGCTGTGGTTCCAAGATAAGCGCCAGGGACTAATGAAGGCATCAGCCCTGGGCAGGGCCATGGGGCGGGCAGGGCATTCAGGAAGTGTTTATCCCACGCCCACAGCCTGTCTGAGTCCCAGGACCACTTACGGCACTGACCCCAGGGGCTTCCTGTTTTGAGACTGGAGTCCGCTGGTGAGGACCCACACTCCGGAAAGGAAAAAGGTGGGGACCATGTTTTTCTGAAGGTGGAAAGGGAGGCTGAGAAGCCAGGGGGCTTTCCAGCACAAAGGGATTCTCCAAGCACAAGGAAGGAAGAGGGGGCCAGAGGTGAAGTGTGAGATGGTGGTAAGAGATGTGCTGGGAAATTGGAGGGAAAGGGCAGCTGATGGCTCTCACTGTTTCTCCATCTCCTTGAACTTGATCCAAGGAAAGATAGTTCAAAAGTGACGTGTTTGTGGGAGGGGGTGTTAGTGGTGCTTGTTGGCTGGATCCATGTGATGCCAGCAACCTGAGCGGTATGTGTTTGGGTGGGGGCTCCTTGTGTATCATTCATGGTGTAGGAATGTACTTATCTTTATGCATGGCTGTGTGTTGTGTATCATATCTGAGTGCCAGGTTTTGGGCTGAGTGCTAGGTGTCTGGGCGTGTGTGCTACTCTCTGGGTCTGGGTGTTTTGGTGTGACAGGAAGGAAGGCTAGGGGGCAGTTGTAGAGGTTGTATAATGAAGCTGCTTCAGGGAGCAATTGGGCATTTGCCCAGCCACCTATGGGCACAGTAAATGCGTCTTCCATACCAAGCGGAACACATGATGTGACAAGTTAAAGCAGGCTCTGGGGGACAATGGGATAGCATAGTTTAAAATGGGACTGTTGCCTATGGGGCAATCTCTATTTACATTTCTGTTGGGGGATATAAAAGTTCTGGAAATGCGACATTGTCCTGGCATCTTAGCAAGATGTAAAGTATCTTGTGGTGGGGAGAGCGGTTTCTTGCCAGCATCCTGCAGGAGGATGCCCCTAAATGGACATTTCTGCCCTCTGGTGAGCCGTCCCCTCACCACCCCAATTTTCACATGACTTCTGCTCTTTTGTCCCCCCACCCGCCCCTACCTTGCGTTTTATTTCCTCACTGGGGGACGCTTAGTCTGGACACGGGGAAGGGTGACTCATAGAGCATCCGAGTTGGAACGATACAGAGGGTTAGTTAGGTGAAACTACTTCGTTTGTCCAAGGCGCTGGGTGTCATAGCGCTAATTCTGCCAAGTCCTCCTCCCCACTCACTCAGGGGCGGTTGGAGGTGGAAGCAGAGGCGCAGAGGAATGGTCACCTTGCCGGGATGGTCTCCTTTCTCCCGGGACACTAGCTTCAGCTTCAGGTTCAACATGAAGGGGATTGAAAAGGGAGTTTGGGGGTCTGTTGAAGCGATCCTGGGATGGTGTTGGAGGTCTCCTTTTTATCCAGCACGGCCTGGCAGAGGACACTGGGGAGCAGTCAGGTACCCCACCCAACACTGGAATGTAAGGACCTGGCCAAAGGGCACGAAGGAACGCTCTTCTCTCCCACAGAAGAGTTCTGTCATTTCCATACAAGACGCCCTGGAGAGAGTGGCCTGGCAAGGCACACACCACCCCTGGAGGCAGCAGGTTTCAGAACAGCCCTTACACACACGCATCCCAACAGGAGCAAGAGTGGCAAGAAGGAGGCAGCCCAAGGACACGGATAATCCAGATATATTGAGGGTGGCCCCTCTGAGATCAGCACAGGAGAGTTAGAAAGATTATAAAGATACACGGTGCCTCCCTGCTCCCTGCCCCGCCCCCCACCCCCAGACAGACACACACAGCACAACGGCCCGTTTCCCCCCGCCCCCCGGTACAAATATGGCTTCTGTGTAATATGGACAGAGTGGTTCAGCTCAAAGAGGAAGAGTCATTTTCCCAAAAGCGGGTGCTGGGAGGCAGGGAGCCCACAGGCCTGGGGCCCTAGGCTGCCTTGCTGCTGTAAGAGGAGGGGGCCCAGGGCCCTAACCAGCGGCTGGAAGATTCACGACAGTATTACCTGAACTGAAGGGGGTGGGCAGACCTGCTGGCTGCAGCTGCCCCCACTTTGCACGCCCCTGGGTTGCCAGGACAGCAGGACATGCTGGAGGAGGGTGAGAGGGGTGCCAAGGGGCACCCTGGGTCTGAGGTGGGGCGGCCGGTGGGCGAGGAGGGCGCATGGCCTCGTTTCCATGGCAACCGGCTTGGCCACAAGGAAGACAGAAAATCAAAAGCAGGGATGGAATGGAGATGGGAAGGAGACAGGCGGTTTTGCTCCTAGCCCTCAACGCACCGGGTACAGACTATGGGGACAAGAAGTGACAGCGGTCATTCCAGGGTCAGTGCCAGCGGGAGGCCTGAGGGATGCATAGCAAAGGCTTTGGCACTGACTCCGTGGCTCCGAGAAGGGGAAACAGAGGCAGAGGTTGAACGCCCTGTGTTTCAGGGAGAGATGAGATGGATGACTGAGCAAAAACACACCCTGGGACTGTTTTCTCCATAACAGATGGGTGCTGGGATTGGCATGGAAATACCAGGAAGGAGCGACATCCCAGGTGAGGTACACAGCCTGCCTAGGGACTGTCAGCTCCCACAGCCCTCCTCCTCATGCCCCGCAGCCCCCCACCTGCCCAGGAGCCCCTCTGCCTCTCACTCACATAGACATGTGCACAGACACACGGACACACACAGACACACACATTACTACTCCCTTCGTTTGGGCAGGAAACAGCTCAGTGCAGTGAAGCTCCTTTTAGTATTTTTGTTGTTCTGTCTGCCTGGCTGCTGAGGGAGGGAGGGAGGGCTTGGGGAACAGGAGGGGGCAGAGGGCAGCACAAGCCAGGGAGGCGAAGTTGCTGAGCAGTGCCTAAGACAAGTGGTTGCCGTGCAACAGTCCAGGGCTCCATCGAGAGAGAGTCAGGGGCCCCCGGGCGGGGAAGCAGATGCAGTTAAGGGCCCAGAGCAGCGCCTCCCCCACAGCTGCTAGAGCAAGGAGGGGCCGCCTTGCTCTGCTATCCCCCAAGGGTGGTTCCACGGTAAAGGGCCTGGCTTCATTCACCATAGGGGCCTGGTGGTGGGGCGAGGGGCCAGAGAGGGCCATCTCTGCCATCCTTTCTCTCCAAATCTGCCCTTCCTGCAGGGACCTGCATCCTCCCACGTGGGGAAGCCCTGGGCCCCCACGTGGCTGCATGCCACCTGAAGGTCACATCTCCTGGGGTGCCCCCATTCACTCCTTTCCTGTTAGGGTGGGGGAGGGGCATCAGGTGGCACCTTCTCTGTGCAGAGCTCAAGGTGGGCGACTTACAGAGGAAAAGCCACCTCCGTGCCTCCTGCTCACAACCTCCCCAACCCCAGAGAAATCCAGGAAGAGGCTCTCATGATGGAGGGCTGGTGAGAGCCCCCCACCAAACTGACCCAGCTCCTTCCTGCCCTAACCCTTTCCTCATCCTCCTCCTAACACTCCAGGTTTTCTGTTTGTGTGTTTTTTTTTTTTTCCTCACCCCAGGGCCCCTGCCCCTCCAGCCTGGAAACGGATTTGATTTGGGATTGTTACAAAAATAATAATAACCCAAACGCAGAGAAGCCACGGAAAGGGCTGAGGGCAACCCTCCCTCCCCACCCGCCCTCCCCATTCCAAACCGAGTACAAAACCGCACCCAAAGCAGACATTCTGTACAGGGGGGTGGGGGAGGGGCTGGGGAGCAAGCGGGAGGGGCGGCCCTGGGGTCGCTCTGTACAAGTCCAGGTTGGTGATGGCCCCAGACGTCCCCATGAGGTCCCTGGGGGGCGCCCCTAGATGAAATATTCCTTCTTGTCGTCCCCGCCCGACTGCCCGCCTTCTGCATTGATGATGGCTGTGTCCGCATCTGGGGCATCATCGGAGCCTTTTGCCTCGTGTGTCAGGTAGGTTCCTGGGGAGAGAGAAGAGGCTCCTTCTTTCAGGAGCAGTTTCCGAATCTCGGAGGCCCCCCTGTCCACTTTCCCACCCACTCACCCACACCTTGCTTCTGTAACTTTTCTCCTACCTAGAGCTTTCTTCTTCCCCACCTGCCCTAATTAGCATCTTGCTGCTGCTATCTCTCACCTAAACACACTACTAAGAATTGATGAAGCCTGCTCTTAGTCTCATCTATAACACAGGCCAAAAAAAAAAAAAAGTGTGTGTATGTGTGTGTATATGTGTGCGTGTATGTGTATATACACACGTGTGTGCTCATATCGTGGTAACAGGGAAGCTGCATTGTCGGCTCCATGACAGCGCTGCTGAGATCTGGCTAGCATCTGACCAGTCCACAGAGTCAGGCTGCTGGCCAGGGATTTCCCTGGGTGTTCAGTGGTTAAGATTCTGTGTTCCCAACACAGGGGGCCTGGGTTCAATCCCTGGTCAGGGAACTAGATCCTATATACCACAGCTAAAAAGATTTCATGTGCTGCAATGCAACTAAGACCCAGGCGGCTAGCTTACAAGAAATAACAGAGGGCTAAATCTGAGAGGAAGGCATATGAGGAGAGGGGAGGAAGAGACGGCAGAGATACAAGCTGTTGCTGCTGCTGCTAAGTCGCTTCAGTCGTGCCCGACTCTGTATGACCCCATAGACGGCAGCCCACCAGGCTCCCCCGTCCCCAGGATTCTCCAGGCAAGAACCCTGGTGTGGGTTGCCATTTCCTTCTCCAATGCATGAAAGTGAAGTGACAGTGAAGTCGCTCAGTCGTGTCCGACTCTTAGGGATCCCATGGACTGCAGCCCACCAGGCTCCTCCATTCATGGAATTTTCCAGGCAAGAGTACTGGAGTGGGGTGCCATTGCCTTCTCCGAGAGATACAGAGAGGAGAGAAAAGGAAAGGGATGGTATGGGGTTAAGGGGTGAGGAGCTCAAAGGACAAAAAACACGAGGCTGAACCGAAAGGAGCAAAGTGCAGGAAGAAACAGGAGGGATATGCAGAATTCTAGCAGTTCTGTCTGGAAGCAGCCTGGGAAGCAGAGAAGCATGGGAGCAGCAGCTGACTGAGTGGGAAGGTTTGACTTTACTTGGATGATCACCAAGTGATCAGGCTTGACTATGGGGCTGGCGGTGCTCAGTTATCACAGGTTGGCTGTGTTCTTTCCTCCCACCAACGCTCCAAGAGTTTCGGACACTCTAGCTCACTGAGACTCTGAAGGCCCTTCCTTCAGCCCGCTCCTACCCTGCCTGCCCCTGATGATCTCCCTGTCCACTCTCAAGTCCTCCTGATGCTCCTTCGTGCCTCTGACCTTTGTGTCGGATCAAGTAGTGACCGAGGAAGATGAGCAGGATGAGCAGCAAGAAGACGATGAAAGCCACGATCCCTCCAATGATGGCGTGGTAGGTGCTGGAGGACGAGGGCACTGGGCTGGGGTCTGGGGGGAGACGGGAGCACACAGTCAGATCTGGGAAGAGCCTGTGCCTTACCGAGTGTCTGACCAGGCCATGGAGCATCTTACACCACAGAGAGAACAGAGCAGCATCATCCAGCAAAAGGGACATGTTTCACTTTACACCTAGTTTCTTACACAGTACCTGAAACATAGTACATGTTTTGAAAAATGTATTCAAGAATAAATAGATATATGCTCACATTTAACCTTCTGAGTTCGTGAACCTGAAGCCTGACCTTGGTCCAAGATCAACACTTTGATCTCTACATCATTTCTCATCTTCTCTCTCCGTCAGTGTCTTTCTTTGAATTTCTGGGTTATCAGGATATTCTTTCCCTATCCCCCATACCCTCTTACCTCCTGTCTGCTTGGTATTCTGAGCTGGCTTTTCTAGGGGGCCTTCTCAACCTAATCACGCATTGTCCTGATTTCATATTGGAAAGGAACAGTGAAAAAAATGTTAGAGACAGGAATAGGCACGTGGACTGTGGATAGACGGTGGACTGTGATTCCCTGTACAAAGAAAAGTGTTCCTTCTTGTCAGGGAGTTTAGAGTTCCAGCAAGACCCAATCTTCCTCTCATCAGAAAGGTCTGGGGTTCCATCTTCACTTCCCCACCATCCAAAGGTTTGTCGGAAGGACAAAGACTGAACTTCTTCCTCCCAGTTCTGACGGTCTCTGTCATCAGATATAGAGAATCTGTCCTCCACATCAGTGTCTCCAGAGGACAGATTCCCAAGCACAGGCTTGGCCAGGCATGCCGAGGAGAGCCGCAGTCACAGTCAGAGCCCCACAGGTCTGAGGAGGCCGTGTGCACGCCTGGGAAACAGTTCTGATGCGTCCAAAATTATACGAGCTCTAGTTAAGGCTCTCTCACCTATGGGAGAGCTATTATTATTATTATTATTATTTTTATAGATTCACTTTGAGTCTTGATGCCTCATTGACTTCTCGTACATTTTCCCTCTCCTACCTTATGTCTCCTCTGGCTTGACTGGGCCAGCTTTTTAGCTCCTTGCCTGTCTCCACCTTATTTGGGGGAAAATAAAAAAATTATGCTCTGGTTTTTATGCTCTGCTTGGGAGGGAGGGAGAAGAAGGTCCCTGTGGCCCTATGATAGGGGGAGTGGGTGTGATGGTTCAAACTGGAGGAAACACAGTGAGATTATCCACTGTTCCTTTCCCCTACCTCCAAGAGAATGTGAGATATAATCTGTATTAAAAATCAATTCTAGATAATTATCCCAAAGACTGTAAGAATGAAAATTCCCTAGGAAAGCCTAGGTTGGCACGGCGAAAATGACCTCTGAGTTCATCAATTACAGGTTGGTGTCTCTAGGTATAACTCCCATTTAATTTCACTCCAGGTAATTGGAAGTCAACCCCGGTTTGGAGGTCTCCCTGGAGGCAGATGCAGTAACTAACTCTACCACCAGGCGTCAGCACTGGAAGCAGATCAGTCAGACAGGACTGGACTTCTAGCACAGAGTGGCGGGATCAGCAAGAGACCAACCGCAGGGGCACAGGAACTTTCCTTCTCTGCCAATGGTCATCAGAGTTGGTCTGGAGAGATCTGGGGGCAGACACAGAACCTCGGTGCATTGTCCTTGCTCCTGGCACCCTACAATAGCTTTGTTTGTTGTGCCGAGGCAGCTCCTGCATTGCTGAGGTTTGCCCCTGGAGTCCCAAGACCTCTGGTTTCATATCCCTGGGAGGCCTGATTGCTATCTCCACACTGCTTTAATGGACATTTCATGTAAGGGAGTCTCTGATGTTCCCCTGACAACGCATTTCCCCTAGTGTGAGGAAACCCTGAGTTTCTAGCGGGACTCAGTGTTACTACGTGCTGCATGCTCCGTTGCTTCAGTCGTGTCCGACTCTTTGCGACCCTAAGGACGGTAGCCCGCCAGGCTCCTCTGTCCATGGGATTCTCTAGACAAGAACCCTGGAATGGGCAAGAATACTGGAGGCCATTTCCTCTGTTTTTGAACCCCCATCTCTTACACTTCCTGTATTGGCAGGGAGGTTCTTTACCACTAGCACCACCTGGGAAACCCCCATTGTTATTGGTGGGGGGGCTCTTCAAAAATACCCTTCATAAAGAGGCCTAGCCTGTCACTTTTCATGAAGCTGAATTTTGTAGTCACACCTTTGGGAAGAAGTTCAGAGAAGGAACATCATCTAGTCTCTCTAGACGATATGGCGTCTGAGAAAAAGATTCTAACTATCTCTCCGCATAGTACAAATTTATCTCTGTGTTCTGCATGGATTCTCTATAGCATGTCAAAGATCCTCAGAAAAGGAGATGGCAGTAGCAGCATGCATTCTGTATTAGTCACAGAAGTGACTCTGAGGATAGCCCTGCTGCAAAGGCAGATGCCTCTACACGCACACATGAGTGACTCTGGGGGCTGGGCACACAATTCTTATTCTTGTTGCCAGGTGAGTGCAAAGATTGAAGGATGGTATCACCGGGGTCATCGCTGCTAAACAAAGGCAGATCAAAGTCCAGCATCCCATCGATTTTTCCTTATTCCACATCCAAGAGTGGACCCAGAGCCTGAGTCCTCGGGCCCTCCAGTGGTGGACTGTTGCCCTCCTAGTCCACTCCCAGCCACGGTCTGGGGAGGCTATCAGGAGACGGAAAGATCAGAGGACCAGAAGGCAGAGGAGAGGAGAAGGGGTCTGCTGGACGAGAGCTATGGAGGGCTCACCGTTCACGTTGAGGGTGTAGTAAGCCTTGTAGCTGCCCATGTTACTGGTGGCCGTGCAGCCATAGGTGCCACTGTCGCTCTTGTTGAGGAAGGGGAAGATCAGGGCGCTCTCCTGGGCCATCTTCAGCGGTGGCACGCTGCCCTCCTTCTCCCACACGTACTGCTGGGGGCTGTGGAGGCAGAGAAATCCGGAGTGTTCAGGAAAGAGCAGGGCAGGGAGCTAAAGGAGGAGAAAACAAAACTGCAAACAGGGAAGTCAAGGACAGCGTGATGGGGGCTTGAGCAGTTGAAGGAGCCAGAGACACTGAGCTGCTCAGGGGGACGGGGAGGTGACCCTTTGAGGCCCAGCTTGGGGACAAGGGAGACTGCCGAGCTTGTATCTAACTGTGGCTTGGTTCCTTACGGGAACTTCAGGGGCTCAGTTGGGGACCGGCCCCTGCCCACTTCTGCTGCTTTGCAGGAGAAACAGAAGATGGGCCTTGTTCGATAGTGTCAAGGAAAACGAGAGGCTCAGATAGCGCGAAGGAGACAGGAAGACTTGAGGTGAAGTCTTCATGTGCAGAGGTGTGTTAAAGTCCAGGAAACGGATCCTCTTACACGGGATTGCCACGTCCCTCACAGTGGAGCAACAGCTTTTGGCCCTCGCGAGGATGTGGAGGGTCTGGCCTTATCTTCGCTGTCGGTGTGTCTGCAGAGAAGGAAATGGTGTCAACGTGAAACTCCCATGCCATTTAGACTGCCTCCATCTCAAAACCATTCAGTTATGCATGTCAGCATCCACCTCTAAAGGCCTAGGAGCCCAAGAGGCTGTGCATCCAAGGCCACCCCACCCCTGCCTCTGTGAGCAAAGACTACTACTGCCATTGGATGTACAAAAACCCTGGAGAAGTAGGGTCATGTCTGTCCTTACTAGGGACCCAAGGGATGTCTTAACAGAGAGCTGAGCAGGGGAATCACGGGATCACCTGTGCCTAGCACATAAATGGGACTTAATACATATTTTTGACAGAAAAAATGAATTTGATCACTGATTGAGCTCACAGTCTCTCCATCCTCTCTGCAAGGCAGTTTAAACAGGAAGCACTGCTGTAACGCAAAGCATCATTTTTTGGGGGCCAGTCCAAAAATGAAGCGAGAGCTTGGAAAGAGCAAGAGATGGGGGTCATATTTTGGCTACAAAAAGGCACTGACACAGTATAGAATGGCTCTGGGAAGGAATAATGGCAGCTGCCACCAATGCCGAAGGGCTGCTTAGGAGGCTGGGTCCAGATGGCCGCACAGAACAATACAACCAGATGCTGGTTTAGAACAACAGATAAAGAGGCCGAGCTCCCCCTAAGGATAGAGCCAACCTTAACAACCGGTTAATGAACGTGTTTCAGTCCAATCAAACGGGACAAAGAGAATCAGGCCAGGTGAGAGAATGGGTGCTCCGGGGCCCCGCAGCCAGAGAAACCTCCAGTGTGGTGCCTGGAGTATAGCATTTGTTGACTGACTGCTGATCACATGGAAGCCAAAAGGGTCCCTGGAGAGTGACTGCCAGATGGTCTGGTACCTAACAGAGAAGTCTTTGGGACTCAGACACGAGAGGGCCTTCTTCAGCCCTGGCCAGGGGCCAGGACAAGAAGCTCAAGGTCAGGGGCTTTACACTCAGAACTAATAATCAGAGGAACAACTTAGAGCAATATAGACCTTTGAAGTTTGCAAAGTTCTTCTTATGAAAATTCACTGAAGTAGACAGGGGCCACTCTGAGATTAAATGCTTTGGTGACAGTGACATAGCTAGTCAGCAGTCACCGCAGTCACAGCTAGTCACCGCAGCTGGGGTCCAGGCTGTCTGCTTCCAGATGAGAATCTGCTAAATGGACAGTGACGCCACCCCAAACCTCACATTCAAGTGTCAGCAATGGGTCTGGCAATTGATTAAAATAGCAGTGGTGTCAGGTCTCGATCTTCCATAAGAAAGAGGTGAAGGGTCTGAGTTCTTTGAGAAAAGTACCTAGTCTTCAGAAAAGTTAGGACAAGAAATACATTATTTTGTAACTCATTATCTTCTGCCTTTGTACTTTATTTTTTTTCCCCTTGATTTTTCTACTCAGAAAAGTTCTTTTTGAAAATTGCTAAATTTCCCATCTGTTTTCAAGGCAGATTCCATAAAGGGATGAGGATCTTAGAAAGGTTGGGAGTAGAGATTGTGACAGTGGCCATTTCAGGTCAGAATCCCTAAAATCATAGAGCTGGGGCAGATGGGGGGAATACTGGGAAAAATCTATGACTAATTATGCCAGAAAGAGTGGTTTTCCTACCATCTCTTCTCTTGAACTCATAGTATGTTAGACCAAGAGGAAGCCTTTGTGATCCATGTCCATCTTCTCATTTACTAAATAAAGAACCAAGCTCAATGGGTTAAGTTCCCTAACATCACTCGGCTAGGAAGTGGTGGAGGGGCAGATGAGAATCTGTGTCTCCTGACTCCTGATTTGCTACAGTTACTGCTATAATTTACAATTTAGATGCATAACACTGGCCTAACCCAGGAGATGGTAAATTTACCTATTGGGCCAAATCCCTCCAGCTACCGCTTTCTGTAAATAAAGTCTTATTGGAACACAGCTATGTTCACTATTTACATATGATCTACGGCTATTTTCCTGCAGCAACAACAGAGTTAATTAGTTGAGACAGAGGCCACACGGCCCTCGAAACCTAAAATGTTGACCATTGCTGGAAAAAGTTTGCTGACCGTTGGCCTACCACTGGCACATCTTGTCTTATTTTTTCCCCCTATTTACTTATCTATGCCTGGTTCTTCATATACAGTCACCCACTGTTTTCTTTTCTCTGTGCATATGTGCTAAGTCACTCCAGTCATGTCTGACTCTGTGCGACCCTATGGACTGTAGCCGGCCAGGCTTTTCAGTCCATGGAAACCCCATGGAGTGGGTTGCCTCCTCCAGGGGATCTTCCCAACCCAGGGATTGAACCCACGTCTCTTAAGTCTTCTGCACTGGCAGGTGGGTTCTTTGCCACCAGCGCCACCCGGGAAGCCCTTTCTTTTCCCTACTTCCCATCTTATACCAGATCCTCTTCACCCACAAGCCCATGACATACATAAAACTTCTATGCGTTGAGCAGTGGATCTGTCAGCTCCCTTTAGAGATTCATGGTTCACAGAGCACACGATGTCTGCGCCATCATCCTCCCGGGTGACCTGGAAGGTGACTGAGCTGCTGACGGTGAAGGTTTTGCCATTGGGATCTTCCTGTATTCGGGTAGATTCCCCTAGAGAGCAGAAACAGACACATGCACACACACACATAGACACAGAGTGGGCCCTACCATGCAGGGATTGTGGGCCCCACCATAGACATACAGATGGTGCATCTCGACTTAGACAGACTTAGGAAGTTGTGAAATGGATATGTACACACAGGGAGGATGGAGGCCCCAACACACACACACACATTCAAACACAAGTGTACACAGAGTATCTATCATTCCCTTCTCTTCTTCTACACCGTGGCTTATGTGCACACATACAGACAGACAGACATGTACCCCTCTCTCCCTCTCTCCTCCCTGCTGCCCCAGCACCACCTCCTCCTATTGCCCCCAAGGCAGGAGGAACTTACCATGGAGCTCTTGGTCACCCTTCCTCCAGGTGAGCTGGGCTGCAGGTTTGCTCCCAGAAGACTGACAGCTTAAGGTGGTTTTATCCTTTTCCCGTAATGATGACTTGTAGCCACTGATTATAGGCTTCTGTGGGATTCCTGCCACGAACAGGGGGTGGCCAGGATAGGAAGGAGAGGCACCCTCAGCTCTCCCTGCTGGGATGGACTCTCAGAGGGTTAGGATATCTGGGTTCTATTTTGGTTCCTGATGGGTAGAAGGCTAGAGAAATAATCTTCCTCTTTGATCTACTTCCTGAGGACCAGGAGGAAAGGCCACCCCAGAGGGAAAAGATACAGTGGTGGGAGATTTACTGTACCTGAGATGATACATGACCCAATGCAGTAAAGCACAACTGGGTGGCCACAGACATAGTGTGAGGCTCAGGGAAGCAAAGAAGGAAATTGAAACGTGGGGTCAAGATGAGAGCATGCAGACAATGAGGGTGCTTGTCTTGGAAATCAAAATCATACACTGAACATATTTCTCAGGTTTGTGTCACATCACACAGTTTTCGGAGGTAAGTGGAATAGACACTAGCATCCTTTTGTTACAAGTTAGGAAATTCAGGCTCAAAGGGAGTTAAAGATTTGTCCCAGAGCAAACAGTAAGTAAAGGAGAAAAGATGAGAATTACACTCAGCACACTTTGCATTTCATTACATTGCAATATTAATACAGGCTGAACTTTCCCAACATGCCTGGAGACTTGCTTGGCTCTAGGCTGCTTTAGAGGCCCACCCAGGGAGATCTGTTTGCAAGGAAGCACGCCGTGGAGACATCGGGGTTTGGGAGCCTCACCGAGCACGGTGACGAGGGACTTGGCAGTTCTCACGGGCATAGTGAAGATGGAGCAAGTGTATTCGCCCTCATCGGCCAGGGCCACGTTGCTGATGCTGATGCTGAGCTCATGGGGTGTAGACTTAACCAGCTGAATCCGATTATCTCGAAGGGCTGGGGGAAATCGTGAGAATTGGAAGCAAGACTTTTACTGGCACTTTTCATCTTTATCTTCCAATCCCAGGCCAGTTTTTTTTTTTTTTTTTTCTGAGAAAGGGTCTAGCATGGTTTGGGGCAGGGGAAAAAAAAAACAAAACAAAACTGCTCCTGAGTTTGAGCAGTCTTTAGGATATTCAGTCCCTTTCCTAGGCCCTTGGGCTCAGTAGCCTCAGAGATACTCAGAAAAGTAGATTGGATGTGTGGGCTACCTTGGGGCAAAACTGTCATCAGCTGTCTCTCCGGGCTCCTTTGGGGTGCCCTTTAGTTTGGGCAGGACCCTATAGGACCATGCATGACCTGGGTCAGAGCCACGATAATGAAGTTTCTCTGGAACCAGTGGAGGAGCCCATGGCCTGTTGATTCCCCAAATAGCTTCCCTTCATGTTTCTCAGCCTCTGGACTGCAGGGACATCTCCTCTCAGCTCTGCAGCCCCGTTCCTTAGCCCATGGGAGGGAGATAACTCATAGGACGCTACCTCTCTTCTCCCCAAAGTAGAGAGTCTGCTGGGCAGGGTTAGACCACTGTAGGGATGAGTCCTCATGGTCTTTCACTTGGCACTTCAGCACCACGGTGCCACCAGCCACCACTGTCTCATCAGATGTCCAGGGCTGACTGTCTGCAGGAGTAGAAGAGGGTTAGTTTCCAGACACAGTGCTGACCCCTCCACCAATTTCTGGGCTAAAGTCCACCTCATCTAATTATGACCATCCAAGGCCCACATCTCTGTATTCTTTTTAACACATCACGGGGGAGGGAATAGGGGTGAGGGTGGGGGTAGGGGAAGACAGACCTTATTTCCTCTTGCTTTGAATGCACAGAAAAACAGTCATTTGCTGAATGAACTGACAGGGCCACAAACATGGAGAGGAATAAAGGCACTCAAAATCTACACATATCATTCCACATGTGTCTTTTCTGATAGAGTGCTACCATTCACCTTTGAAAACACACATACAAATCTGTCATTCTCTTTTACCTTCCTGCCACCACCTAAATAGGAGAGCAGGAACAGGAGAAGCAATTGTAACTAATAATCCCCAAACTAAAGGTGAAGAAAAGGCCAAGTCGGCCCTTGGGTTACACATTCATTTACACAAGAGGTAGCTGATAAAACTGCAAAATAAACAAACAAAAAAGATTAAAAAAAAAAAACAAAAAAAAACAGGAACATTTGGACACAGACTTCTCAATTCCTCCAACAATAACTTCCCTTTAGTCATCAGCTCCCTTAACATATTCCTCTCGGTATCAGTGCTACCCACTTCCCAAATCAACATACAAACCCAACTCACCATCCTGATGTTATTTTAAAGAAGAATGGATTAAAGCTTTCCCTTTAATGATGGAGGGACATGGTTTCTAATCCCTCTCTCCTTAGTCAAGTTAAACAAAAGAAGATAATAAGATAATATACGGATGAGGCCTTTGAATCCAAATATACCTTCCAATCAGTTCGAGCTATGAGCCCCTCAGCCTGTGTGACACTTCCTTCCTTCACCCAATATTGTCCCATGTGCTCCCCAGCATGGACTGATTCCCAATATTGATTCCCTCATCTTCAGGAATGACTTCCTAGGACCCAATAGCTCTGACCTTCCAGCTCTGATTTCTGAAACATCCACACAATTTCTTCTATCCTGCTAAGTTATTTAACTAGCAATGTCATCTCTGATTCGGAAACAAAGAAACATACTTCCTACACTCCCTAATTGAGCAATTAAAAAAAATCCCCACACTCCCTATGGCACCAACCTTATCCCTACTTTATCTGCTTTCTCCTATCTTTCTTGGTCCCCAGAGTTGCATTTTCAAGGAGTATTCAATGAGCACTCCTGGCACAGAGGGGGCCCTGAGGAGTGAAGTGGCACCTGCCAGCGTTGAAACCAAGCACCAACAGCTCTGGGTGGCTGTCTCCAGAAGGGAGCCCAAAGCCTGGCTGGCAGTTTTAGCATTTAGAATCATAAAAATTAGGACGGACAGGGATCTTAAGGCTCATGGTATCAAATTCCCTCATTTTACAGATGGAGACAATGAGGCAATGTAGGTGAAGTGATTGCTTCAGATCATGCCGCTGATGGATGGTTCCAGTTAGGACTAGAATCCTCCTGACTCGCAAGGCAGTGCTCTTTTCTCTGGAATGCTCCTCAGGTAATCGCCTAACTTGAGAACTAAAACTACAACTCTGATATTAGCGAGCCAGAGACTGAGTGGGCTGAATAAATGTGGAAGTGACATATTCCTTAAATATTTCAATGGAAGGGTTGGAAAGTCTTTCATTTACTGCTCACCATATAGTGATTTTTGACTAGTAATCCCATTGTCCCTTTCCTTTTGAAGAATTCTACCTCAATCGTGTCCTTCCAGAACCTCTTTATTCTGCATAATACACTCCTCCCAGAATCATTTGATTTTTGGAAAAAGGTGTAGGGGAAACAGAGGTCTCTGTACTGGAGTGAGGGAAGGAGGAGTAGGTGCCAGAGAAGTTGGTGGTGTAGAACTAAGTACTAAAATGTCAGATGGAGAGGAGGAAGAGTTGTGTGGTAATGAGGGGAGTGAGCACACGGGGTGGAAGCAACATGAGTGAGAGATGATTTGAGAATGGCTGAGGGAACTGAGGGACATTGAGATGAGGGGGCCTGGATTCTCACCTTGACTGGCCAGCATGTCAGGGCTGCTCCAGACTGTGGAGCTGATGGCCTCGTCGAGTGGAGCCAGAGTTCCCAGCTCCAAATTCTGCTCTTGCCAGTAGCCTGGGGAGAGAGTCTCCATCAAGGATGAGCCCTACATGTAAGCTGCTATAGTTTGAGATCTGTACTTTCGTCGCTGGGGATGGGGGAGAGGACTGGCCCCTATGAAAAGCACGTTCACCAGGGTACCTAAGAGAAGGTGGTCTTCTCACAAAGGGGAGAGATTAACTAGAGTCTTGAGAAAGGAAGTGAAGTCCTTGTTTGAAAGGGTGAATTAAGGAGGATGCTAAGCTTTAGCAGTCAATCATATAAGGTTAGAACCAACAGTGAGCTTAGAGATCGTCGGGTCCAGTTCTTCCAGTTCACAGAAGAGGACAATGAGGCCCACAAGGGTAAGAAGTGAGTTGGTGAAGGTCATACAGAAACATGAAAGATAACAAAGACTCTTCATTTCTGATCCAGGATTCTTTCTGCTACACCATATTCTCTACTAAAACAATGGCAGGTTTAATAATTAGAAAATTCCATTTAATCCTTTAAATAAACGAGTTAAATAAGCATATTGGTATTATCATTTCTACCTCACAGAGAGGAGACAGAATGACGTGACTTGCCCAAGGTCCTACAAACAGAAGAACAAAGACTAGAAATTAAATGCCTGCTTCCAAAGCCCAAGCTCTGTTTCAAGGTAAAACCCTCAGCACTGAAGACAAGAGACCACAGTTGGGGCTGAAAGTTGCCCCACGCCTTCCCAGATTGTTACCTTCTATCCAGAGTTTAGATTCTCAAGTTCTCCTCCGCCCTCAGTCCCACCCACCACTTTATATCACTGACTCTGCTCCCTCATCTGGCACAACACACGCCCAAGGCCTGAGTCACGGCTCTCTTCCTAAACCCTTTTGTGAAGTAGTGTACAGTGTCCGTGGCCTATTCCCCCAACTCAACCTGAGAGGCAGAGGGACAAAGAAATCAATTCGCAGAATCTTTCCAGGATCGCCCGTCGGAAGTAGCCAATCACGTACGCAAAACTCCGTGACGTCATCGGCTGCTGAGCAGAGTGCGGAGCTGCTCCTTGTCCCGGGGCCGGAGTCCCGGCAGAACTTCGCCAATCGTCAGCTCCTCGCGCCGGCTCCGGAGCCAGCGGAGGTGGGGGTTGGGAGAGGAAAGGACGAGAAGAGGGTGGTGGGACCAAGGTAGATGGGTGGGGGTGGGGTGGGGAGGGTACGGGGTGGCATGGGTGGCAGGCCAAAAAGAGAAGTGGGAAATGGGCTTAGGGTCCACGAGAAGAAAGGGAACGAGGGAGAGATCTGCCGAATCAAAGGGAAAGGAGGGTGAGGGACCGGAGGGCGTGGGGGAGGGGAGAAGGGAGACAGATGGGGGAAGGGAGAGGATGTTAGAAGGAGTCCTAGCCTCCGGAGAGGGCTCTAAAGACAGCTTCGGAGACGCCGTTGCTCTTCAGTCTTTCTCAGACATCCTGCAGGAGTTTGGAGACTTGACTCTACTCCGGAAAAGGAGAAGCACTGATGCCCAAATGGGGAGAGGGGTACAACAGAGAAAAAAGTATCTGTAGCAGGTAGAAGTCGACAGGAGAGGGGACAAGGAAAGTGCTGACGAGGAGAGGCAGAAAAGATGAGGCTGGGAGAAAGGCGGCCAGGATGAGGTCGCCGAGGGTGCTCAGAGCCTCACCCTGGGGTCCAGGCTCTCACTCTGCTGTCTTCTGTGGACCTCAAGCATGGAGGCAACTGGAAGTTGGTGAGTGTTTCATGGTATTTTCCAAGTAGTATGTTTGTGGGTCCTTCAGTGGGAACCCAGATTGGTTGTGCTAAAGCTTGGCATGATGGAGGGACAAGGAAAGCCAGAGAGGGGTCAGTGCTCAACCCCACAGTATTGGTACCCAGTATACAAAGTAAGCACTAAACAGACCTTTGCAATGGAGAAAATAGCCTTCTCTTACTTTGGCATAAAGGCTTTGAGTTTTCAGAGTGGACTTCCAACCACGAATTCATGTCAAAACAACCTTGAGAGAGAGGCCGCCAGATAGGGTCTCTTTCTAGAGGTCTGAAGAGGCTCAGTGACCCACCTACAGGCACACAAATAGGGCCCCTTTCAAGGGTCCTCTGTCTCCTGCTGGTTGGTGCTCTTAAAGCTTTTTCAGCAGCTTCTCTTTCTTACAACGTTTCAGCCCACTGTATTGCAATTTTCTTTAGTTATCAGCCTCCTTATCTAAACTTTGAGTTGGTAAAGAGGGCAAGAGCCTTCCCTTTTTCATCTTTGTGTCTTCAGTACTTAGCCTATCATGGGCCCTCAGTACATTTAATTGCCTCTAGTAATTCATTCAGTCACAATTGGCACTCTGCTATGTCCATTCTCACTCAGGCAGAGCATGTCTTCTGTCCAAACAGCATGGATTTAGACTTCATTCTATTGCTCCTTATTTCATTTGTGCTGTTTTCGGCCTTCTCCTCCGTTGCTTTTTTCCTTGCTTACATTACATTCATCCCTTTCCTCTTCCTGCATTTTGCTGGCATTTTTTTTTTTTTCTGCATAGGATGAATAAGTGAAACGATGATGTTGGTCATTCAAACCAGACTGAATTGTTTAGTTGAGGGGTCTGATAACTAAACAAATAATCTCTAATAAATGGCATGTTGGGGATATGCTTGATATATTGTCTCTGTAGGTTTATAAGGAACTCAGTCTGGTTTGCTATGTTTTAAGAAACTGATTAAGAAATAGCTCTTTTTTTTTTTTTTCCCTGCGAGGGGTGATATTTTCCCCTTTAATTCTCCAAAGTACTTATGATCCCCTGTCTCCTCTTGAGAATTGTCTGTTAATATGCCTGAAAGTTTTCTTGCTGTTTTTATAAAACTGTACACCTGTAATGATAAATTCTGAATAGCCACTCTCCTGGGAGCAGATGAGTGATTATATAATGTTATTCATAGAAACATGGATAAGTGGCAGAAATTATAACCTGGATTGTGAAAGCCTTGTTCTTTGGATTTAGATCTTGCCAATCGTTTATGACATCAGCATAAATTCCCTCAATGGGTTCAGTCTGGAAAGAACTTAAGAGAGTGCTCTGAAAAGGTGGCATGCACTTTGAAGTGGAAATAGTGACAGTTCTCTTCAGGCAGGGTCACTGGAAGGAAATGTAGACTTTGAGACCATAAGCCCATTAGAAAGGGGAGGCCCAGGTTACTCACGTAGAAAAACTGATAGAGAGAGCTCCAGTCATATAGGTCATGTTGTTTCCCTGCTTAGAAACCTTCGCTGACTTCCCATCGTCTGCACATAACATCCAGATTTGTTAGCCTAGCTTACAAGATCCTGCGGTTTGATGCCAATATGCCTTTCAGCTTTGTCTTTTCTTTACTTCACTCAGCCCATATCCCAGACATATGATGCTATTTGGAATTCTTTCTGTAAACCCTTTGCTTTACAGCCAAGTTCACTTTCCCACAGTCACTCTGTTGATAATGCCCTTCACCCATCTGCACACATCTAAGCTCTAACCATCCTTAGAAGCCTATTTGTTTGTGGCACTTCCTTCAAGAAGGTTTCCCTGATTGCCTCAGGTGGAAATCATTTCTGATTTTGTTGTTGTTGTTGTTACATTTTATCTGCTTTTCTTAAATTACACATCAATCTTTACTTTGAGCTAAAAGTTTGGCTTCCCTTCTAAATTATAATAATTCTGCAGGTAGTGTTGATATCTGATTCATCTCTATATCTGGTACCAGCCCTATTACAGCATATTGCACTTAGAAGGTGCTTAATAAATATTTCCTTAATAAATGAATCAAAGATGTTGAACATCTTCAGTTGGGGTAACTAAGTTCAACATATGCCTGTGAAGAGGAAAGAGCAAATCAAACAGGCTAGGAAGAAATGAACCAAGGAAGACGGTCGATATTGCAGAGGCTGAAGCTCTAGAAGGTTACAAGATGGGGGAGAGGGGGGTGGATCTCTATTTATTGATTACCTTCTATGTGTCATGATCCAAGCCAAGTGCTCTGTTTTCATGATTCCAAAATAACCTGTGTATATGTGTTAGTCACTCAGTCGTGCCCAACTCTTTGGGACCCCATGGATTGTAGCCTGCCAGGCTCCTCTGTCCATGGTCTTTTCCAGGCAAGAATACTGGAGTGGGTTGCCATTTCCTCCTCTAGGGGATCTTCCTGATCGAACCCAGGTCTCCCACTTTGCAGGCAGATTCTTTACTGCCTGAGCCACCAGAGAAGCCTGAATAACCCTTTAATAGACATTAGTATGCATTATTGGAGAAGGCAATGGCACCCCACTCCAGCACTCTTGCCTGGAAAACTCCCATAGACGGAGGAGTCTGGTGGGCCGCAGTCCATGGGGTCGCTAAGAGTCGGACAAGACTCAGCGACTTCACTTTCACTTTTCACTTTCCTGAATTGGAGAAGGAACTGGTAACCCACTCCAGTGTTCTTGCCTGGAGAATCCCAGGGATGGGGGAGCCTGGTGGGCTGCCATCTATGGGGTCGCACAGAGTTGGACACGACTGAAGCGACTTAGCAGCAGCAGCAGTATGCATTATGTTAAGGATGAGTTAACTAAGACTCAGAAAATTTAAGTAACTTTTCCATATGATAGATCCAATAAGTACTGAGATAGGGCAGCCTTTAAACTTAGATATCTCTGACCACAAAGCCCAGACATTTTTTTGCACATCTTCACTACACTGCCTCCCATTGTAGAAGCATGTGCTTTGTGTGTGTGGTGGGGGGCAGAAGGTATAGTTGGAAATATTCCTTCCTGCATTGCTAGCCAAGGTTTGTTCACCTAAACAATATTCACAACAGTCACCTGCAATACGATAAAAATTAACAGTGTGGCAAGTTGGAAGTGGGAGCTTGTGGTGTTGGTATGATTTATACTGACTGAGTTATATTTTCAATTGGATTCCTTAATGCATCTTCATCCATACCTTTGGGGGCTCGCCTCAAGGAGCTGGGATGATTCTTTAGTTAAGCAAGCAATAGATGTGTCTGGTTAAAATAGAATCCCTTCACATTTTCATAGCACTCTGGCTCTAGGCTATGAACTAAGATTGCCTTCTGGTTTGCTCTCAGTTGTCTGGGGCTGTTCTTAATGCTTGGCCTATTTACCCATGAGATCCAGTATCTTCAGGACTCCCAGCATTTTAAAGGACAAAGTAGCCCTTTCACTCTGATTCCTTCTGAATGACTGTTCATACTAAGAGGAGCAGAGGTGGGAACTGGAGACTTACTAATGTGCTTTTTAAAGCATACATTGACACCTGTGATTCTGTCTTTCACCCTTAGTACAGGGCCTTACACATAGTTAAGTACTCAATAAATATTTATTGAATAAATACATGAGTAACTGAAATGAATAAAAATGTATTATGTTTCCAATTTAAGTGATGATAGTAGGGAAGTTTATGTGCTTAAAGTTTATTGCTTGGTTGATGTATTTTCCCTGCCCTGTCTGTTTTGGGAATCCACACTGCATGGGCCTTAGGGCCATATATAAAGTCACAGGCGCACATTTGGGACAGTGGGACAAGGGAACAGAGCTCCCCTGCATAACCACTGCTGGCCTTGCAGTGCTTGGGTCCAGAGCTCCACTTCCCAGATTATAGAGAACGCCAGCTCCTTGAGTAGGAGTTAATGGTGATGGTGATGGTAATGGTGATGATTCAGCATTTCTCTAACTCCAGAGTTAAAAATATTCTTCATCCCAGCCTACTTGTTATTCCTCACGACTACCGTGGCAGGTGGGTGGAGGAGTGTTATCTCCAAGGGAAAAACACCCTGGGGGCTGTGGCCCAGAATGCTGAAGGGACCCACTTTTAGGATTTCCCCACCCCCATTGCTGGGCTCCCCGGCCAGGTGATCTCACTCTTGATTCTTCCCTGACCCTAGCTATGTAGTGGATTCTTACATGTATTTCTGTCACACTGAAAGGAGTGGCCATGACAAGGTCAGAACTAGAACTCAGTGCCTGCATCCTTTCCTTATGCCCAGAGCCATATTTTTCTTTAATAGTGAATGTCTGCTTCTGCATTTGGAAGAAAGTGGACCAATCTCATCTGAGGCCCGATTTAATCCATAACTCCAAGATTTGGGAAGGGAGTTACTTTGACCTGCGTAGCTTTAGAGCATAACATCCTGATCACAAAGAACTCTAAACTTCATTTCTCATGCTTGCTCTTGGGTTGCCAGGAATTCTGTTACTTCTGCAGAAGTCACTGTGTAATTTTCTAGTCGAAGACTTTGAGGGCATGAGTGTCAAAATGTTCTCTCTCACTTCCTGCTCTACATTCCTTTTTAACTTTGTCTTCCCCAAGTCCCCAGTTCGCTTCTATTCCCAATATTACAGAGCAGTCAGATGAAAGAAAGCTGGGGCCATAGAGGTAAGAGTTATTTTGTCATCATGGCTTGTATGTTTTTTCAAGTGTACTTCCTTCCCTTCCTGTGGCTCCTCAGGGCAGGCTCCTGTCCCCTCACAGGCAACATGATCCCCTAATGGATCTCCTCACTCAGCTCAGGTATGCTCCAGCTCACATCCACTTCAGAGCCTCAGAGCTCAGTCACGCTTCAGCTGCCTGCCTCCTGATCGGCCTCCTCTCCGGCTCACTGCCCCCGCCACCCTCTCTCTGGCTGGGCTGCTGAGACCTTAGCTTCTCAGTGTTCCCTCCCTCCCTCCATTATTTCTATTGTTGTCTGGCTTTCCCTCCTGGAGTCTTGTTTATCTACTTTCTCTCTGGCTCCCAACAGCCTCTTGGCCCAAAGAAGTCACTACTCTTTGGGAGTGGCTTTACTCTCCCTGGGGCAGGGGGCGTACAGGATATAAGTCAAACTGGATGGTGAACAGGATGGGGAAGAGCACCTTCACTGTAAGGAGTCTCTAACATGCTGATTAGCCACCATAGCTTGGTAAAGTGTAGCCAAGAGAACAAGGGATCTTTACAGAACGAGGGGTCTTATTCTGTTAGGTGATCCAAGAGACTTAGCTTTGGAAGGGACGACTCTGGGCTCAAACAGGCTTATTATTGTAGGCTGGCAGACACCTTTTGGCTGCATCCTAAGCAGTTATTAGAAATGAAAGGCTTTTGTTTCCTGGTGTTGAAATGGTGTGGCACTTAGCTTTTCCAGGCTGAATGAGGAGGAGGGGATCTTTAGGGTAGTTGGCTAGTTGACTAGCTTGCCTGCAGAGGGCGTGAGGTTGAGGTTAAAACAAAAAGCATATTGTGTTGTTAACCCTCTTTTCACTAAAAAACAAACAAAAAACAGTTATCCCAAATGTTTTCCCGTATCCAAGTGTTTTTTTTTTTAAAAACCCCACGTTTTAAGATGCCATGAGTATCTATGTCTGTTCGCTAAAGCCCTGCAATCAATTTGCATGTTCTGGTCATTTTCTACTGACCCCTACTGGCCAGAAGTGGTTACTCCCAAGATAGTTTTGAGTCTTCCAGAGGAGAATGTAACTGATGTCTTTTCTGACTCCACTACCAAAGTTCAGTAATTCCTCACCTTCTTTTCTTGCATCTCATTCTTCCCAAAATATTTTCCCGTCTATGATTCTTAGGTTTCCCTAGTGGCTTAGATGGTAAAGAATCCACCTGCAATGTGGGGGACCTAGATTCAATGTCTGGGTTGGGAAGACCTCCTAGAGAAGGGAATGGCTACCCACTCCAGTATTCTTGCCTGGAAAATTCCACGGACAGAGGAGCCTGGCAGCTTACAGTCCATGGAGATGCAAAGAGTCAGACACAACTGAGTGACTTTCACTTTCACTATGATTCTTCGTGACTTTCACTATGGTTCTTTTCAGTTCAGTTCAGTTCAGTTCAGTAGCTCAGTCGTGTCCGACTCTTTGCGACCCCATGAATTGCAGCACGCCAGGCCTCCCTGTCCATCACCAACTCCCGGAGTTCACTCAAACTCACGTCCATTGAGTTGGTGATGCCATCCAGCCATCTCATCCTCTGTCATCCCCTTCTCCTCCTGACCCCAATCCCTCCCAGCATCAGAGTCTTTTCCAATGAGTCAACTCTTTGCATGAGGTGGCCAAAGTACTGGTTCTTTTAGAGTTGATAAAAATCCCAAGTAGTTTCTAGTGCACACTTTCTGTTTTAAAGACGAAAAAACCAAGGTTCACAGAGGCTTAGAAACTTCTAAGTGTGGTCACACAGACAGTTAGTGGTAGCTGGGTTTATAACCGCAGTCTTCTGTTCTCATTGTCAGTCCTGTGCACTAGCTAATTTGGAAGTTACCATTTAGTGTGACTTTACTTCCAGTGACATCCACTCTTCCTGCTTCCCATCTCCCTCTGCATTGCTGTGAGGAACCCTAGGACTCTGGACCTCCAGGGAAGTCAGTCTGCTAAATGCTGGGCAGGTTAGAGAAGTTGGGGTGAAATGAGGAAGCAGAAGGTGCGGATAATGTCCCCCTACAAATGTCACCATCTTCCTGGCAGATTCCGATTCTTAGAGGAGGCTATGGGGCTGAAGCCGCTTCCGTGCCCTTAGGAATTAAAAGGGTGATGAGGAGGGTGGGCTGTGTGAGTGTTAGCATCTGTGTGGAGAGCTGGTGGATGCTAACCTGATTGTGATGTGGGAGACAGAGACTAGAAGGGAGAAAGCCGCAGAGGAGCTTATCCTATTCTTGAGCTAGTGACAGAAAAAATCTGGAGGCAGAAGTGGGCTTGCAGTAGGCTGAGGGGGGGCCCTCAGAGACTTAGTTAAGATTCTGAGGAGCAGAGACTGGGAAGTGGGTGGCAGAGAAGGAGGTGGGGACAGCTGTTGCTTTGATTTGCTATTGAGTCAGTGTTCTCAGTGCATTAGCACTGGGAGGGAGCCCCGGGCTGGCCCCCAACACAAACAAGCCCCTCTGGAGCCAACACGGTGTTGTAGCAAGAACTGCAGTTGGGAGACAAAAAAGGAAGGGGATCTAATCCCAAAAGAGCCCCTCCTTTGCCTTAGCTCCTGCCTTCCAGGACTGGGCTGTGTGTTCCAGACAAGCATCTAGTGTTCTGTACTAAGACGCTGGGTAGGGTTGATGAGACACAGCAGAGTGGATGGCTTTGTAAGAGCTGCTGGGAACACAGGTTCTGTGCAGGGGGTTGACTCTCACCATTTATTTCTCAAGCAAGCCCCTAAGGTCGGGCATGCAATCACTCCAGTTGCTGACAGCCTTGAACCATTTTAGAAGCATCCTTTCACCCCCATCTCCTCATTCCCTTCTCACCATGTTCACATCCTCAGAAAGCAGGACAGATATGACCTGGGTCTGTGTTCTAACGCAACAGAGAGTCAGGAGGCCAGATTTTGAACTCTTAGATGTCCCTTGAGCCAAGTGCAGGCACTTTATACCCTTTCTCTAAGTGTATGTAATTGCTCTCACACATCTGTAATAGAATTGGGGAAAAATCGCCCCATCTTAGGAAAGTACTTAGGAAAGGAAACATAACAGAGTCAGTGTGGAGTAAATGAAAGCATAATTAAGTTTAACTTGTTGGAAAATATGTTTGCTGCTGCTGCTGCTAAGTTGCTTCAGTCGTGTCCGACTCTGTGTGACCCCATAGACGGCAGCTCACCAGGCTCCCCCGTCTCTGGGATTCTCCAGGCAAGAACACTGGAGTGGGTTGCCATTTCCTTCTCCAATGCATGAAAGTGAAAAGTGAAAGTGAAGTCGCTCAGTCGTGTCCGACTCTTAGCGACCCCATGGACTGCAGCCTACCAGGCTCCTCCATCCATGAGATTTTCCAGGCAAGAGTACTGGAGTGGGGTGCCATTGCCTTCTCTGGGAAAATATGTTTAGCCATGAGAAAATAGGAACTGGGAATGGGCAGGAAAGCCCAGGAACACTGGGGAGAAGTAAAGAATAGATTCCCTAAGGAATATTCATCCAGGTGCCAAAGCCTGGCTCCTAATTGTCCAGAGCCACAAAACCTGTTTGAACAGATGAATGAGTTCCCTTCTCAACAGGCTGTATCTTATTCTCCTTTGCTGTTAATGTCGCACTGTAGATAGTTTAGGCTGATGGCTTGGTGTGGTGGGATAACAATGCTGTGAAAAAGTTTTAATTTGTTAGAAGTCAGGCAAGAGAGCATTCTGGCTCTCTGCCGGCTCTCATTTTACTGACTTGTTTTTACTGTTTCCCTTCACTGGGTGATCAGAGTCAGGGTGTGGATGACAGGTTCAGGGCAGTGATTAGGAGCATCACATGGAGAGAAAACTGCTCTGCTCTGCACACCCACACTGCTCTGGGTCCCCCTCTTCCGCCAATCCCAGCTGAGATTTAGTCTCTTCCCTTCACTTTTCTCACCTAAAAATGTATTTTGCAGCAAGTGGCACATTATTCAATTAGCCTTATTTTGTGCCTTCCTGGGAATTTAGCTGTTTTGTGAGACAGATACATTCCTCCAAGCCCACAGACATCACAGTCCCTGAAATGGCCATTAATTCTGCCATCCCAAAGTTCTCCTCCTCTCCTTAAACTATCATTGAGTGTCTCATCTTTAATGTGGATGTACATTCGATTCTGTTCCCCAAGATGCATGTATATTCCGATGCATATATATTTCAACCTGGTTACTCTCTTTCCCCTTCAGCATGTGTGTCCCTCAACACACACACGATGACTAGTTTTCACTCTTTGTATCTCTGTTTTCCTTTTTTTTTTTCTGTCATAAACACAGCTTTTCTTATGACCCAGATACAGAGCCCTTTTCACAAGCCCGTTATTAATCAGAACCCCTTACGTCCATCCAGCAAACCATATGGTTTAAACTCAGAGATTCTCCTCAAAGCAGAATTCAGAATCCTGCTCAGACTCCCCAGGAGAGGGCCAGAATCCTCTTCTCCCCAGGGCTGAGCTTAGTCCATCTGTCACTGACACTGGACTCCAGGGCTTGGAAACCAGAAGAGAGCTGGCATGAAGCAGCAATTGAGGATAAATGAGAATGTGTGAGGCCCATGGGCTAGTGATGGTGGTTTTTATATTTGTTTGAGATTATAGGATGAGATGAGTGGAGGAAATATATGTGTTTGAAAAGATCTCATCCTTAAGAACTAGAATAAGAACTAGTAAGAACAAGTGAGTCCAGTTGTCTCACTGGTTTGTTTACATTTGCTGAGAGACAAATGATTAGGAGCAGATGGTAAAACAGTCCTCTCATTTTATGATAATGAAAAAACTTTGCTCTTCAAAGACTGACCCAGGCTAGGCTAAGTCTCAAGTAACTTGTCATCTAGGTATTTGTTAGACTCTTGCTGGGTTTCCAAGGAGGGTTGGGTTTTAAGTTAGAAACTCAATAAACCAGTTCACCTTCTGAAGCTTTTTCACTCTGAGGCTTTGGCTGGAATTCTAGAATCCAAATTGGAAGTAAAGAGCTAGATCCCAGAAGAACAAATGAAGGCAAGAAGCAAGGATCTGCATATTCCCAGTAAAACCTGGTGTTGGAAGGACTAGTTTTCCATTCTACCTTGCTGATATCTGTAGCTGTGTGAAGGAAGTAGAGGGCTAAGTAGTGGTTAAATTAGAGATGAATGGCTGAGATACCAGCCTTCATTTCTTTTTTTTTCCCCTAGGGCGAGGTGATACATCTGACCTTTCTTGACCCTGAACTGGAAGTAAATGAGCCAAAGGTGCTTATAATTAGCAATCAATATACAATTAGTGTAGGTCTAGCTGGGGTAAGGAAAAATGAGTCCTGAGAGAAAATAACATTTTAGTTCTTTATGTTATTTAGCTTTCTTACCATTCTCCTGGAGACCTCTGGGCGAAAGATGGAGAGAGATGAGAGGGTTAAAGAACCCCAGAGGTAAGCGCTCACACAGAATGATACACATATTGAAAAAAAGCTGGAATCTCTGCATTAGAATCCTTTCAGAAACATGTCTGCTCTTTATGAGAACAGGGGGCTCAGGGAGATGAGTAGATGCGAGATACTCCAGCTGTTACCATAACCCTAATTCTGTCTTCTTGAAAGCTCACTCATGGAGATAAATCACTTCCATTACCTGTCCTTGAGGAATGAAATTTCTCCTTGTTTCAAATAAGGAAATGGAAGGGGGGTACTGGAAATTAATTCTGGAAACCTGTCTCTCCAGCTTCACTCTGTATAGGTCATTCATAAGTGTTAACTATTATATGAACTATTATGCAAAACTGACGGGGGAAATCATCATTGAGGGGAAGAGAAGCTTGTACAGCTCTGATGTGATGGGAGGAACAGGCTGTCTAGTCTCAGACTGGCAGGGGCTGAGCATTCTTGGCTCCTTGCTGCACTTGACGTCATCAGCTTATTGGCAGATCACCCAAAAGAGTAGCAGAGTCCAGTTTAAAGATGCATCTTCTGAGATATGGCCAAGGACTTGGACTCTGGGATAAGATGGTTACATTAAGGCCATTTAGTCTATCCGAGATGGTTATAATGATGAGGAACATGAGTCATGGATTTGGTATTTATTTTCTATGCCTCTCCCATATTGCATTCTTCTATTATCTATTCTGAGGAGCCAACCTAGATATTGTCTTTGTGTTTACTGCTAAGGCCAAGGGGAAAGGGACAATGAGTATCATGACAGGACAGTTTGGGTTGGTTGTCAGGCTCAGAGTGGTGTTAAGAGGTGTGTGCTCATAAACTGAGTAGGACGCATTTCGCATTCTACATGTATGGTGTATATGGGGTAACTGCACATGAGCAATGCTGTCTCAATCTAAGCCATGACTGTTTGTAGTTCTGTTTTAAATCTATGAGTCCATGTATGGCAAAACATCTGGTTCTTTTGAGGCCATTTGAGGTGACTGTAGGCCCTCATCTCCTGAACATTGCAAATAACACTTTTCCGCCTCAGAATTATTTGTTTTTTCTGTCCCCTTCCTACAGGTGATTAGGCGGTTATGGAGACTCTCCAGATCTGGTCTGGTTCCCCTCTTGCTGGTAGAGCCAGTCAGGAATCATAGCCAAGATCATGTGTGTGTTTGTGGTAGGAGGAGGGAAATCCCATCCCCGTTTTGAGGGCTGCACTGTGGAAAATAAAGAGATTAGGAATTTGGATGGGGAGCAGGACCACGGAGAGCAGCAAGAAGAGCCTGGAGTGTCCCCGTCAGGGGCTAGCACCATGGAGAGCTCAAAGCACCTGTAGTTTGTTCCACAAAGAACAGTAAAACCCGGATCATGGGTTAAGGCAGCCAGCTCGAAAACAATCAAACGAGAAAGAGCAGACATCAGGGTTTCTGCTAGGATCACGCCACACCCATCATTTGCTCTCAAAGGCCTTTTCAAGTACTTTGTTTGAACCTACCACACATGCAACCCAGAGATGGTGCTAAAAAAGTGAGGACCGCCACTGGACTGAGTTTGTCAACATAAGCCTCAGTAATTATAGAAATTACATAAGAATCAGTGGTAGTGGAGAGAGTTTTGATTTGCTGCAACCAATTATGAATGACATTTAGAGTATCTTTAAATGTGGGAAACAGTGCCACAAAGCCTGTGTCTCCTCAGAGACACTAGACATAAGGAAGCCAAAATGTGTATTATCGTTAGGTATGGTATGGGACCCGGAGAAGGAAATGGCAACCCACTCCAGTATTCTTGCCTGGAAAATCCCATGGACAGAGGAGCCTGGTGGGCTACAGTCCATGGGGTCGCAGAAGAGTGGGACAGGACTTACAGACTAAACAACAAACAAAGGGCATGGCATGTATCAGTCAAACACTCTAAGGCACCCCAAATTGATGTGACCAGTCCAATCCTGATCATACATGGAAAAGCATAATGGATTATGCCTTGTAAAAAGGGTATTGTCCTCAGGACTGAGAGGTCTTTGTGTTAGTTGGGAAATTTGGCCACTCTCTTTAGACTTAGGGAAATTTTGGTAAAGGGACAGATAGCTCTCTTTCAGTGCTTATTGCTTCAGTGAAGAATATATAGCTTTAATGAGCTTATATTTTGTAAAAAAAAAAAAAAAAAAAAAACTCAGCCGTTTCATGTGTTCAGGACTCTTATCTCGGTGCTAGAATGGATGGATCTCCTTGTTGTAACAGTGTTGGATTGGGTTTCTACTTGGGTTGTAAAATCCCTGAGCATCAGCTGGTTCTGAGCTGATAAAAAATCATCTCTACTGCTGCTTCTAGAGGAAGAGGCAGGTCTTTGACTCCAGCCTGGTTCTTCCCTATTTTTCAGTTAGATGGAGTATTTGCTCTTAATTTGACTGAGTTATTAGGGACCTGAATCTTTTTCTGATGGCTTGCTTTTCCAGGCTTTTTTTTTTTCCTAGTGGTTTGTTTCTCTCTTATCTCTTATAAGCATTCTCATGAGGACTGCTATTCTCAGAGTTTATGGATGGGTCTCTAGGACATGACCTCATCCAGGAAACAAAATGTTCCAGTGCATAGACCTATAGCCAGTGATGAAACAGGAAGTGTTAACTTGTAGCATAAAAGATGAAAGGAGAGATATAATTACCAAAACTTTCAAATACCCTGGCTTTTTCATTCAGTAGTCAGTTAGGAACTGGTGCATTCTACAGCTTGCATTCATGGAAAACCTGGAGCCTAGATTACCATTCTTCAGTAAAATTCCATTACTGAGAAATAGATGACAAAAAAGGGATTGTTGAGTTGGTTCTGTTGGAGTAGAAAACAACAAAGAATGTGACTAGCTTCATCCCCCGGGGTATAATTTCTCTGATGATAACTGTGAGGGTTTTTTCCTTAGGTTATTTTTTGTGACCTAAGGACAAGAAGCTTTTGATTCCAGTATATATTATTTGGACTCCAAGAAAGCAGCGATGGCAAGGGGTACCAAAATCACTTGTAAGAATTTTCAGAGCAATGGTACAACGACCTGGTCTGCTGTTTCAGAGTGACCAGAACACCAAAAAGATGCCATCTGTGGAATTTTATGGCTGCAGAACTATGAGTCATTCTTCAAGTAAATAGTGACTGTCTCCAACAAGGCACTGTTGAAATTAGATTTGGACCTCCTTTCTTGCTCAGTTGGAAGAGGAGAGAGAGGAAGAGAGAGAACAAGAACCTAAGGATAGTGAACTGTCTCATTTATTGTCAGTCTAGGGTAGAGGATTTCAAACTGTATGTAGCAGAACCTCTGTGCCTTAAGGATTAGGGGAAGTATAGGGAAGTCAAGAAGAAGGGCGAGAGGGTTTCAGGTCTTACTTCTCTGTTTCAAAAAGAGTAATTTTCCTTTGATCTGTTTTATTTATTTGATAAAGAACCTTCACATGTTTAAAGATAAAAGTGAGAAAACCACTGTGCCAGAAGAAACTACTGAGCCCAGCAGTGCCGCCGAGCCCCAGGGAGAGCTCAGGACAGAGTCTTTGGTGTAACTGCTGGAATAGGCAGTTGATATGTACAGCTTGGGTCCCACATCAGACAGACTGGTTCTGTATGGAATTAACTAAACTCTACGCTACCAGCGTCTCTCTGATGCTTCCAGCTTCTCTGTGCCAGAAAATGCCACATCTGAAGGGAGAGCATCTCCTTCCCAAGGATTCCCAGCTGCAACTGGGAAGAGAACAGAACGAGAACAGCTACAGCTGCAACCAGGAAAAGAAACTGGGTGCAGTAGGTCTGCCAAGCAGATCCGTGGGCAGCTCTAGAGCAAATGCCTGCTGGACTTCTCCGGCACATTGGGCATGATCTCTACACTGGGCAGCTGGCCAGGGGGCTGCAGAATGGACGGCAGTGGACAGAAGGTCATTGGGAAGGGAAAGATGTTCATGTGTGAGGCAGTACACTCCAAGGTTAAACTGCTGTATCTTGATCTGAAGGAAAGGGAAGCTGTCCACCTGTCAGTTTCTGTACCAGATCAACTCACAGAGTGCTGGAAAAAATTTGAAAAAGGAGAACCAAGGGACGTTGGTCACAGTGTTGAATGTCGAACAGCTCACCAGAGACAACCACAGGATACATTAAGTTCACGGGCCTTGTAATCCCCCAAACCTGGAACTCCCAACTTCTGCCAACACTAGTGAAAAACTGTGAGAAGGAAGGGGCAGGTGGCTCACTCAGAATGTCTAAACCATTCCTGAGTTTCGAACCACAGCACTAATCGTCAGGTTCAGATAACTATTGTTGCCCTTCTCCAGCCTCAATCCCTGTTCAGTCTGATGAAATCTTAAAAAGTGTATGCTGTACTCCAGGGAGCTGTGTGTGCTGCCACTGAGCTCCCTGCCCAGGGCCCTCAGGAACCCCAAGTCAGGGGTCCTAGACACACCTTCTGTGTGAGCCTGGGCAGAATGGTCATCAGGACCGCCACCCTTGAGTATTAAATCTGTAGACCTGCCTCCCACATCAGAGTAGGGCTGTTCTGATCCCGAAGCTAGGAAGTAGAATTAGATAGAAGATGGTACATGGTCATGTCTCTTCTGCATCAGTGCATCCTGAGACATTACAACCAGACATATGTCCACTGTCAGGACAGACGATGCTCTAGAACGACAATGATGCTTGATTTGACTCTTTTTTTGGGAACAGATCTTCTAACCCATCTCTAAATTCTCAATCCCTCCTCCAGACATTCTTTCTCCATTCAAAATTTATTGGCTTCCACTCTTCCGTCAAGCCACTGCTATGAGAGGTATATATATATTTAGAAGGATAAAGCATTTCTTTTCCTCTAAATCTTAAGCCTGAGTAGGGGCTGAGCCCCCAAATTCAGGACTAAGAAAGAAGAGTGCAGTTAGTGAAGAAAGACCTGGCTAGTACACAGATTACTCTCTTCTCCAGTGTTTGTTTATATCCTAGAGTTGAAGAGCTCACAGCTTTCTGGGATGACTTTGTTCTGTTGAGGTTCCAGCCTGCCCCATCAGTTCCCATTGCCAAACAGAGGTAGTTTGGGTCACGCTTGTCTCTCTTAAACACAGCTAGCAGAATGGGAAGGCCAGGGGCTTCAGGTGAAAGTCAAGGCCTAGTAGAGAGTCCTTATTTGGGTATGTGCACCGCACCCAGCAACCTCTCCTTTGCCTTGCACTTAGCCTGCCCTCCCGCAGGACTCTCTTCACCTCCTCAGTGAGTAGGGTCATCAGTACAGCTGTCCAGGGGAAGGGGGGTTCCACATAGGGGAGAGATGGGGCCTCTGCCCTGTGGTGACTTGGGTAGCAACTCCCTTGGGGAGTGTGAATGGATACAGAGTAGAAGGAGCCAGCTCGCAAGCTGCCCAGTGTCCCCATAACACCAGAAGCTCCTTCTTCATGATGGAGATAGGACTTGGGGAGCAGGTCAGGCGAGATGGAGCAAGTATTCCTCCAGCACCCTGGCTCTTCGCCTGTTTCCTTAAGATGAAATTCTCTACATCATCCTCCCCAGTTTCAACCCCTCCCTTCTCCACCCCCGCCCCGCCCTGTGCCCATCCCTGCTGGCCACTGGGTCCATCGCCCAGGAGCCGCCTCCCCTTTCTCCTCCCCTGCGGTTCTTTCTGTTTTTCGTTGGCATCTGGCCGGGCATAGGCCACCACCCTCCCCCTCACTCTCCCCACATCCCTTGGCTCCGCAGAGGTCCCGGTCCCCCTTCCCCTCCCCCAGCCCAGTCCGCCTCTGCCAGGGGCGGCGGAGACTGGAGGATGCATTCCTTTAGTCCCTTCACCGCCTGCCCTCCCTCCTCCAGGGACCTGAGGCTCTGAGCTGTGCCTCTCTTCCCGGTCTCCCTACAAACTGTCCCCTGCCATCCCATTAAGCGTCAGCAACCTTTAAGAAAGCTGAGGTGCCCCCACAGCGCTGACCTACATAGCCCGGTCCAGGGCGGGAGGGGGTCCCTAGCCCCCTCACCCCTGGCCCCGCCTCCGTTCTCCCCCCACTCTCTTCCTTCAGCTCTCTACCATGACTAACCCAAGAAGGTTTGAGTTCCTGACTGAAGCAGAGGGGGCTAGGCGAGACACCTTACCTCAAATTTGGAAAATCAATTCTCAGCCCAGGAAAGCTTTGGGTTTTCCATGCATCCTCCTCCCCAAATATCTTCAGTCTTCCTTTTGCCCAGTCTCCCTCCCGCTACTCCCCCTCCTCCGCTCCCGTCTGGGTTTCTTTTCCCAGCTTCTGCCACCGTTAGGGACACTGCCATCCGGGGGCCCTCTCCGCCCAGTGTTGTTGTTTTGCTCCGGAGAGAAGCCCCCCACTTCTTTGCCCACGCCCCCCTCCACAGCCTCACCCAGGCCCCCTTCCCTGCCCACTCGGAGCTCCGCCGCGGGTGGGGGGACGGTCGGGGGAGCAGGAATGTTTGCATACAGCAGTTCAGGGGACCGCACTGGCTACCCAACCCCTCCAGACATACATACACAAACAGCCGACACACGCCCTGACTGAAACAGCGACAAATCTCACTCCGCCCCCAACACACACTGACACAGACATACACACAGATACTGACACAGAAACGCAGCCAGACACCAACACAGACGCGCACACCCAGACGCACACGGACAGCAACACAACCAGACCCCGGGCGGCTTGTAACAGACCCAAATCTGCGACTTCACACGCAGACACACTCGACGGTGTACAAGGAGGGGGCATACGCGGCACACCCCACGATCCACAGAGACACGGATGCTCGGAGACAGACACAGGGTATCAGGAGCGGCTGGCGACTCGAACCCCCGCTTCCAAACAAAGCCAACGGGCTCCCTCCGCCCCCTCCGCCGGTCGGAGCCCCCGCCCCGGCCCCTCCCCACCTCCCCTGGCGCCGCCCCCTCCCTCACTCACCGTCCTGGGAGAGGTTGGCCCCGCCGGGCGCCCAGCAGCAGGCGAAAAGCAGGAGCAGGGGCAGGGCGGAAGGGGCCCCCATCGCGCTTCCCGGCCGGCTCCCTGGCAGGGCGCTGGCGAGCCTGGGTCCCTGGGGGCTGGAGCTGGGGAGGGGGTAGACGACGCCACCGACCGAAAGGGCGCCCCCGAGCCGCTTCGGAGCCCGGGGCCGAGGCGGGGACCGGGAGGGAGCCGGCGCTGCTGCAGTCGCGGGGATTAAATAGGGCGCTCGGAGCAAACCATTCGGTTGGAGGTGGAGGGGGGGTGACGGGGGGCTGGGCTGGTCGCGGGGGGGACCGGCTGCCGCATTCCCCACTCCCCCCGCCTGCCGCACCCCCTCCGCGCCGTCGTGGTGCCTTCCACCCTCTCCCCCGGGAGCTCCACCAGCCCGGCTCGGGCGTGGAGCAGAGGGAGCGAGCTGGCTCAGCAGTGGGACCCGGCGCCCACCCCTCCTAGACTTGAGGTGGAGGGAGGGGAGTCGGGCAGGGCCTGGGGCCAGCTGGCGGGAGCTGCCACTGCAGGCCTGGGCTAGGGCGTGCCCACTAGCCCGAGAGCTTCTCGGCCCCGCCCTCCTTCCTTTGGCAACTGGGGATCCCCAGGAGTGGGATGCCCCTAGGGTGCCCCTATCAACAGTGTGCCCAGGGACATCTCTGCAATGGGTAACCGGTTACCCTGGTCTTTTTCCAAAGCACTAACATCCCTAGTTCCTCTGACGAAAGAGCCCCTACTTAGACGTCCAGCAACAATTTGTGGCCCCAGGCAATTTCCTTTGAAAGGCATCTTCCAGCAAGCCCCCAGGCCATGGGAATCAACACTTCCCTCAATCCCTCAAAGAAATTACTCCCAGTCTAACATCAGCGGTTTCCCTTCAGATTCTGCCGAACTGAGCAGCCTACAACGCATCTCAGTGGTTTTCCCCCTTAATCCTTTCTATTCCCCGACTTTACTCCCAACCTTTCCCAATATGTTTCTTCTTTATATTTCAGAGGATCTTGTCCTTCGTTTTTCAAGTTTTAGTGAGTAAGATTCTAGGTGAATGGTGTGATCTACAGATTCTCAGGAAGCTACTCTCTTAAGGACCCTATGTGGCTTCTTGCCCCTGAGGCCAGATGCTAGATGAATGAGAGCAGTAGGGTGTCTGTACTTGCTCTTGGCTCAAGAATTCCAAGCCCCTGGGGCTTGCTTTTTTTTAAAAATTGTGATTGAAGATCTCTGGAAGAGTCTTAGTAGATCTCAGAAAGAGATCCTCCTGAGTCAGTTTTGCTCCAACTTACCTCTTAGGTATACACTCCTAAATTTTAGAATCTCTGAATCAAAGAATTTTATGTATATGAGTATTTTTTAGAAAATATTTGATACAATCCTTATTACACAGGTGCAATTGAGATTCAAAGGGTATGAACTGATCTATCCAAGATTAGACTGACAATAGTAGAAAACACAAGTGTTGGCCAGGACATGGAATAATATAATTTTTGAAATGCCCTCTAGTCTTGGGTAGTATGTACAGATGTGAAAGTTGGACTATAAAAACGGCTGAACACCAAAGAATTGATGCTTTTGAATTGTAGTCTTGGAGAAGACTCTTGAGAGTCCCTTGGACTACAAGATCAAACCAGTCAATCCTAAAGGAAATCAACCCTGAATATTCATTGGATATTGGCACTGAAGTGCCAATACTTTGGCCACCTGATTTGAAGAGCTGACTTGCTGGGAAAGACCCTGATGCTGGGAATAATTGAGGGCAAGAGGAGAAGGGGATGACTGAGGATGAGATGGTTGGATGGCATCACTGACTCAATGGACGTGAGTTTGAGCAAACTCTGGGAGACGGTGAAGGACAGGGCAGCTCATGGGGTCACAAAGAGTTGGACACAACCTAGCAACAAAACAACAGCCAATCCTGGAAGGCCAGTTTTGTCCCTAGATCAGAGATTTGGGTGCCTGTCTTCTAACTTCTGGGTCCATCCCCTCTCTGCACTGACTATGCATCACCATACTAATCTTCAATGTTTGAGTAATCTTTCCCCCTCTCAGACAGCTTTTGCAGCTGTCTGTGATGGACTTAATGTCTCTGTCCCCTAGTAACTCAAGGACAAGGATGTGGAAAGAAAGTGAAGTCGCTCAGTCGTGTCCGACTCTTTGGGACCCCATGGACTGTAGCCCACCAGGCTGCTCCGTCCATGGGATTCTCCAGCCAAGAATACTGGAGTGGGTTGCCATTTCTTTCTCTAGGGAATCTTCCCGAGCCAGTGATCGAACCTGGGTCTCCCGCATTGCAGGTAGAAGCTTTAACCTCTGAGCCACCAGGGAACAAGGATGTGGAAGGTACCCTGTAATCAATAAAGTGAAAGTGAAGTTGCTCAGTCATGTCTGACTCTTCAAGACCCCATAGACTGCAGCCTATCAGGCTCCTCCGTCCATGGGATTTTCCAGGCAAGAGTACTGGAGTGGGGTGCCATTGCCTTCTCCAGTAATCAGTAAAGCTCGATATATATGTTAGTCACTGGTGGAGAGGACAAGAGAGAATATTCTCCAGGAAGACCCTTAAGGATAGCCAGAAAGCTGCCCCTCTGTTTTTCTTCTGTTTGTGGAGTTTACCCATGGTTTCTGGGAGAAGAGCTCTGCCTACCTCTTGAACATTTCTTGAGTGTCTGGGTGGTTATTAAAAATTATTTATAAGACAGTTTTTGACCACCTTGGGTTGTCTGACTTGCCTACCTTGACTCATCTCAGTGACTCCAAACTGTCCTGCTGCATTGGGGTTCTCTGTCTCCCTGGGGGTTCTCTGATGCCTTGAAATCTCTGAGTCAGAGATGGAAGGAGAAGTGTGCTTGAAAGATACAATAAGGACACCTGGTATAAGAAAGAGGAGAGGCTGTGCTATGGGATAGACAGGAGGGAAGATACAGGGGAAAATGGACCTTCTGACTAAGGTGGGATTAGGTTGGCGTGAACTTAGTCATGCAGCAAAAAGGAATGAGTGGGTGTGTTTTCAAAGGGAGAATGAAGCTTCAGAGAAGAATCATGCTATCCTAGTTAAAGAGTCTTGATGGATAAAGAGTGTTATCTTTGGAGCTAGAAGTTTTAAAGATCATCTAAGTGGGATTAAGAGAGGACAGGTTAGCGTTGAGGGGAATGAGAGTGGGGATGGGTGGGATTGGGATGCTAGGATGTAGGATTAGGTCCCAAGCTTCTGTAACTAATCACCTTTTCCATCTGCTGCTCTGCTGATCCGCTTCTGCCTGTCCTTTAATTCTCTAATGACTGCTGGTCTGGCCCCACCCTCTACTGTAACTGCAAGGGAAGAGAACCAAGGGTGGGAGGAGAGGGGGAGAGCTTTTGTGGAGAGTATTAAGCATGAGCAAATGAGACTCTGGAATGCTCTTTTCCTACTAGTTCCTTCTCTCTTTTCTGCATCATCAGCATCATCTTGGCAGCACTTTAGGGTCTGGGAATAGGAAGCAGTCATTGGCTTTTAGAAATACAGGATAAAAGAGTATTAGAATTTGTAAGGGACCTTCAAGATTACCTAATGAATACCCCTTGTTGAACAGATAAAGAAAACGAAACACAGAGGACTTAGGTGACTTCTGTGTTCACACAGCTGTGGAGTAGAGGGGTTACAGTATTGGATAAATAAGGCAGATATACCCATGGGAGCAGGAGGGATAAGGAGAATCGTTTTTCTCTGGGAGTGTCCACTTTGAGGAATTCTCACTCCTGGCTGTCTCAGAGTGAAAGGGTCATGTCTCCTGCAGAGGCAGATGGATCCATTTGGAATAGCTCCTTACCTCTAACCACTCTAATGCTCTTTGTCCCTGGGCACCCAGCCTCTTACAGGCAGCCCATTCACTAGGAATAGAGTTTTACAAAGAAAGCCTGAACTACAAGGATTATCCTCAGCCCGAAAACAGGTAAAATAAAAGTATCCATGTTGGATTGTGATCTCTATGGTTACTTTTCCCTGTAGAATGCTATGATATACAATCAGTGTTTCCCAGAGACTTGCACAGAGTCTGGAGTGGGTTGTCTATGAGATTCAAGAACTGGTCAGCACAGTGAGAACTGGGGGGAGCAGAGAAGGGGAGTGGAGAGAAGGCAAGTGCTGGCTCCTGGGTGCCCTTGTCCACTCAGCAATAGCCTGGGTGGCTGGGGGTGAGGAATGTGGCTCTGGCACTGGTTCTGGGCTGGATACAGCTGTGTGGGCCCTGGGCATTCCTTTCCCCACGTGGCTCCTCTTGGGGATGGAGGAGGGCAGGGACTTGGCCTGAGTGGGGTGAACACTACATATTCATCTAGGAGGGAAGCGAGAGCACCTGCAGAAGAAAAACTCTGAACTCTGGCTCAGTTCTGCTTTGCCCTCTAACCCTTGGCCTCTGTATGACTTTTTCTTTATCAGTAAATTCTGCACAGGCTTCCACATTTGCTTTCCTCTTTAGTCTCCCACACAAGCAAACCAGGATTCCTCATACTGCTTCTTATTTCTATTATCCAGTCTTAATTAACCCTATCCTTAATAAAAACCTTTGTATGTGTTTTAATTCTAACCTTAATTGAATTCCAATTTCAACCCTAACCCTAATCTTTTATAGACTCTAACTACTAATCCCAATACCAACTCCAATTTAATTGTTAATTTTAAGCAGCATCTTAATTCTAACCTGTTGTAAGCAACCAATTTGGGATAGCAACTTGTTCATAATAAAAATGATCATAGGTACCATTTTTTGGGGGGGTGGGGATTGGGGGAAGCTTTCCTGGTAGCTCGGCTGGTAAAGAATCTGCTTGCAATGCAGAAGACCTGGGTTCAATCCTGGGTTGGGAAGATCCCCTGGAGGAGGGCATGGCAGTATTCTTGCCTGAGAATCCCCATGGACAGAGGACCCTGGTGGGCTATAGTCTATGGGGTCGCAAAGAGTCGAACACAACTGAACAACTAACACACACCATTTTTTTGAGAATCTGTTGTACGCCAGACTTTGCACTGGGCTCTTTACTTGCACGGTATGTCATTTAATACCTGAAATACCCTAATATGGCTGAGATTATTAGCTGCATTACAGATATGAGGAAACAAAGGTTTAATGAGATTATGTAATTTGTAAACAGTGAATCCAAACCCACTGTTGGTGTTCATTTCTCTTTCTCCTAACAAATACTTTCTGATTGGGCTTTTCCTAAAATCCTAACTAATTTTGACTTGAATAACTTCTAAATTACTGAATGTCTTGAGAGTATATTATTAGTTAAGCTTAAAAAAAATAAATAGTGGTACAAAATAGAAACCAAACAAGCCAACAAAAAGCCCAAATTTTCCCTGCCCAGAAATCCCATTGCCACTTTAAAACATTAAAGTCATGTGTTTATAGAGTTAAAATAATCAAACTAAAAGGAGCAAAGTAAAAGGAAAAGGCTTCTCTCCTCCCCAGACTTTCCATATTGAGCCACCCCTGGGGGCATTGTTCCCATTGGAGTTTTGCAGCACAGCAGTCCAACCTCCCACAATGAAGCACTTAAAGTCAAAATAAACACCTACCAGTGAAATCACCATATATATACATGTGACTTAGGCATGAAGCTCTCTAGACAATTTGAATTTATCGTGAACAATAACTGTTAAAGGCTAATGATCTGTGACTTCCTGGAAATATATTGATTGGCCCAAAAGTTTGTTGGGGTTTTCCATGAAATGTTACAAAAAACCCAAATGAACGTTGGGGCCAACGCTATAGTAAGTATGGAGAAGGAAATGACACCCCACTCCAGTATTCTTGCCTGGAGAATCCTATGGACGGAGGAGCCTGGTGGGCTGCTGTTCATGGGGTCACACGGAGTCAGACATTACTGTATCAACTTAGACTTAACAGTGACCTGCCAGGTTCCATGCTAAACTCTTTCTTGTCCTTTTTAACACTCACAAGTTCCCCCATGCGGTATGCCTTTACCCCTATTTTACAGATGAGGACAGCAAGGCCCAGAGAAGCCAAAATCACAAAGATGTAGAATGAGAGACAGAGGTTTCCAAGACAGATTCGTCTTACTATACAGCATCAATTTTTAACTACTAGACTTAGACAAGGAGGCTTGTTAGAGAGGAGGTCATATGAGCTTTGTTCTAAAGGAGAAAAGGGGAGTTGTTTGATATTAGAAAGGAGGATGACCTATAAGACTACAGATGGACTCAGATGGATATGGGAGGTGACTATACAAGGGGAAAAGGAGCAAGATAGCTAGCAAATGGGGGGAAGTGAGCGAAAGGGGAGAGCATAATAGGGGAATAGAACAAATATGAGTGGAGACCTGGGAAGTTTTATGTGATAAATTCAGGCAAAAATAAAATCAGGTAATGAGTATGTGTGCCGCTGTTGCTTCGGCTACAGGCCGATTGATGTGTATGGGAAAGACAGTAGGCACACAGAATCATCCACAAACGAAAATACACATTTGGTTACATGGATATCTGTGGCCTCTCCAACAAAAGATCTCTGCACCCCTCCCCTTACATCCTGGGTCCCAGCAATATCAAAGGGCTTGTAATTTCCCGAGCTCTCTGTGTTGTTTCATGCCTCAATGTCCTTAGGCATACCATTTTCTATACCTGGATTGCCCATCTCATTAAGCCTGGTGAAACTTGTGCTTGTGTTTATTCATCCAAACTTTGATTAGGTGTCGTTGACTCTGTGAAGCCTCCTATACAGAGTTAATCACTCCTCGCTAGGTGCTACCATCATATTGAATATATCCTTCGGCTGTTACACCTTTTTCCCTGTGTTGTGATAGTTTGTCTACATGTTTTCTCTTTTGTGAGCTCACGGAGGGCAAGAATGATATTTCATGAATCTTATTATTCCCAGTGCTTAGCTTAGAAAGAGAAAAATAGCTGATTCTCAGTTAATTCTACTGAATTAGGCTGCAGTGATATATTTACAAACACACAGGCTTGATCAATTTTTTTTTTTTTCAGAAACACAAACATGTATATAATCTGACTTCGTTGGTATACTCCCTGAGTTTGTATGTGTTCATATAGATGCAGTGTGTCCCAAATTAGGTGAATGACTCTAATACACATATTTTCATCCACTTATTTAAGATAACATTTTGTAATTCTTGGAATTGACTTAGAGCCTGCCATTTCCTTTTGCATATCTTCAGTTGTGGAAAATTTCCATCCTTGGAGGTTAGCTTTTAATTTTGAAAATAGCCAAAGGCCTTTGGGATCCAAGTCTTATGGATAAGTGACAGTTCATGTTGGGTAATACAAAGAAAGATGAGAGTTGCCTATTAAGTAATAGTAATGGCTTAGAGGTTGACTAATATGTTGGTTCTGAAGGCAGTTCCCAGAGTCCTAGAAAATTTCTAAGCAGTGGCATTCTGGTCTATTTGTTAGTACAAACAAAATCAAATAAGGGTTTTGTCATTTTATAGTCACACTTAAGTATAAGAAGACAAAAAAATCATTTGTCCAGAATGGAACTCTTTTATCATTAGTTCATGCGTTTATAGTTTATTGAGTTTTTATGTGCAGTACACGGTGCTAGTTAAAAGTGGCTGTTTTGACCCAGCTGTTCTGTTGTGGTCTATAAAAAGAAATCTATAAACCCAGATTTCATTTTTATAATTACAAAACAAAATGATCAGTGGATGCTCTTACCCCATCTCCAATTCCCACCCTGGTTTTGAGCCTCATCTTGTCTAAGAGGAATAATGCAAGGGTCAGGGATAGGATAATACTTATGGATGCAACTGAACTGACACTAATGGCTTACTTATTAGAATCATTAGTAAGAGTGAATATTTTAAAAATGCCATGTCTAGTGCTGGCCTCTAGAGAATACAAAGATAAGTAAGTCAGGAAACCTACCTTCAAGGAACTGATGGTCCAGTAGGAAAGATAGGCGAATGCAGAATCACTCTACCATGTGATAAATGCGACAGTGCAGTGATATTTAAGGCATCTTAGAATCGGGGAGGAGGCAGGGCTTAAATTTATAGAAAACCTTAATAAATGACTAGGGAGTTGGCCAACTGTAAAAGGAATGAAAGGTATTACAAAAGGGAACAGCATATCCAAAAGCAAGAAACAGAATCATCTGTTGTGGCTAGATTGTGAAGGGAGTTTTTGCTGGAGATTGCTTTTTATCCCGACGACAGAGTCACTGAAGGGTTTTAGCAGGGAAATGTCAGGGCCAGATTTGCGTTGTAGGGTGGTAACTCCGGCCGTAGTGGATGGGTGGACTGCAGACTACACAGCATTTGACTCAGAAGCCTGACCATTCTGGGGACCACCAATCCAGCTCCATGACGTTGAGTAGGACCCACTGAGGGTGGTCTTGTCCCATCCTAGGGGTAGTTTGGAGATAACCCCAGGCTACTGTAGTTGGACCCAGACGTCAGTATATAGACAATGTGTAGACAATGCTGTGGAGCATACAGACCCAAGCAGTGGTGCCAAGCAACGTTAAGTTGTATGCAGAAGGGGCTAGGTACCCTGACCAGCTGTCCCAGCTTGCCAGAGGCATTTTCTAGGACTTTTCAGTGCTAAAATTGAAAAATCCAGACAAACTGGGATGAGGTTGGTCTCCACACAGTTCCTGGCAGAAACAGCCTCCATTTAAGGGCAACCATTACTCAGACCATCTCCCCAGCAAGCAGCTGGGGTCATCTCCAGGCCAGGCCGGAGAGGAAGGAAAGTTGAGCGTGCTCTTTCCCATTTTAGGGGAAGGAAGGGCTGGGAAGGGATGGGGTAGTCATGAGTCTGAATAGCTAGGCTAGTTGAGCAGGAGGGGAGAGGAAAGGCTAAGTAGGAGGCAGCGGGTGGAGACTGGGTTTTGGTACCAGATCTCACCTCTGTTCTCTGAGATCCGGGCTCTCTGCCGGTGGTAAGAGAGCTCTCTGCAGGCTCAAAACAGGATTGCAGAGAACGAATTGGATGTATATATTTAGCTTTTCATTCATGCATGGAGTTCATATACAGTTGACCCTTGAACAACACAAATTTGAACTGCCCTGGTCCACTTACATGTGGAGTTTTCCCAACAAACATACAGTTAGCCCTCTGTATAGGGGGATACGGAACCTGACCATGCGGAGGGCCAGCTGTGAGGCATGTAAGCATCTGCAGGTTTGGTATCCTGGGGCGGGAGTGGGGGCCTTGAACCAGTCCCTGTGGATACTGAAGGGTGACTGGTCACACCGTCCTTCGATATCCATGGAGCGCTTCCTGCATGCCTGGCACTTTGCATGTGCTTACATCACTCAGTCTTCATGTATAGCCCTGTATCTTGTAGGTATTCACATTCCCATTTTAACAGGTGAAGAATGAGGCTCAGGAAATTTGGTAACTTCCTACAAGTTACACATTAACTGATGGAGTTCTTGGTCATGCAGAGAAACCGATACATCCATCTGTTCCTGATCATAAGACTTGTGTGGAAAGTGAAGTGAGAGTCACACAGTCTTGTCCGACTCTTTGTGACCCTATGGACTATACAGTCCATGGAATTCTCCAGGCCAGAATACTAAAGTGGGTAGCCTTTCCCTTCTCCAGGGGATCTTCCCAACCCAGGGATCCAACCCAGGTCTCCTGCATAGCAGGCGGATTCTTTACCAGCTGAGCTGGTACTCCCAAGAATACTGGAGTGGGTAGCCTATGTCTTCTCCAGCAGATCTTCCCAACCCAGGAATTGAACTGGGATCTCCTGCATTGCAGATGGATTCTTTACCAACTGAGCTACCAGAGAAGTCCTGATATCAAGGAAGCCCTGAGGTGGGGGCACTGGTTAAAAATAATACAGGTATCCTGGAGTTTCTCATTCCATAGGTTAATAATAAAAATTCCTGACCTCACTGCTACTAAGTGCTCCCAGATGATGCCTCCGTCCTGACATTCCTGAGAAACAGCACCCCACAGCTTGAGGATCCTTACAAGGAACTCACTAATTACTGAGAGAACTATATCTGTAAATAGTCTATTGTGTTAAGTTTTAAAACCAAAACATATCACTGAATCTTTCAACAGATAATTTCCTCGACTCTTCCTCTCGGTGATGGCTGACCTTGTTTGTAAAACCCTCGGCAATCTGGCCCTTGCCTATGTCTCTGACCTCGTCTTACCTTTTGGCCACATTGTCACTCCCAGCTTGTCCTTTTTGTACCTCTAACAACCAAGCTCATGCCCACCCTAATCCTTTGCACTGGCTGGTCCTCCTGATCTTAAACTTCCCTCTCTGCTCTGTGCAAAGCTGCTCTTGCTTGCACGTCTCAGTTTGAATGTCTCCTCCTCAGAGAAGCCTTCCCATTCCCTTGTAATCCATTAGCTTCTCTGCTCAGTTGTCAGTCATGTCTGACTCTTTGCAACCCTTTGGACTGTAGCCTGCCAGGTTCCTCTGTCCATGGGATTTTCCAGGCAAGACTACTGAAGTGGATTCCTTCTCTGATCAGTTAGCATTTTCTGCTATTTTTAAAAATAATTTATCTTTGGTTTATTTGTTGTCTGTATTCCTTCTCCCAGTAGATACAAGCTTCATGAGGAAAGAAACCCTGTCAATTTATCTGCCAAGTTGTGTTGGCAGAAACCGAAAGGATGGTGCACATTAGGTTGCTGCCACAGAATCAGTGCTTATTAAATGTTGTTTGAACGAATTCATGGAAGAGGACTCTCTCCTTCATCACATCTGGAAGAGTGTCCACATTCTTTCATTTGACACATTGATTTTACAACCAAAAACCTCCTACTATCATAAGGCTTTTCCCTCTGGTTCATGAAAGAAGACCTCTTTCTCTTTCCTAGCCTTTAGGACACATCTCTCTAGAGGCTGCAACACTGTTATTAAATTGCTCCTCAACCTCCTATATGTCAGGTAAAATGTCTTAATTCTTAACCTTCTGCCAATTCCTTTATCATTTCAGAACCTCTTCCCTGATTCTTTCCTCTTAGATAGTTGAGTTCAGAACAGGTCCCAGGAGGTAAGAGAGGCCATGGCTGATGGTTATGAGTTGAACATGAGACACAGTTCCAGGCTCTCTTGTATATTGTTCTGCTCTCCTTGATTTTTAAGCTGTCTTCCTTGGCTGACTCATGATCACTTGTGATCCATGTTGGTCCTAAGACCTTTCTATGCCCTGAAATTCTGGAGCTTGCTACCTGTCCAGTAGCATTCCCTTGCCGGGTGACACTTGATGAGATTTGCCAGCAGAGAGTCCAGTCTGAAGGCTTCTTTGTGGACTAGTGCCCCACTACCTCTCACCACCTGAAACCCTGGTTAGTGTGGTGTGGACGAAGGAGGCCAGGAGTGGCTGTGTGTCCTCTTCTAAGGAAGTTAAACAGGCTCTGGGTCCAGCTGCAAGGAGCCATTCTTGACATCTTATAGCGTAGTGCAGGGCAAAGCATGGCTTTTGAAGTTGGACTTTCCTGGGCTTGAATATCAACTGTGCCACTTCCTTTATTTGAGATCAATCTTTTCACTTGTGAAGTGTTCCACTTTGTTATTTTCCATCTTGTCGTGAAGATTAAATGAAGACATTTATGCAAAACTCTTAGCTAAGAACTCAACCCATGTTAGTTACCTCTCTCTGTGCCCCTTCACCTTAGAGCAGATATGTGTGGAATATTTCTCTGTTCTACTGGTGTGCTGGTGTACTGGTGTGCTGGTGTGCAGTACAATCTTTCTCTGTGCCCATTGTCTGAATAGAAAGCACTTTTTGGGTCTAGGTTGTTGATCAGTCACTAAGTTGTTCTCGAAATCTTTTTGGCCCCATGGACTGCAGCACACCAGGCTTCCATGTCCTTCATCATCTCCAGGAATTTGCTTAAACTCATGTCCATTGATTGACTCGGTAATGCCCTCTGACCATCTTATCCTCTGTCATCCCCTTCTCCTCCTGCCTTCAATATTTCCCAGCATCAGGGTCTTTTCCAGTGATTCAGCTCTTCACTGGCCAAAGTATTGGAGCTTCAGCATCAGTCCTTCCAATGAATATTCAGGGTTGATTTCCTTTAGGATTGACTGGTTTGATCTTGCACTCCAAAGAACTCTCAAGAGTCTTCTCCAGCACCACAATTCTTTGGCACTCAGTCTTCTTTGTGGTCCAACCCTCACATAAGTACGTGACTACTGGAAAAACCATAACTTTGGCCATACGGACTCGTTTGGTTCCAATAACCTGTTCACGCTTACCCAGAGCATTTCTGTTTAGCTTGCTCTCTGCTGCCCTCGTGTGGTCACCCGGACCCCTCGCCATTCCTGGTCCTCTGCTCCCTCTCTGTGGCTGCTTTGTTGTAATGCAGGCTCTTGCCAGATTCTTGGCTGAACTGGCTCCCTCCCACCTCCTCTGAAGCATTTTTCAGTTTATCTTCAGTCTTTTCTCTAAAGGTACTACTATCTTAGTTCTTCTAACCTCTTCTGATGCTTTTTAATATTCATCTACTCTTGTCAGAGATTTTGGGAGAAATGTATCCTGAATGTTACAAGTTTGGGGGCCAGTAAGACCTCTTCAAGGGCTTCTCAGGTGGTGCTAGTGGTAAAGAACCCACTTGCAAATGCAGGAGACATAAGAGATGCAGGTTCGATTCATGGGTCAGGAAGAGGATCAGGGGAACTATATGGACTGATCTGTATGAACTGTATGGACTGTGGCATGCCAGGCTCCTCTATCCATGGGATTCTCCATGAACCTGGGAACATGTCTCCCTGGATGTGTTCAGTCACTAAGTCGTGTCCGACTCTTTTTGACCCCATGGAGTGCAGCACACCAGGCTTCCTTGTCCTTCACCATCCCCAGGAATTTGCTCAAACTCATGTCCATTGAGTCGGTGATGCCATCTGACCATTTCATTTTCTGTTGTCTGAACGAGTGAACATGTCCATGGAGAATCCCATGGACAGAGAAGCCTGGCAGGCTACAGTCCGTAGGGTCACAAAGAGTTGGACATGACTGAAGCAACTTAGCATGTATGCACACGAGACCTCTTCAAGTTCTGGATCTTGTTATCTGTTGTCCTGTTCGACACCAAATTTTCTGGTCTAGGAATGCTGAAGGAGCAGTATGTTGTCATAGGTTACTTAATCATAGAAATCCCCTCCTTTTGCCCTCAACATCGGAGCTTTTTAATAAGAGAGAATACACCTATGCTTGCTTTGCTGAAGGGTGATGGTGGACCACAGATAGACCCACAAAGCCAGTGCTTCAGAGGGAAGGTGTGTGGACAAAGGATATATCTGCTTTCTCTCTCTTCTAATTGCAAAGCATGCCTAGCAAAGGTAATGAAGGATTACTTTGTTTGAGAAACTTTGTGGATAAGAGTAAAGGGAAATAAATTCAGTGAGGTGACTTTAAGCCAAATTTGAGAGGATAGGATATGAAAATCAGATACTGAAGAGTTTTACCTTTATCCCAATGTCAGTGGCAAAATTTTTTGAAGCAGAATGTTATGTGAATGAATTGCTCTTAATCCTCAGATTCAGTGCAGCAAAGACGTTAACTCTTTCCCCCTCTGAATCTGCAAATTCAGTGCAATCCCATGCTAATTTCCAATGTTTTGTTTTATGGAACTTGATCAGTCAGTTCTAACGATCCATTGGAAAATAAAGTCAAGAATAGCCACAGTGTTTAAAAAACATGTGGAGAGGTGATAGTGAGTTTTCCCACTGTCCCTAAGTTACTTTAAAATTGCAGCAGTAACTTCTCAGGAGCTATCTGTTTTACACATGGTAGTGGATGTAAGTCAGTGCTACTTTCTCCTTTCATCCTGCTTGCTCCACTGTGTCCACAAGTCTGTTCTCTATATCCGACCTAGAGGGGTGGGTGAGGCGAGGGGAGGGGGGCACAAGAGGGAGGTGGTACCTGTGTGATTATGGCCCATTCGTGGTGTTGTTCGGCAGAAACCAACAGAACGTTGTAAAGCAATTCTCCCCCAATTAAAAATAAATTAAAAAAAAAAAGAACGTGAAAAAAAATGTATCAGTGAAAATGTTGAGGCATTGACATAGAAATATGTAGATAGTTTCAAGGAACAAGAGAGAGTGTAGTAGTCACAAACCAATTGAGAATTTAGTGTATGAGGAATAATACACTATGTCGTACACTATACTTCTGATTAGTGCCCCAGATTCAACTACTTAATGGATGGCATTACAATAGTTTGATATCTATTTGACAGTTGGGGTGGGCTCAAGCCCTTCCTTATTCCATATACAAAAATAAGTTTCAGATGGACTGACAAGCTAAATTTTATAAATAAAACAAAACTAAAAGAAATTGTTAAAAACTATAGAAAGTATGTTTAATCTCAGAGTGGGAAAGACCTTCCTATGTGAGACCCCCAAACTCACAATCTCTAAAAGGAAGGGCTGGCTAGTTTACATGATTTTTATTTTCTCTTTTTCCCTCTTCGTTTACATTTTTATTTTATATTGGCTGTAGTTGGCTTACAATGTTGTGTTAGTTTCAGGTGTATAGCTAAGTGATTCAGTTATACGTATACATGTATCTTGGAGAAGGCAACGGCACCCACTCCAGTACTCTTGCCTGGAAAATCTCATGGATGGAGGAGCCTGGCGTGCTGCAGTCCATGGGGTCACTAAGAGTCGGACACGACTGAGCGACTTCACTTTCCCTTTTCACTTTCATGCATTGGAGAAAGAAATGGCAACCCACTCCAGTGTTCTTGCCTGGAGAATCCCAGGGACGGGGGAGCCTGGTGGGCTGCCGTCTACGGGATCACACAGAGTCGGACACGACTGAAGCGACTTAGCAGCAGTAGCAGCAGCAGCGTACATATATCTATTATTTTTCAGGGTCTTTTCCCATTTCTCAATATTACAGAGTATTGAGCAGAGTTCCCTGTGCTATACAGAAGATTACTGTACGATTTGTAAAAACTGATTATTTTGTAGATGCCATTAAGGCAAAATTTAAAAGTAAGTTACAGATTGTGATAATTTAATTATAACATAGCCAAGTTTTAAATTGCTAATATGCAGAATATTCAATAAATAATGTAAAAGACAATTCGATAGAAAATTACACAAAGGGTATGAGTAGGAATTTTTAGAAAAGGTATGGTTGTCCAATAAACATCTGAAAAGATCTGCTCCATGTGAATTTTGAGAAATACAAGGTAAAGCAACAAAGAAATCCAAGATTTTTAAAAATTAAAATGATGGATAATATCCAGTGTTGGAAAGCATTTGGGAAAACAGGCACCTTTATTTATTGTTAGTAAGAATGTAAATTGGTGCAGTCTTTTTTGCAGATATATTGGCAGGATGTATCAAAATTAAAAATGGAAATACCAGTAGTGCTATTTCCACCAACCTGTGCTATAGATCTATTCACATGAGTGCCATGATTTATGTACAAGAATCACATCATTGTTTACAGTAGTGAAAAATGGAAAATAATCTGAATATCCATCAACAGTGAATTGGTCAAATAAATTATGCTATAGTCATACGTTGTAATAACATTTAATAGTTAAAAAGAAGGAGGTGAATTTATATGTACCAACAAGGAAAGATAACCAAGATGTATTGTTAAGAGGAAATGCAAATATAATACACATATTG